>NW_011494735.1:647147-668546 GCF_000754665.1 Bison bison bison
ACAATAACCCTGTGTATGAGACAGCAGAAGTGACGCTGATGTATGGAACAGTCTTATGGACTCTGTGGGAGAGGGAGAGGGTGGGAAGATTTGGGAGAATGGCATTGAAACATGTAAAATATCATGTATGAAACGAGATGCCAGTCCAGGTTCAATGCACGATACTGGATGCTTGGGGCTAGTGCACTGGGACGACCCAGCGGGATGGTATGGGGAGGGAGGAGGGAGGAGAGTTCAGAATGGGGAGCACATGTATACCTGTGGTGGATTCATTTTGATATTTGGCAAAACTAATACAATTATGTAAAGTTTAAAAATAAAATTAAATTAAAAAAAATTCAGCATAAAAAAAAAAAGAAAAGAAACAGCAACCTACTCTAGTATTTCTGCCTGGGAAATCCCATGGACAGAGGAGCCTGATGGGCTACGGACCGTGGGCTTACAAAAGAGTCGGATGTGACTTAGTGACTAAACGGCAACTGCCGTTTGCTATAATTGACACTAACTAGAAAAGGAGATGAAAAGTGTGATGCTGAAGATGGGAAAAGACAGCAAGAGGAAAATGGAAGTAAAGCTAAAGCATGAGTAAAAAAAAAAAAAAAAATGACTGCAGCCAACGAGAGATGATGAGGTGGAATTCACATATTTTCCCCTACTGTCTGTAATAAAACAATATCCTATTATTATGGCACCCCACTCCAATACTCTCGCCTGGAAAATCCCATGGATGGAGGAGCCTGGTAGGCTGAAGTCCATGGGGTCGCTAAGAGTCGGACACGACTGAGTGACTTCACTTTCACTTTCACTTTCATGCATTGGAGAAGGAAATGGCAACCCACTCCAGTGTTCTTGCCTGGAGAATCCCAGGGACGGGGGAGCCTGGTGGGCTGCCGTCTATGGGGTCGAACAGAGTTGGACACGACTGAAGCGACTTGGCGGCAGCAGCAGCAGCATTCCCCTGCCCAATGTTGAGTATGCTAAAACCAGCTAGCCCCTACCAGGAAGAACTGGTGTTATCCACAACATATTCAGAATGAAGAAAGGTTAAATGTAGAAAGCATAGTCACCTGGGTCCTTAAATGTGAGCTGAGTGCCATTTTTCCTCATTCTTAGATTAGAGCAAGTCTTGGTCAAACGTTACACTGTGGGTCTTGTTGATCCATAGATTTTCCTGCTTTGCGGCTAACTTAGAAAGCTAAGTATTTTGCATCAGGTTCATTATATAGTCTTAACTCCAGAGATTTCTAACATAAAAATATTTCATTTTTCTTTACTCACTGAGCCCAGCTGTGTTTTTCTAAAACTGCCTTTTCTCATAGGTAAGCAGAATTCTCAAATTCTTTTCACCATTTTTATGTCTATTTGATTTAAAAGTTCAATTTCATGTCTAAGTTAAAGCCTTGCCCTTTGTCTCAGATGGGCTCTAAATATCACTGTTGTTCTGTCAGATGATAGTTGCTCAGGCTGCTCCATTGTACTGCCCTCCTCCCTTTGCCCACTTACTACTCCTGTTGCCATTAATCTGCACATCTCCCTCCTTCTTCGCAAATAGACACAGGAGGCAGATCAGCAAAGATACCTCATAAACATATGTCCAGCTAGGCAGTGAGATACTCTCTCCCCCATCCATGCAGGTACTTCCTATCTTTATGGATGATTTTCTTGATCCCTTATCAGTTGGATTGGGAGACAAAGACAACCCATCTCTTCTCATATGGGAGTCCTTTTTAGAATATGGGTTACTTAATTGCTCTTGGTTTACCACAACTTTCGACACTATTCACACATCAGTTCAGGGCAATTAAAATATATCCCACTTACCATGCTATAGTTTTCTCATGTGTCTTGGCATGGGGTTGCCTAAGGGTTCTTTCTTTGGAAGTATTTCAGTTCAGTTCAGTCACTCAGTCGTGTCCAATTCTTTGTGACCCCATGGACTGCAACACTCCAGGCTTCCCTGTCCATCACCAACTCCCGGAGCTTGCTCAAACACAGGTCCATCAAGTCGATGATACCATCCAACCATCTCATTCTCTGTTTTCCCATTCTCCTCCCACCTTCAATCTTTCTCAACATCAGAGGCTTTTCAAATGAGTCAGGAGGCCAAAGTATTGGAGTTTCAGCTTCAACATCAGTCCTTCCAATGAAATAGTCAGGACTTATCTCCTTTAGGATTGACTGGTTGGATCTCCTTGCAGTCCAAGGGAGTCTTCTCCAATACCACAGTTCAAAAGCATCAATTCTTTGGTGCTCAGTCCAACTGTCACATCCATACATGACTACTGGAAAAACCATATCTTTCAGTAGACAGACATTTGTTGGCAAACTCTTGTCTCTGCTTTTTAATATACTGTCTAGGTTGGTCATAGCTTTTCTTCCAAGGAACAAGTGTCTCTTAATTTCACCATCTGCAGTGATTTTGGAGCCCAGAAGAATAAAGTCTCTCACTGTTTCCATGGTTTCCCCATCTATCTGCCATGAAGTGATGAGACCAGATGCCATAATCTTAGTTTTCTGAATGTTGAGTTTTAAGCCAACTTTTTCACTCTCTTCTTTCACTGTCATCAAGAGGCTCTTTACTTCCTCTTTGCTTTCTGCCATAGGGTGGTATCATCTGCATATCTGAGATTACTGATATTTCTCCCAGCAATCTTGATTCCAGCTTGTGCTTCTTCCAGCCCAGCATTTCACATTATGCACACTGCATATAAGTTGAATAAGCAGGGTGAAAATATACAGCCTTGACATACTCCTTTCTTGATTTGGAACCAGTCTGTTGTTTCATGTCCAGTTCTAATTGTTGCTTCTTTACTTGCATACAGATTTCTCAGGAGGCAGGTCATGTGGTCTGGTATTCCCATCTCTTTAAGAAATTTCCACAGTTTTTTGTGATCTACACTGTCAAAGGCTTTGGCATATTCAATAAAGCAGAAGTAGATGTTTTTCTGGAACTCTCTTGCTTTTCAATGATCCAACAGATATTGGCAATTTGATCTCTGGTTTCTCTGCCTTTTCTAAATCCTTGTTGAACTTCTGGAAGTTTGGGGTTCACATATTATTGAATCCTGGCTTGGCGAATTTTGAGCAATCCTTTGCTAGTGTGTGAGATGAGTGCAATTGTGCAGTAGTTTGAGCATTCTTTGGCATTGCCTTTCTTAGGGATTGGAATGAAAACTGACCTTTTCCAGTCCTGTGGCCACTCTGAATTTTCCAAATTTGCAGGCATATTGAGTGCAGCACTTTCACAGCATCATCATTTAGGATTTGAAATAGCTCAACTTGAATACCATCACCTCCACTAGCTTTGTTCATAGTGATTGGAATGTATGCATAGCAATATATTGAAATGTCTCAAGCACAGCTTCCTCAAGAGGGCAACAGAAAATCTCAAGTGTCGCTTTTGTGAAACAGAGACACCTAGTTGCAACCCCGAAACCAGAGTTGCAAGAATCCCTTTTCCTTCTTTGGTCCTGTTTGTCTAAGCCGTGTATCATCAGAGCAAACATTTCCTAGACTACTCTTCTCTGATAGGTGCTGAGATAATATTCCCAGAGTTGGTTAAGCCAGAAATGCAAGTGTGGACACAATTCTACTTGTACTTTTGATAATGTCATTAGGGTTAGAACTCTTACTCAGGAGAAAATGTACTGCTAAAATACGTGGTGGCACTTTAAGTCTTAACTCCCTGTGTGAAATGTTGTTTATTTATTATTTGAATTTTATTTACTAATTCATTGGACATTTACTGATTGCTCTGTGTGCTCAGCTCTTATCAGACCCTAGGGTACTGGGGGAAAGATAAGACAAGTCCTTGCTCTGTTAGAAGGTGTTTACTTTCTAATGAGAAGGTAGGAAATAACTAAGAAAATAAATAAAAATGTGTAAGACAATTTCAGATAGTAAAGTGAGGTCATATTTGAGGTAATATTTGAGAAATATGATTCCAGAGGGCATGACCATAGGTGTCACTAGAATAGATTTTCCACAGAACCCTGAAGTTCTACATATTGGATATTTTTTTCTTCTCCTTTGGTTTCCTTTTTTAAAATCAAAGCTGTAGTACAATTATGTAGGGAAAATTCTCAGAGAATAAAATTGAAATTGTACAGCAAAAAAAAAAAAAAAAAAAAGGGGGTGATTCAATAATAAACAGATTGCTGGGAGTATGTTTATATTATTCAGGAGCTTAATTTATTTTATAGTGATTTCTTATCTGTAAAATTTCATGAGAACTGTGGTAATTTTCTTATTGTTAATCTGTACCCTGATTCTTTTCTGGATCATGGGGATTAATTTCTTTCCTGGGAGTTTTCTTAGCTAGAAAGTCAATAGTCTTTCCTACAATATATTCTTAAGCTTCAAGATTTTGTAGAAAATGTTGTGCATATGATAATGATATTTTTAGCCCTCTCTGAATCAGGGAAGCTTGACTCTTTCAGGACTTAGTTTCAGGGTGATCTAGTTTGAATAAATGTGTCCCTGATATTTCCCATAAACAACTGGAGCAGGATATGTAACCTTGATGATTTAATGATTCAGAAAATATTTTTTGAATGACTGTTACATACCAGATATAGTCATGGACACTGAAGATTTAGCAATGAACAAAAGAAAGCTTTCTTAAAGTTTTCTTTCTAGTGGGGAGAGGTGACCAGTGAACATGTAGACATATGTATGACAGATGTTGAGCAATGGTGATAAAATTTAATGAGCAGATAAGGGCTGGTAAAGTGCTCAGTCATGTCCAACTCTTTTGTAACCTCATGGACTATACCCTGCCAGCATCCTCTGTCCATGGTATTTTCCAAGCAAGAATATTGGAGTGGGTTGTCATCCTTTCTCCAGGGGATCTTCCTGACCCAGGGATTGAACCTGGGTCTCCTGCATTGCAGGCAGACTCTACCATCTGAGCCACCAGGGAAGCCTAGTAAAGGCTGGTAGATATTGGGGCAGTGTGGTTGCACCTTTTTAACAGGTTGTTCCAGGAAGGTCGGAAAGGGCACATGTGTTCAAAAGACTAAAATAAGTGATCAGAGTGAGCCATTTAGATATCTGGGCCAGCATGGCTAAGGCAGAATGATCTGGGAAGTTTTAGGAGGTAAGGTCAGAAAGAGAAGCAGATTATGTAGGGAGTAAAGGGCTTTATGCTTTTTCCCCAATGAGAAGGGAACCCGCTGTAAGGTTATGAGCAGAGAATTAATGAAAATGACTTGGGTTTAGAAAGGTTCATCTGGCTCATGTGCTCAAAATAGACAGTGGTGAGACAATGGTTGAATCAGATGCCTTAAATTGGAGGCTACTGGAATAATCTGGATAAGCTGGACTCAAGATTGTGGGGAGAAATTAAAATAACTTCAGATATGCAGATGACACCACCCTTATGAAAGAAAGCAAAGAGAAACTAAAGAGCCTCTTTGAAGGTGAAAGAGGAGAGTGAAAAAGCTCAAAGTTAAAGCTCAACATTCAAAAAACAAAGATCATGATATCTGGTCCCATCACTTCATGGCAAATATATGGGGAAAGAATGGAAACAATGACAGACTTCATTTTTTTGGGCTCCAAAATCACCGCAGTTGGTGACTGCAGCCATGAAATTAAAAGATGCTTGCTCCTTGGAAGAAAAGCTATGGCCAACCTAGACAGCATATTAAAAAAGCAGACATTACTTTGCCAACAAAGGTCCATCTAGTCAACTATGGTTTTTCCAATAGTCATGGATGTGAGAGTTGGACCATAAAGAAGGCTGAGCACTGAAGAATTGATGCTTTTGAACTGTCATGTTGGAGAACATTTTTGAGAGTCCCTTGGGCTTCAGGAAGATCAAACCAATAAGTCCTGAATATTCATTGGAAGGACTGATGCTAAAGCTGAAGCTCCAATACTTTGGCCTCCTGATGCGAAGAGCCAACTCATTGGAAAAGACTCTGATGCTGGGAAAAATTGAAGGCAGGAGGAGAAGGGGATGACAGAGGATGACATGGTTGGGTGGCATCAGTGTCTCAATGGACGTAAGTTTGAGAAAGCTCTAGGAGATGGTGAAGGACAAGGAAGCCTGGCGTGCTGCAGTTCATGGGGTTGAAAAAAGTCGGACGGACTGAGTGAACGACAACAAAATTATCTAGAAACATGAGGCCTGGGTGATTGCTATGAGGGGTGAGAAGTGGTGGAGTGTAGAATTGACAGTATTTGCTGATGCACTGGAAATGGGTTATAAGAGAAACAGAAATTAAGATGACCTGAATTTTTTTGGCTTGAGCATTTTAAAAGATTGGGTACCCATTAATTAAGAGAGATGTGAAAGAAGCAGGTTATTATTATTATTATTATTTGGGAGAGGGGAATTAGGAATTTGTGTTGAACACACTTAGTTTGATATGCCTTTAGACATCCAAAGAAGAAATTTAGCAGACAGCTAGATGAGCAAATTTTTGGTTAAGGATATTGAGTAACTTTGGGGATATAAATTTGGGAATCATTGGTGTATAGCTAGTATTGAGACCATGATCTTTATAATGTCTCAGTTATAGCACTTATTTCATTATTTTGTCATTGTTTTTGACATATCTGTCTGTCTAGGTTAATATCCTTGTCTACGGAGGCTGCATGCTTTTGACATTCAAGTATTTTTTTCATGGATGTCTGATGTGGTATGAAGCTGTAGGTTTCTGTAAGTGGCAGCTTTAACCAAGACCAGGGTCTTAGAAGCCCTGAAGGAAATAAACTTACTGTAAATCTAGCCCTGTAACATTTTGGCAAGAACCGTATATTTGCCTAAGGTTTATGCTCTTTGAAGTTGGTCAGATTGATGAGTGTAGCCTAAATTGAGCCCCATAAACTGTTGCCTGTCTTTAATTCCCCACCCTCTTTTTTAATCTATTATTGGTTACATATAGAAATTGAGAATAAGCATTTAGAAACTTTTATAGCATTAGAGTAATTTTATGTCTATTGAATCTAATAAAATTGTTTATATTTTGTGTGTCTTTTTAAAATTTCATTTTCCTAGTAATTCATTTTTTAATTTATTTAACAAATGTCAGTCTGCAGCAAATGGAAAAATTTTAAAAATTTGGTCCATCACAGATTGAGAAGGAATATTCATTATGTAGAAGGCACTTCATTAACTGAAGACTCAGCTAAATCAGTAGTTCTCACTGGAAAAAAGGTAGATGGAAATGTAACCAACAAACATGGTTAGTATCTCTAGAGAATACATGTACATTGAAGAATTCTTTATATTTCATGCAGTGACACTGATGCGGGGAGGTATGATACGGTAGCATGAAAAGTGGTAAAAGGACTACTCATCTGCAAGGAAACTAGAAGACTGAGGGATTTGTTTAATTTTTTTGTTAGTCAAGTTGCTTATAATCTTAAGTCTGACATTTTGGTGAGTGGATTATAGAACCACCGCTCGGTTTCTAAGCATTTCCTTTTAGCACCCAAACTTTGATATTTCTTCACATGTCAGTGGGTTGTTTTGTGGTTTCCTAACAGTAATCTTCTGGTCTACAACGCATTGTGCATCAACCTTGTTTCTTAGCTGCTGGAACATTTTAACCTTTTTCATTCATCTTTTTGACATTTTAAAGGGAAGTTATCAAAAGACACACGGTGAATTAATAATTTTGGTCAGATCTTTAATATCTTCCTTAATTAATATTCACCATTATTACTTCCCATTAATAATTTTATTTCATTTTTATTAATAAGCAATGTTAATATGCCTTGCAGAATGCAATTAACAACTAACTTGGTAATTTCAGAAAAAAGAAATAAGCAGATGTGATTTCAGGTGAGGCAGCAGTAAGCGGCAGCTTATGGCAAGCAGAAGTGAGCAGTAGCTGGAAGCAAGATCTTAGTTCCCAGACTGGGAGTCCTAGACACTGTACAACAGGGGCCAGCAGTTAGGGCTTGAGTCCCTAGTTCTTGCCTACCATTTCAAGAAAGAATTCAGGCAAGGAGGCAGAAGGTAAACAGAGTAAAAAATTCACTGCAAAATAAAAGAACATGTGGAAAGACACACAGGCAAACTCAGAGAGAGAATCACATCTTTGGGAAGTTTAAATCCTTTATAAGGGAACAGTCTTACAGGTGTTTGTCTTCTTTTTGGCCAGTTGTATTGTTTTGACCTCGTGGCTAATTTACACTCCACTGGGTGTGCACACACCCCTCAATTAATATGGATCCCACTGCAAAGGCCTCTGGAAGGGGAGAGCCGGACTTACTGTTGTCTGCGATTTCTTGTCTTTTTGACCCCATGAAGGCTTTCATAGTGTGTCCCTTGCCCGAAGTATGGGAAGTGTGTGACTCTTGATCTTTTAACAGGGCTTAGTCCAACTCTGTCTCTATTGTTAAAATGCTAGTTCAGTTCAGTTCAGTTGCCCAGTCGTGTCCGACTCTTTGCAATCCCATGGACTGCAGCACGCCAGGCCTCCCTGTCCATCACCAACTCCCAGAGTTTACTGAAACACATGTTCATTGAGTCGGTGATGCCATCCAACCATCTCATCCTCTGTCATCCCCTTCTCTTCCTGCCTTCAATCTTTCCCAGCATCAGGGTCTTTTCAAATGAGTCAGCTCTTCGCATCAAGTTTCCAAAGTATTGCAGTTTTACCTTCAACATCAGTCCTTCCAATGAATATTCAGGACTGATCTCCTTTAGGATGGACTGGCTGGATCTCCTTGCTGTCCAAGGGATTCTCAAGAGTCTTCTCCAACACCACAGTTCAAAAGCATCAATTCTTCGGCACTCAGCTTTCTTTATAGTCCAGATTTCACATCCATACATGACTACTGGAAAAACCATAGCCTTAACTAGACAGATCTTTGTTGGCAAAGTAATGTCTCTGCTTTTTAATAAGCTGTCTAGGTTGGTCATAGCTTTTCTCACAAGGAGTAAGCGTCTTTTAATTTCATGGCTGCAGTCAACATCTGCAGTGATTTTGGAGCCCCCAAAATAAAGTCTATCACTGTTTCCACTGTCTCCCCATCTATTTGCACTGATTTTAGAGCCCAAAACAATAAAGTCTGCCACTGTTTCCACTCTAGTGATGGAACCAGATGACATGATCTTAGTTTTCTGAATGTTGAGCTTTAAACCAACTTTTTCACTCTCCTCTTTCACTTTCATCAAGAGGCTCTTTAGTTTTTCTTCACTTTCTGCTGTAAGTGTGGTGTCATCTACACATCTGAGGTTATTGATATTTCTCCTGGCAGTCTTGATTCCAGCTTGTGCTTCATCCAGCCCAGCATTTCTCATGATGTACTCTGCATACAAGTTAAATAAGCAGGGTGACAATATACAGCCTTGACGTACTCTTTTTCCTATTTGGAACCAGTCTGTTGTTCCATGTCCAGTTCTAACTGTTGCTTCCTGACCTGCATACAGATTTCTTGGGGCAGGTCAGGTGGTCTGGTATCCCTATCTCTTTCGGAATTTTCCAGAGTTTATTGTGATCTACACAGTCAAAGGCTTTGATATAGTCAATAAAGCAGAAATATATGTTTTTCTGGAACTCTCTTGCTTTTTCGATGATCCAACGGATGTTGGCAATTTGATCTCTGGTTCCTCTGCCTTTTCTGAACCCAGCTTGAACATATGGAAGTTCACAGTTCACGTATTCTTGAAGCTTGACTTGGAGAATTTTGAGCATTACATTACTAGCATGTGACAAAACAGTAGAAATGAGCACTATCCACAATACAGCAGAAGAGAAGCAAGACTATATAAGAGTGGTTTCTTCTAGATTATAATTCTAGAGATTGCCTCCCCAAATTTTGGGAATTTTCCATGTTATCGACCGTAATTATATTATTATTATTATAAAATTATTTCCATACAGTCCTCTTCAAAACATATAAGTAACCTACCTTATATGTAGGTAGGTAACTTACATCTATATAGGTAGGTAGGTAAGTTACCTACACATGTAACCTACTTATATGTAGGTAGGCAACCTACCTTACCTGCCTCCTGAGAAACTCATATGCAGATCAAGAAGCAACAGAACCAACATGGAACAACAAACTGGTTCAAAATTGGGAAAGAAATACATCAAGGCTGTATCTTGTCACCCTGCTTATTTAACTTCTATGCAGAGTACATCATGAGAAATGCTGGGCTGGAAGAAGCACAAGCTGGAATCAAGATTGCCAGCAGAAATATCAGTAATCTCGTATGTGCAGATGACATCACCCTTGTGGCAGAAAACAAAGAACTAAAGAGTCTCTTGATGAGGGTGAAAAAGGAGTGTGAAAAAGCTGGCTTAAAACTCAACATTCAAAAAACAAAGATCACGGCATCTGGTCCCATTACTTCATGACAAATTGATGGGGAAACAATGGAAACAGTGACAGGCTTTATTTTTGGGGGTTCCAAAAATCACTGCAGATGGTAATTGCAGCCATAAAATTAAAAGATGCTTGCTCCTTTGAAGAAAAGCTATGACACACCTAGACAGCGTATTAAAAAGCAGAGACATCATTTTGTCGACAAAGGTCCATATAGTCAAAGCTATGGTTTTTCCAGTAGTCATGTATGAATGTGAGGATTGGACCGTAAAGAAGGTGGATGATCGAAGAATTGATGCTTTTGAACTGTGTTGCTGGAGAAGACTCTTGAGAGTTCTTTGGACATCAAGGAGATCCAACCAGTTCATCCTAAAGGAAATAAGTCCTGAATATTCATTGGAAAAGTTCCAATACTTTGGTCACCTGGTGTGAAGATCCAACTCACCGGAAAAGACCCTGATGGTGGGAAAGATTGAGGGCAGGAGGAGAAGGGGATGACAGAGGATGGCATGGTTGGATGGCATCAAGGACTCAATGACATGAGTTTGATCAATCTCCCTGAGATAGTGAAGGACAGGGAAGCCTGGCGTGCTGCAGTCCATGAGGTCTCAAATAGTCAGATGCAACTGAATGACTGAACAACAACTACTGTAAGCTGAAGAAGCAATTTGATGGATTTGGCATTCTTATTTTGATGTTCTTGTTTTGAAGATCTTAAAAATTATGTTACTATTTGTTATTTCCCGAGTTATTTTCTATAGATTACTTCTTCCATCTTTGTAAAGTTATATGACACCAAATTTCTGGCAGTTAATGAGCAGCTTGTGAAAAGCTATTTGTCTATGAGCTGTTTGTTTTGCAACTTTCAAAGCCATAAAGATGTTAAACATCATTAATCCATATAGAATACTCTTTAGTCAACAAGGACATTGTACACTTGAAAAATGATCTCAAAGAAACTATGGCTACCTTTTTCTTTTAATTTATTTTTGGAGGCTAATTACTGTACAATATTGTATTGGTTTTGTCATACATTGACATGAGTCCACCATGGGTGTACATGTGTTCCCCATCCTGAATCCCACTCCCACCTCCCTCCCTATCCCATCCCTCTGGGTCATCCCAGTGCACCAGCCCTGAGCACCCTGTATCATGCATTGAACCTGGACTGGTGATCTGTTTCACATATGATAATACACATGTTTCAATGCCATTCTCCCAAACCATCCCACCCTCACCCTCTCCCACAGAGTCCAAAGGAGTGTTCTATACATCTGTGTCTCTTTTGCTGTCTTGCATACAGAGTTATCATTACCATCTTTCTAAATTCCATATATATGCATTAGTATACTGTATTGATGTTTTTCTTTCTGGTTTACTTCACTGTATAATAGGCTCCATTTGCATCCACCTCATTAGAACTGATTCAAATGTATTCTTTTTAATGAATGAGTAATATTCCATTGTGTATAGGTACCACAGCTTTCTTATCCATTCATCTGCTGATCGACATCTAGGTTGCTTCCATATACTGGCTATTATAAACAGTGCTGCAATGAACATTGGGGTACCCGTGTCTCTTTCAATTTTGGTTTCTTCAGTGTGTATGCCCAGCAGTGGGATTGTGGGGTCGTATGGCAGTTCTATTTCCAGTTTTTTAAGGAATCTCCAAACTGTTCTCCATAGTGGCTGTACTAGTTTACATTCCCACCAACAGTGTAAGAGGGTTCCCTTTTCTCCACACCCTCTCCAGCATTTATTGTTTGTAGACTTTTGGACACCAGCCATTCTGACTGGCATGAGGTGGTACCTCATTGTGGTTTTGATTTGCGTTTTTCTTAGAATGAGTGATTTTGAGCATCTTTTCATGTGTTTGTTAGCCATCTGTATGTCTTCCTTGGAGAAATGTCTGTTTAGTTCTTTAGCCCATTTTTTGATTGGGTCATTTATTTTTCTGGAATTGAGCTGCAGGAGTTGCTTGTATATTTTTGAGATTAATTCTTTGTCCGTTGATTCATTTGCTATTATTTTCTCCATTCTGAAGTCTGTCTTTTCACCTTGCATATAGTTTTCTTCATTGTGCAAAATCTTTTAAGTTTAATTGGGTCCCATTTGTTTATTTTTACTTTTATTTCCATTACTCTGGGAACTGGGTCATTGAGAATGTTGCTGTGATTTATGTCAGAGTGTTTTGC
The DNA here is from genome assembly GCF_000754665.1 of Bison bison bison. Classification (NCBI taxonomy): domain Eukaryota; kingdom Metazoa; phylum Chordata; class Mammalia; order Artiodactyla; family Bovidae; genus Bison; species Bison bison. The sequence goes on from NW_011494735.1 coordinate 659,636, forward strand.
CTATGTTTTCCTCTAGGAGTTTTATAGTTTCTGGCCTTTCGTTTAGATCTTTAATCCATTTTGAGTTTATTTTTATGTATGGTGTTAGAAAGTGTTCTAGTTACATTTTTTTTTTACAAGTCGTTGACCAGTTTTCCCAGCACCACTTGTTAAAAGATGGTCTTTTCTCTGTTATATATTCTTGCCTCCTTTGTCGAAGATAAGGTGTCCATAGGTGTGTGGATTTATCTCTGGGCTTTCTATTTTGTTCCATTGATCTATATTTCTGTCTTTGTACCATTACCATACTGTCTTGATGACTGTAGCTTTGTAGTATAGTCTGAAGTCAGGCATATTGATTCCTCTAGTTCCATTCTTCTTTCTCAAGATTGCTTTGGCTATTCGAGGTTTTCTGTATTTCCATACAAATTGTGAAATTATTTGTTCTAGTTCTGTGAAAAATACTGTTGGTAGCTTGATAGGGATTGCATTGAATCTATAGATTGCTTTGAGTAGTATACTCATTTTCACTATATTGATTCTTCCGATCCATGAACGCTGTATATTTCTCCATCTGTTAGTGTCCTCTTTGATTTCTTTCACCAGTGTTTTATAGTTTTCTATATATAGGTCTTTAGTTTCTTTAGGTAGATATATTCCTATGTATTTTATTCTTTTCATTGCAATGGTGAGTGGAATTGTTTCCTTAATTTCTCTTTCTGTTTTCTCATTGTTAGGGTATAAGAATGCAAGGGATTTCTGTGTGTTGATTTTATATCCTGCAACTTTACTGTAGTCATTGATTATTTCTAGTAATTTTCTGGTGGATTCTTTAGGGTTTTCTATGTATAGGATCATGTCATCTGCAAACAGTGAGAGTTTTACTTCTTTTCCAATTTGGATTCCTTTTATTTCTTTTTCTGCTCTGATTACTGTGGCCAAAACTTCCAAAACGATGTTGAATAGTGGTGAGAGTGGGCACCCTTGTCTTGTTCCTGGCTTTAGGGGACATGCTTTCAATTTTTCACCATTGAGGATTTTTTTGCTGTGGGTTTGTCATATATAGCTTTTATTATATTGAGGTATGTTCCTTCTATTCTTGCTTTCTGGAGGGTTTTTTTTTGTCATGAATGGATGTTGAATTTTGTCAAAGGCTTTCTCTTCATCTATTGAGATAATCATATGCTTTTTCTTTTTCAATTTTTTAATGTGGTGTATACATTGATTGATTTACGGATATTGAAGAATCCTTGCATCCCTGGAATAAAGCCCACTTGGTCATGATATATGATCTTTTTAATATGTTGTTAGATTCTGTTTGCTAGAATTTTCTTAAGTATTTTTGCATCTATGTTCATCAGTGATATTGGACTGTAGTTTTCTTTTTATGTAGCATCTTTGTCAGGTATTGGTATTACGATGATGGTGGCCTCATAGAATGAGTTTGGAAGTTTACCTTCCTCTGCAACTTTCTGGAAGAATTTAGGATAGGTGTTAGCTCTTCTCTAAATTTTTGGTAGAATTCAGCTGTGAAGCCGTCTGGACCTGGGCTTTTGTTTGCTGGAAGATTTCTGATTACAGTTTCAATTTCCATGCTTGTGATGGGTCTGTTAAGATTTTCCATTTCTTCCTGGTTCAGTTTTGGAAAGTTGTTCTTTTCTAAGATTTTGTCTATTTCTTCCAAGTTGTCCATTTTATTGGCATATAGTTGCTGATAGTAGTCTCTTATGATCCTTTGTATTTGTGTGTTGTCTGTTGTGATCTCTCCATTTTCATTTCTAATTTTATTGATTTGATTTTTCTCCCTTTGTTTCTTGATGAGTCTGGCTAATGGTTTGTCAATTTTATTTTACTTCTCAAAGAACCAGCTTTTGGCTTTGTTGATTTTTGCTGTGGTCTCTTTTGTTTGTTTTGCATTTATTTCTGCCCTAAATTTTAAGATTTCTTTCCTTCTACTAACCCTGGGGTTCTTCATTTCTTCCTTTTCTAGTTGCTTTAGGTGTTCAGTTCAGTTCAGTCGCTCAGTCGTGTCCGACTCTTTGCGACCCCATGAATTGCAACATGCCAGGCCCCCCTGTCCATCACCCACTCCCGGAGTTCACCCAGACTCATGTCCATCGAATCGGTGATTTCATCCGGCCATCTCATCCTCTGTCGTCCCCTTCTCCTCCTCGCCCCAATCCCTCCCAGCATCAGAGTCTTTTTGAATGAGTCAACTCTTCACATGAGGTGGCCAAAGTACTGGAGTTTCAGTTTTAGCATCAGTTCTTCCAAAGAATACCCAGGACTAATCTCCTTTAGAATGGACTGGTTGGATCTCCTTGCAGTCCAAGGGACTCTCAAATCTTCTCCAACACCACATTCAAAAGCATCAATTCTTTGGTGCTCAGCTTTCTTCACAGTCCAACTCACATCCATACATGCCTACTGGAAAAACCATAGCCTTGACTAGATGGACCTTTGTTGGCAAAGTAATGTCTCTGCTTTCAAATATGCTATCTAGGTTGGTCTTAACTTTCCTTCCAAGGAGTAAGCGTATTTTAATTTCATAGCTGCAGTCACCATCTGTAGTGATTTTGGAGCCCAAAAAAATAAAGTATGACACTGTTTCCACTATTTCCCCATCTAGAGTTAGGTTATTTATTTTACTTTTTTATTGTTTCTTGAGGTAAGCCTGTATTGCTGTGAACCTTCCCCTTAGCACTGCTTTTACAGTGTCCCATAGCTGTAGGCAGTGGCACCCCACTCCATTACTCTTGCCTGGAAAATCCCATGGACGGAGGAGCCTGGTGGGCTGCAGTCCATGGGGTCGCTGAGGGTCGGACACGACTCAGCGAATTCACTTTGACTTTTCACTTTCATGCATTGGAGAAGGAAATGGCAACCCACTCCAGTGTTCTTGCCTGGAGAATCCCAGGGATGGGGGAGCCTGGTGGGCTGCCTTCTCTGGGGTTGCACAGAGTTGGACACGACTCAATTGACTTAGCAGCAGCATAGCTGTGGGGTTGTTGTGTTTTCATTTTCATTCATTTCTATGCATATTTTCATTTCTTCTTTTGATTTCTTCTGTGATATGTTCATTATTCAGCAGCGTGTTGTTCAGCCTCCATATGTTGGCATTTTTAATAGTTTTTCTCCTGTAATTGACATCTAATCTTACTGCATTGTAGTCAGAAAAGATGCTTAGAATGATTTCAGTTTTTTTGAATTTACCAAGGTTAGATTTATGGCACAGGATGTGATCTGTCCTGGAGAAGATTCCGTGTGCACTTGAGAAAAAGTTGAAATTCATTATTTTTGGGTGAAATGTCCTATAGTTATCAATTAGGTCTAACTGGTCTATTGTACCATTTAAAGTTTGTGTTTCCTTGTTATTTTTCTGTTTAGTTGATCTGTCCATAGGTGTGAGTGGGGTATTAAAGTCTCCCACTATTATTGTGTTATTGTTAATTTCCCCTTTCATACTTGTTAGCATTTGTCTTACATATTGCGGTGCTCCTATGTTGGGTGCATATATATTTATAATTGTTATATCTTCTTCTGGGATTTATCCTTTGATCATTATGTAGTGTCCTTCTTTGTCTCTTTTCACAGCCTTTGTTTTAAAGTCTATTTTATCTGATATGAGTATTGCTACTCCTGCTTTCTTTTGGTCTCTATTGGCGTGGAATATCTTTTTCCAGCCCTTCACTTTCAGTCTGTATGTGTCGTTTGTTTTGGGGTGGGTCTCTTGTAGGCCACATATATAGGGGTTTTGTTTTTGTATTCATTCAGCCAGTCTTTGTCTTTTGGTTGGGGCATTCAACCCATTTACATTTAAGGTAATTATTAATAAGTATGATCCCATTGCCATTTACTTTATTGTTTTGGGTTCGAGTTTATACACCCTTTCTGTGTTTCCTGTCTAGAGAAGATCCTTTAGCATTTGCTGGAGAGCTTGTTTGGTGTGCTGAATTCTCTCAGCTTTTGCTTGTCTGTAAAGCTTTTGATTGGTCCTTCATATTTGAATGAGATTCTTGCTGGGTACAGTAATCTGGGCTGTAGGTTATTTTCTTTCATCACTTTAAGTATATCTTGTCATTCCCTTCTGGCCTGAATAGTTTCTACTGAAAGATCAGCTGTTATCCTTATGGGAATCCCCTTGTGTGTTATTTGTTATTTTCCCCTTGCTGCTTTTAATATTTGTTCTTTGTGTTTGATCTTTGTTAATTTGATTAATATGTGTCTTGGGGTGTTTCTCCTTGGGTTTATCCTGTTTGGGACTCTCTGGGATTCTTGGACTCGGGTGACTATTTCCTTACCCATTATAGGGAAGTTTTCAACTATTATCTCCTCAAGTATTTTTTCATGGCCTTTCTTTTTGTCTTCTTCTTCTGGGACTCCTATGATTCAAGTGTTGGGGCTTTTAACATTGTCCCAGAGGTCTTTAAGGTTGTCCTCATTTCTTTTGATTCTTTTTTCTTTTTTCCTCTCTGTTTCATTTATTTCTGCCACTCTATCTTCTCCCTCACTAATCCTATCTTCTGCCTCCATTATTCTACTGTTGGTTGCCTTCAGAGTGTTTTTGATCTCATTTATTGCATTATTCATTATATATTGACTTTTTTTATTTCTTCTAGGTCATTGTTAAACATTTCTTGCATCTTCTCAATCCTTGTCTCCAGGCTATTTATCTGTAACTCCATTTTGTTTTCAAGATTTTGGATCATTTTCACTATCACTATTCTTTATCAGGTAGATTCCCTCTCTCCTCCTCTTTTGTTTGGTTTGGTGTGCATTTATCCTTTTCCTTTACCTGCTGGGTATTTCTCTGTCTTTTCATCTTGTTTATATTGCTGTGTTTGGGATGGCCTTTCTGTATTCTGGCAGTTTGTGGTTCCTCTTTATTGTGGAGGTTCCTGGCTGTGGGTGGGGTTGGACATGTGGCTTGTCAAGGTTTCCTGTTTAGGGAATCTTGTGTTGGTGTTCTAGTGGGTGGAGCTGGATTTTTTCTCTCTGGAGTGTACTGAAGTGTCCAGTAATGAGTTTTGAAATGTCTATGGGTTTGGGCCAACCTAGATAGCATATTCAAAAGCAGAGACATTACTTTGCCAACAAAGGTTCGTCTAGTCAAGGCTATGGTTTTTCCTGTGGTCATGTATGGATGTGAGAGTTGGACTGTGAAGAAGGCTGAGCACCGAAGAATTGATGATTTTGAACTGAGGTGTTGGAGAAGACTCTTGAGAGTCCCTCAGACTGCAAGGAGATCCAACCAGTCCATTCTGAAGGAGATCAGCCCTGGGATTTCTTTGGAAGGACTGATGCTAAAGCTGAAACTCCAGTACTTTGGCCACCTCATGCGAAGAGTTGACTCGTTAGAAAAGACTCTGATGCTTGGAGGGATTGGGTGTAGGAGGAGAAGGGGACGACAGAGGATGAGATGGCTGGATGACATCACTGACTCGATGGACGTGAGTCTGGGTGAACTCCGGGAGTTGGTGATGGACAGGGAGGCCTGGCGTGCTGCGATTCATGGGGTCACAAAGAGTCGGACATGACTGAGCGACTGAACTGAACTGAACTGAATGGGTTTGGTGTGACTTTTGGCAACCTGTGTATTGAAGCTCAGTATGTTCCTGTGTTGTTGGTGAATTTGCATGGTATGTCTTTCTCTGGAACTTGTTGGCCCTTGGCTGGTACTTGGTTTCAGTGTAGATATGGAGGCGTTTGATGAGCTCTTATCGATTAATGTTCCTTGGAGTCAGGAGTTCTCTGATGTTCTCAGGATTTGGACTTGGCCTCCTGCCTCTGATTTTCAGTCTTATTCTTACAGTAGCCTCAAGACTTCTCCATCTATACAGCACCAATGATAAAACATCTAGGTTAAAGATGAAAAGTTTCTCCACACTGAGGGACACCCAGAGAGGTACACAGTGTTACATGGGGAAGAGAAGAGGGAGGAGGGAGATAGCATTGACCAGGAGGAGAGGAAGGGGAATCAAAAGGGGAGAGAGCAAGCTAGCCAGTAATCACTTCCCTATGTGCTCTCCAGAGTCTAGATCCCTTAGAGATGTTCACAGAGTTACACAGAGAAGAGAAGAGGGAGGAAGGAGACAGAGGTTGCCAAGAGGATAAAAGGGTGAATCAAAAGGAGAGAGACAGATACAACCAGTAATCAGATCCCTAGGTGTTCGTGGAACACACAAAGAGATTCACAGAGTTGGGTAGTGAAGAGAAGGGGGAGGGAGGAGATAGAGGCGACCTGGTAGAGAAAAAGGAGAGTCCAAAGGGGGAGAGAGCAATCCAGCCAGTAATCTCGTTCCCAAGTAAAAATGGGTACTGAAGATTGGGTTCTTAAAGGTACAAAATTGATAACAAATACCAAAAAGCAAAGAGTAAAAATCTGGAGTAGAGGTTAGATTCTCAAAAGTACAATATTAAAGGAAAAAACAAAGTCACAATATATATGAAGTTTGTTTTTAAAATTGGGTCTTTTTTTTTTTTTCAATGTAATAGTAGGTTATAAAAATGAAAATCAAAGGAGTAATAGAGGACTTAAAAATAAAAAAAAATTTTTTAATTAAAAAAGTAATAGTAAAAATATATCTAGGACTTTCTCTCGTGTTGTTGTGGACAGTGTGGGGTCAGTTCATTTTCAGATAGTACCTTGATCCGGCTTACACTTCTCAAGATCTATAGGCCCCTTCTTATGTAGTCGATGCTAACTTCAGGGTTTTAATCTATTGTACCTGTCACTTCCAAAGCCGTTCCCTCTGTTTATTTTAGCTTCTTCTGTTTGCTGGCCTCTTCAGTGTCTAATTTCCACCCTGACACAAGGGGACAGTGGTGGTCACTTTTCAAAAACAGAGACATTACTTTGCCAACAAAGGTCCGTCTAGTCAAGGCTATAGTTTTTCCAGTGGTCATGTATGGATGTTAGAGTTGGACTGTGAAGAAGGCTGAGCGCGGAAGAATTGATGATTTTGAACTGTGGTGTTGGAGAAGACTCTTGAGAGTCTCTTGGACTGCAACAAGGTCCAACCAGTCCATTCTAAAGGAGATCAGTCCTGGGTGTTCTTTGGAAGGACTGATGCTAAAGCTGAAACTCCAGTACTTTGGCCACCTCATGTGAAGAGTTGACTCATTGGAAAAGATTCTGATGCTGGGAGGGATTGGGGGCAGGAGAAGAGGATGACAGAGGATGAGATGGCTGGATGGCATCACCGACTCGATGGACATAAGTTTGAGTAAACTCCAGGAGTTGATGATGGACAGGGAGGCCTGGCGTGCTGCAATTCATGGGGTCACAAAGAGTCGGACACAACTGAGCAACTGAACTGAACTGAACTGTTCAGACATGCTGTGGGGAGGGAGGAACACTGCAGCCAGTAATCAGTTCCCTAGGTGTTCTCCACAACCTGGAACATGCAAAGAGATTCACAGAGTTGGGTAGTGAAGAGAAGGGGGAGGGAGGAGATAGAGGCGACCTGGTAGAGAAAAAGGAGGGTCCAAAGGGAGAGAGAGCCAAATATCACTGGCGTCTGTGGGGAGTGCTCCCAGTGTCTCAGCCACACTGGGTTTGCCCTGACTCACGATGTGTGTGCTTTCACAGTCTACACTGCTCAGGCTCTAGGTTGCTCTGCCAGGAACTGTTTGAGGCGGGCCCTGGGTTGAGTGCACTTCGCAGATCTAAGCCATTCAGGTTCAGGTTCTTGGGTATTCCACAAAGGCACAGACTTGAATGGGCCTGTGATTTGTGCCCTTCCCCATTCCGAGCAGCTTAGGTGACCAGGTGCTTGGCAAGCGGGGTCAGTGCGACTCATCGCCTCCCCCGTCCCTGCCGCTCGGTTTTCTGGGTGTACAAGCGGCACATGTTTTCAGGTGTGCTGTGTGTCTCTTCTGGGGAGCTGATCTCTGGCTGCGACCCTCCAAGCGGATGTTGACTGTCCAGAATCCCAAGGAATCTTGGTTAGCAAGGAAGTCTGCTTGCAGTTTGGTATATGATGCCTCTCTGTGGCCGCGATTGCCCCCTTCTGGCTCTGGCTGCCTTCGCTTGTCTCCAGCGGGGGATGGGCTGGTCTGCAGCTGGCTAGCTCTGCTCAGTCCTTTGTTCTGTGAGTGGGCCTGGAGGTGTCTTAGGTTAAGGCTTTTTGGGGGATTGTTATCCCACAGTCTGGATTGCTATCTCAAGTTAGTTCCCTCAGATTGCCCTCAGGGCATTTGGGCCCAGTCCTTACCCTAAGCAATGCAACCCACGCCTCCCTGTCCAGTCCCTGCTTGCTAGTGGCTGATGCAAGCGTCTGCACTGCTTCTCCACTGAGAGTTGTCTTTAGGCACATAATGTGTGGGTTTTAATTATTTATTTATTTTTCCTTCAGGTTATGTTGCCCTCTGAGGTTCCAAGGCTTGCCACAGACCCACCAGAGAGAGTGTTTCCTGGTGTTTGGAAACTTCTCTCTTTTTAAAGACTCCCTTCCCAGGACACATCTCCATCCCTACCTCTTTTGTCTTTCTTTTTATCTTTCATATTTTTTCCTACCTCCTTTTGAAGACAGTGGGCTGCTTTTCTGGGTGCCTGGTGTCCTCTGCCAGCATTCAGAAGTTGTTTTGTGAAATTTGCTCAGCGTTCAAATGCTCTTTTGATGAACTTGTGGGGGAGAAAGTGACTCCCTGTCCTATTCCTCTGCCATCTTAGGACCTATCTATGGCTACTTTTTATTAAACATTATTAAAGAAATAAATAAACCAAACCAGCTCTCCAACAAATACTAAAGGATATTCTCCAGACAGGAAACACAAAAATGGTGTATAAACTCGAACCCAAAACAATAAAGTAAATGGCAACGGGATCATACTTATTAGTAATTACCTTAAACGTAAATGGGTTGAATGCCCCAACCAAAAGACAAAGACTGGCTGAATGGATACAAAAACAAGACCCCTACATATGTTG
>NW_011494735.1:668646-672705 GCF_000754665.1 Bison bison bison
CTGGAAAAAGATATTCCATGCAAATTGGGACCAAAAGAAAGCAGGAGTCACAATACTCGTATCAGATAAATTAGACTTTAAAACAAAGGCTGTGAAAAGAGACAAAGAAGGTCACTACATAATGATCAAAGGATCAATCCAAGAAGAAGATATAACAATTATAATTATATATCCACCCAACATGGGAGCACCGCAGTATGTAAGACAAATCCTAACAAGTAATGAAAGGAGAAATTAACAATAACACAATAATAGTGGGAGACTTTAATACCCCACTCACACTTATGGATAGATCAACTAAACAGAAAATTAACAAGGAAAAAAAAAAAAACATGTATCTATAAAGTTCACTAAAGCAAAGCAGAGTAAAATGAGGTATGGCAATAAAAGGCATTAAATTTATCAAATTAAAAAAAATAAAGTGCTGAAAAATTAAAAAAAAAAAGAAATAAATGGTTTTGATTTTAAAATAAACACTTTAAAAATAGTAAGTGGGATTATTTACTGGATGTTAATTATCTAGAATTTCTGCCTTAAACCTTTATAATCAGTGGTAATAATGACTTTCTAATAATTTACTTTATGCATACATATATATATTATAACATATTGATTCACATTTTCTGTACCAGAAATTTATATTTATATTGAATATAAACAAAAATTAATAAAAAAAAACTATTCCTGTATCCTTTTTCTTCATTGAACCCCTTGTTTATCAAATATTACATTTATTATTGCTTTATTATGCAACTTTGTGAAGTTTATTCAAGACAGCCTGTGACTCTATTTCTTAATCAAGAAGAATTTACCTGCTCTCTCATTTTGAGGGAGAACTGTATTTTAGTGATACTTCCATTTGTTGCTCAGAAGACTTCTACTTTTATTAGAATTGTCTTGAAAGCCAGTTCTTGAATCACAAAACAGCATGTTCCATTCACTCACTCATCAAACATTTACTGTATTCTTACTTTATCAGTTCTCTTTAGGTTCCAGATATGGTGACAAAATCACATGGTTACTGAGCTCAAAAGCTTATAAGAGAGTAGGGGAGACAGCATTAATAAAAAATACACACATTAAATGCTTTTAAAAGTAGTACTGAGAACTATTAATATAAAGAAAAGAAACATGCCCATAAAGATAATTTAGATAGAAGGGACATGGGTATTTAAAGCAGGCAAAGATTATGGAATAACTTGGCATAGCTCGTTAATTTATTGGCACTTCTTTTCCATCTCAAATGCTTTTTACTCAACTAAACAAGCCATCTTATCAATAAGGCCTGCCTTTGGATGACTCCACTCGAAAGCAAAATCCTTTTGCAAAGGATGAAACCTTGTGACCCTGAAGATATCCAAAGTGTACCACTGGTGCTGAAGATGATTCTAAAAGATTTTCAGAAATACTTTGAGCTGTGTCATCATCAGTGAAATAACTGTGTATCTTCCTTCCCAAGGTGACTTTGAAGGAAAAACATTTGAAGTTCTAATGTGTTTCTTGAAAAATCATGCACATTACTTCATAATCATTTTTAATGTAATACAAATAGAAAAAGGCTGTACTTCTTTTTGAGAGCCTAGTCCACTGCTTTTTCTTTTAGGGAAAATGAAGATTGAGGGGAAAAAATCTCTCTAATCATAAATGGAAAATAAATATCTGTAATAATAAATGTTCTGTTTGGCTCAGTTGCTTCTTCAATGTCTGAAAGAAATTAGAGAAACAGTTTGACGTGGAAAGATTATGGATTTTTTTTTGGACTGAAGTCAGATAGGCATTTGCTTTTGCATTTACTAGCTGTTTAATATTGAAAAAATTGTTTTGTCTCTCTAAGCCTTTATTTTCTAATCTGCCAAATGAGGTAATATCACAACTATCTTAGGTAGCAGTGCAGATTAATTTGCATGGAGCTTGAATCTAGTAGAAATCGAATAAATATTAGCCCACACCAACCTTCATCTCTCTTATCCCTTCAGCCCCCTCTTTTACTGTAGATATCAGAACTAACAAAATCAAGTCATTAGCTTAAAATACAGGTGTTCCTTTTGTGTTTTCCTTTCTGTTTTTTTTTTTTATTTAATTTTTTAGTAAAACATGTTAGTGTATTACGTAGATACCAATGATAGGATTAGGGAAAGAGAAAGACAACAGACTTCAGTTTTTCTAGAAGTGGATTTTATTCTTCATCTAATGATAACCCCAAAAAGCTTCAACAGATGTTAAGTGTCTAGAAACATGGGAATTTGGGCTTTGGTAGATGAAAAATATATAATGAAAAGTTCTTATCTATAGTATTTGATAAGGTAAGTCAGTTTGGTCCTCTATACTCAAATGGTGTATTTCTGACTTAAAACACTGCTGTAAGTTGGAAACACCATAAATAACGTTTATGAAAGTTACTGATTGTAACTTGAATCATGAAACTAATAAATAATCACTAGAAAATAATCAATGGGTTATACACATGTTCATTTATAGTCAACTTCAGTTAGAATAGCTCTCTTCTGTTCTCAACTCTCAGGTCATTCATTCACCTTCTGTGGCTCTTATCGCATCCCACTGTAATCAGTGCCACCTCAAGTGTAAGTTTCTTGAGGGCAAGGAACATATTTAATTTATCTTTGAGCCTAGCAGTTATTACAGTCCTGATGATGGTGATAAATTGCATTTGATGGTGACTAGAAAGAACTTACTTTGGTGTGGTTGTAATAGGTACCTGAAACTGTATTTTCAAGGGAGTGATTATTTCAATATCTGTTTTCTGTCCTGTTAGAAGACAGGAAGATGAACTCCTGAGCAAGTGACACCTGTGACAATTGTGTCTCCTGTGTGATTCACATTTCTGAATGGTGTCATTGTTCCAATGATGCGTGAGTTGTTATATTTGGACACTTAACCTAGAAGGGAGGATTCCTAGTCTGCTGTTAGTACATATAATTATTTAGAATGTTCAAATTTAAGAACATGGTTTGGTGTTTGCCTGGAAAATCCCATGGACGGAGGAGCCTGGTGGGCTGCACTCCATGGGGTCGCTGAGGGTTGGACACGACTTCACTTTCACTTTCACTTTTCACTTTCATGCATTGGAGAAGGAAATGGCAACCCACTCCAGTGTTCTTGCCTGGAGAATCCCAGGGACGGGGGAGCCTGGTGGGCTGCCGTCTATGGGGTGGCACAGAGTTAGACACGACTGAAGCGACTTAGCAGCAGCAGCAGCAGGATTTCTAAGAAATATACATTGTTGAAAATTTGTATACTTTGCCTCTTTTGTGTTGCTATATTCATTTGTGATGCTTGTTCATAGAAAATGAAATAAAAACAGTTGTGCTTAAACAGTTACATCTGTTCTGTGCATGGGTTGTTTGAAGTTTGGAAAGCTTCTCTGATCATATAAGTAAATCTTGAGACATGTGGCTTACTTGAATACTTATAACTTATTTTCACATTCCTCCTGGGAAATCTTACATTTTGCTACAATCTCCAAACTGTTTTATCTGCCAAGGATAAGCAGGGAATGGGAAGCTTCAATTAAAATTAATGGAATCTTAAATGGAGAAATTTAGAAAAGATTTCACTACCTTTTAGTGGCACAGATACAGTAAAAATATAGGCACTCTCCAAGTAGTTACTTAAAGCTTATAACATGGACTTATTTTAGCATGGTAATTCAAAATGCAGACAGGATGTGTGTAGTTAAAATTAGTCTGTTGGTTTAATACTGTTGTGTTAAGTCATGTCCGCCTCTTTGCAACCCCATGGACTGTAGCCCACCAGGCTTCTCTGTCCATGGAATTTTCCAGGCAGGAATACTGGAGTAGGTTGCCATTTCCTTCTCAAGGGTATCTTCCTGACCCAGGAATCAAACCCAGGTCTCCTATATCACAGGCAGATTCTTTATCATCTGAGCCACCAAGGAAGGGAGTACAAAGATTTTTGGTCTGCTCCTTGGGGCATTATTTTCTTCCTATTCCATAGCAAATTAACAAAGTGGAAGCCAGGGCTTTCCCAGTGGCTCAGCAGTAAAGAATCCATCTGCAGTGCAGGGACTGCAGGAGATAT
>NW_011494735.1:672805-745922 GCF_000754665.1 Bison bison bison
AGGAGATATGGGTTTGATCCCTGTGTCAGGAATATCCCCTGAAGTAGGGCGTGGCAGCCCACTCCAGTATTCTCACCTAGAGAATCCCATGGACAGAGGAGCCTGGTGGGCTACAATCTGTAGGGTCAGAAAGAGTCAGGCACGACTGAAGCAACTTAGTGCACACACACACACAAGCCAGGTGGAGGGAGTAATTGTATTTCTCCTCTAACTTAATTTTTAAACATTACTATTTAACAGAAAGTAAACAGTGTGCCTGGGGCTTTTCTGGTGGCTCACATGGTAAAGAATCTGCCTGCAAAACAGGAGACCTGGGTTCGATCTCTGGGTCAGGAAGATCCCCTGGAGAGGGAGAATCCCCTAGAGAATTCTATGGACAGAGGAGCCTGGCCAGCTACACTCCATGGGTCACAAACAGTCAGACATGACTGAGCAACAAATACACACACATGCAGTGTGCCTAAGTGAAATTTACTCTCCAAATCTGTCTGTTAAATGTGTGCCTAAACTGGAGATAATTGTAAAAAGGATCACCATGGTGAGTGGCAATATAGCCCTTTTCAGGCATAGCAAAAGTATTTGGTCATGTGATATAGGAGAAAAATCTTGGAGAGAAAGGATGCATGCTTTTTGATGTTACTATGAACTTTATAATTAATAAATTTGTTTTCCAAACTTGTTATTTTGTATTGGGATATAGCTGATAAACAATGTTGTGATAGTTTCAGGTGAACAGCAAAGGAACTCAGCCATACATATACACATAGCCATTCTCCCCCAAAGCCCCCTCCCATCCAAATTGCCACATAACATTGAGCAGAGTTCCTCTTGCTATACAGTAAGGCCTTGTTGGTTATCCATTTTAAATGTAGCAGTATGTGCATGACCTCCCTTAAGTCCTTAACTATCCCTTCACTCAGGCAACCATGTTTGTTTTCTAAGTCTGTGAGTCTCTGAACTTTACAATTTTTTAATATCAGAATAAAATTGAGCTATAATTTGGTTATAACACATAAAACACTTGATTTCTATAACATTTGAACACAAAACATTTGATTAATTTGAGATTTAGGAAACGTCAGCAACAGTAATGAATTTTGCCTTTAGGTTTTCTTTGAAAAATTATTTTAAAGTTCACAAATTTTCTAGTATAATTTATCAAAATTCATAATATGAAACTTCTCAGATGGTTTAAAGGAAATGATTTTCAGTGATAATTCATCCTTGTTCCATGCCATTTTTCTAAAATTGTACAAATTGCTTTATAAATATGGTGCTTTAATAAATTTGAACATATCTCATAAAATAATTCTGTAGCATTAACATTTAGATTCTCATTGAAGAAGTGTTTCAAAAATAATGGAAGTTTATACAGGGACTAAAGAAAACTTTTGAAAAATAATGTGAAGCTTTTGAAAATGCAGTCTGGAACTGCAGAACTCAGGACAGATGGCTAGTGACTGTTTAGTGCTTACTTTGTCCAGGCAATGTGAGTACATCATCTTGGTTTGTGTCATCATCACTCTGGTCTATAGATGAGGACACTGATTATAGCAGCATGGTTAGTGTTCAGGTCACATATGGCCTGAGTCCTCTCCATGTCATTCATAACTGTGTGGGAAGCCTTGGGCAATTTGTTAAACTGGGGTTGTAGGAGAATATATTGATTAAGAGAAGGAGCTTTGGAATCAGATCCTCAACTACATTCTGGGTATACCAGTTAGGATTTCTGTGATTCGGGAAGCAGAAATGAAAACACTTAACTCATATATTTGTTGTTAGAATTAAATGATGTGTATAAAGAAGTTAACATAGTTTGTGGAATATAGTAAGTGTTGAGTAAATGATGCCAGTAACAAAGGATAGTGATCCTAGTGGGGGTGGGGTAGTAGAGCAGAGCTCATAGAAACTCAGGCATATCTATAATTCCAGAACACATTCTTTTTTCTCACTGACTCTGATACTAGAAAGATCAGGCAGGATGGTACAGAAATGTGCCTTGAATAAAAAGCAGTTTCAGTTTTTGAAGCAAAAGAATTCTCTCAACAAATATGCAAGGCATGAACTGTTTGGGGGATAGGCATTAGAGTTGAGGGCTCTACCCATGTAGAAACTTGTCTGGTGAGAGAGATAAACAGTGCACTAGAAAACAAATATGCTGTGATATGGAGCACACTGCCAGCTGTGAGAGATAGATGCCTCTAATTGTTTAAGAGGTTTTCTTTTGTGGAAAGGGGGATGCTGAAGAAGGGAATTGCTGGGAAATGAAGAGTACTGTTTTGGCTAGTATCATTTGAGGTTATGATTATATATTCCAATGCAGATATGGAGTAAAAAGTTGTATGTGTGAGTCTGAAACAATGAAGTGAGGTTGGCATGGCACTGTTAATTTGAGAGTTATCAGAGTGGAGGAGATCCATGGAGAATGCATACCCAGAGAGAAAATAAGGGATCTGGGCCAAAGTGTGGATCTAGTGATGGGGACTGAGTAGAGGCATCCAGGTGATGGAGGAATAAATTCAGAAGAAAGTGGTTTCTGGAAATTAGTGATGAAAGTGTTTCAGGAAGGAAGGAAAAACAACTGTTTTCTGTGTTCATAGTTTTAGGTTTGATCACTGAATTTACAAAGTGGAGGTAATAGGAGACCTTTATGAGAACAATTTCAGTGGATTGGTGAGCATGAAAGCCTATTGATAATGGGGTTGAGAAGAGAACAGGAGGTAAGGAAGTAGAAATATGACTCTTGAGATTTGCTGTAAGCTTGGACAGAAAAATTAGGTATGAAGTGAAGGATGATGTGGATTTTCTGAAAGTTGAATTTTCAGTTTTGTTTCACTATGGATGTTACTATATCAAGGTTATATTTCAGTGGAAAGGATCCAGTAGACAAGGAAAATTGATGTTTGGATAGAGGGAAGATAATTATTAAAGGAACAGCATTCTCTGTGGGCTCAGAGAGATAGGATTCAGATCTAAAGTAGTGAGGTTAGCCTTGTACTGAGGAGATGGCCCAATATACATATGGGTAAAGATACAGGAAGATTGCCTTTGTGGTGGTGAGAAGATGAATTAGTTCTCCTTTAATTGTTCCTCTTTTCTCAGTAAAATAACAGTCAAGGTCATTAGCAAGTGCAATAATTATAATGGATGAATCACGTTCATTAACCAATATCTGCGTAAACTGCATTCTTGGGTAGCAGGATCCTGGGAGACATGTTTCCCAACAGAAGGGATTTGGGCTTTATGGACTGTGTTCTCTGTCCTACTTTATCCATAAATGCTGTTTCTGTGTTTCTACCATGTGATTCTTACAGCTTTCAGTTGACCAGTGAAGTGTGAATGAAAGGTCATAATGAACAATATATTTTATACCTTAAGTTTTTCACTGTGTTTTTATGAGATGATTTCCTAAGAAGTACGACATCACAAGAGAAGTCTCTATACATGGACATCACCGGATGGTCAACACCAAAATCAGATTAGTTATATTATTTGCAGCCAAAGATGGAGAAGCTCTATACAGTCAACAAAAACAAGACTGGGTGCTGACTGTGGCTCAGATCTTTATTGCCAAATTCAGACGTAAATTGAAGAAAGTAAGGAAGACCACTGGGCCATTCAGGTATGACCTAAATCAAATCCCTTATGAATCTACAGTGGAAGTGGCAAATAGATTCAAGGGATTAGATCTGATAGAGTGCCTGAAGAACTATGGACAGAGGTTCGTAACATTGTACAAGAGGCAGAGAGCAAGACCATCCCCAAGAAAAAGAAATGCAAAAAGTCAAAATGGTTGTCTGAGGAGGCCCCACAAATAGCTGAGAAAAGAAGAGAAGCTAAAGGCAAAGGAGAAAAGGAAAGATTTACCCATGTGAACGCAGAGTTCCAAAGAATAGCAAGGAGAGATAAGAACACCTTCCTCAGTGATCAATGCAAGGAAATAGAGGGAAATAATAGAATAGGAAAGATTATAGATCTCTTCAAGAAAATTAGAGATACCAAGGGAACATTTCATGCAAAGATTGGCACAATAAAGGACAGAACTAGTATTGACCTAACAGAAGCAGAAGATATTGAGATGAGGTGGCATTAATTTGCAGAAGAACTATACAAAAACGATATTCATGACCCAGATAACCACAATGGTGTGATCACTCACATAGAGCCAGACATTCTGGAATGCAAAGTTAAGTGGGCCTTAGGAAGCATCACAATGAACAAAGCTAATGGAGGTGGTGGAATTCCAGTTGAGCTCTTTCAAATCCTAAAAGATGGTGCTGTGAAAGTGCTGCAACTCAATATGCCAGCAAATTTGGAAAACTCAGCAGTGGCCACAAGACTGGAAAAGGTCAGTTTTCATTCCAATCCCAAGGAAAGGCAATGCCAAAGAATGCTCAAACTACCGCACAGTTGCACTCATCTCACATGTTAGCAAAGTAATGCTCAAAATTCTCCAAGCCAGGCTTCAACAGTACGTGAACTGTGAATTTCCAAATCTTCAAGCTGGATTTAGAAAAGGCAGAGGAACCAGTTGCTAACATCCATTGGTTCATCGAAAAAGCAAGAGAGTTCCAGAGAAAACATCTATCTCTGCTTTATTGACTATGCCAACGTATTTGACTGTGTGGATCACAACAAACTGGAAAATTCTAAAAGAGATGGGAATACCAGACCACCTGATCTGCCTCCTGAGAAATCTGTATACAGGTCAAGAAGCAACAGTTAGATCTGGACATGGAACAACAGACTGGTTCCAAATAGGAAAAGGAGTACGTCAAGGCTATATATTGCCACCCTGGTTATTTAACTTATATGCAGAGTACATCATGAGAAATGCTGGGCTGGATGAAGCACAAGCTAGAATCAAGATTGCAGGGAAAAATATCAGTAATATCAGATATGCAGATGACACCACCCTATGGCAGAAAGCGAGGAAGAACTAAAGTACCTCTTGATGAAAATGGAAGTTGCTGCTGCTGTTCCTAAGTCACTTCAGTCGTGTCCGACTCTGTGCGACCCCATAGACGGCAGCCCACCAGGCTCCCCTCTCCCTGGGATTCTCCAGGCAAGAACACTGGAGTGGGCTGCCATTTCCTTCTCTGAAAACATGGAGAACTTGGAATAAGGCATAGAGAAAATTAGAATATCATTAATGACCTTTTGAGAGAGTTGTTTCACTAGAATGGTGGAGGACGGGTTTGGGGGAGTTACAGTGGCAAGAATTGAGAAATTATGTGTAGATATTCTTTCAGAAATGATAAGATCATAGTTTGGCATAATTGGGATAGAGGAATTGATTGTATGGGAAGAAAGGGGAATAATGAATGTCCAAGATCCAGAGAAGGAAGGAGACAGGACCATATGCATGGAGGCTCGGCGAGGAGAGGATTACTTTCACTGAGCTGGAAGGGGAAGAGAAACAGGTAATGATATTGAGGAACTTTGTTTTGAAAGGGAGCTAAGTAAGTTACAGGAATTTCCATCACAGGGCTCCTGTATTGCTTGAAGATTTGAGGTAATTTGCAACGTGAGTTGAAAGTATGTGTGACTGGGTATTCTATTTAAGTCATGACTCGCTTAAGTCAAAATATCATTTTAGAAGATATTTTTGAGGTTATGAAAATGCCATTTCCTCATTAAATATGTCATTAAAAAAATCAGGAATAATTTAGTTTGCTTTGTCCCTTTACAACCATTCAATTCCCACACAGATGTATTACTTTTTCCTTAAAAGACCAAATGGCTTTATAACAGTAAAGTGAAAGCTTTATAATAATAGGCTAAATAGAATATTTATGAGGAGTACTTTTTAGGAAAGTGCTGGAAAAATGATTTTCACTGTTTCCCTAAAACATTTATAGTAACTTGATGAATAATGAATGGGAATAATTTATAATAGCTACAGACCTCACTCAAATGCAACATTTGTTTATACTCCTACACAACAATTACATCATGGCTATGTTTCATGTAAGAAGTCATGTATTTTTAACACTAATGTTGGCTAAAATAGTTTCATTTAACAGTCTTAGAATCTTTTTGTTTTAAGGGACCTGGGAGGACAGGATGTTCTAGAACATCCCTGAAAAGCATTCAACCACACATTGCTTCACTTCTGTTTAAATTTTGTATTCAAAGGATCATGAACCATATCAGGACGTGGTCTAAGTAAGCCATGAACAAGTTGAGTAGCAAGATTAGAAACATTTCCACATAGCTGACAATGAAATAATGCTATGCTTTTTATATATGCATAGCTGAGAAATATATAGAAACTAGTTTTATTTTGTAATTGAGTTTTGTGGTACAGTGAGCAGGTTGCATTTTTAAAACACTAAGTTTCAACATTCAGAAGAAGAAAGATCAAAGCATTCTAAGTAGAAAATCAAATTTCAGTCAGCATTTTAAATAGACACATCCTGACTCCCTTTACAGACTTCTATTGACCATATGGTAACTACAGACATGCCTCAAAATAAAATGGCCATATGTAGACTTTCAAATACTGACCTCATCCCTCGAGGGCCGTATTTATTTAGAAGAGCATCTTAAACCATATCAAGAAAAATTATGGTGTGTCATGTTAAAAGATTAGAAGAATCTGTCTAATGAAAAATAATCACAAGTTAAAAATACCAAGGAAATAAGGATAGAGACCCACAGACATCTAAAAGCAAGGGCACATGAAGAAATGTCTTTTGAATTCTCTTTGCCCAATCGTTATACACAGTAGCTTAACTATAAAAGCAGAATTAAAAGCTGTCTTATGCTATGGTCATCAAAATGGATTTAGTGAAAATGCTGAAGGGTTGATCAGCAGAAATGTCCAGCATATGTGTCTGTTCTCTGGTTAGCAGGCACTAACTCAGGTTAGCAGGTTGTTCTCTGCTAGCTATGCTAATTAGACACACACACACACACACACACACACATATCTTTTGTCTGATTCTTACCATACCATTTCTAGAGTAGGATATGTGGAACTCATTTCTCCCATTTCCTGCTGCAAATTGTTCTCTGTAGAAATGCTGCTGTAGTTTTTCAGAACTTGTAGTCTTATGGGCATGTGCCTATGAATTAAACAAAAGCATGGAAGAAGGAACAGAATTGTAGCAATTTGAAAAAAAAATTATTTCTATCTTTAATGAAATCTCATTTTCCTCATCTAAGTTTAAGAGTGAAGAAGTGGTTAGAAAGGGGGATGAGGAACTAAATTTCTGCAGAGATTCTGTAATGGTGATCATTGTAACTACAAAACCTCTCTCTCTGTGCATGTGTGTGTTTGTATGTGTGTGTAGATAAATAATACACACACATATATATACATACACACATACATTTATTTATATACAAATGTACATATGTGTGTATGTGTATGTATGAGGAAAAAAGAAGAGTTGAACTATTTTAACACCCTTGGTAGTGTACGGGAAAGCCCTATTTCCCATAGGTGCTGTATTGTCTAGCATACCTCTCATGTCCAAGATGTGATTTAAACAAACTCCTGGTGATCATCCCTTCAGCATTTTCACTAAATCCATTTTGATAACCATAGCACAGGATAGCTTTTCATCTTGCTTTTATGCATTATACTGCCGTGTATAACAACTGGGCGAAGAAAATTTTAAAGACATTTTTCCAGATGCCTAAGCAGCCCTTAGTACTCAGGGATTTGCTATGTGCCTAAAGTTAATAAACTAAATTTTATTTGAGAGCTTTAGTTTTCCTTTGCTTTCCTTTGGATGTATAACTATTTTATTGGATTTCATTGAGTGGTGAGCTGTATTTTGGCTAGTATATATCATAGATTTACCTTAAAATTATGAAGGAATTTGAAGGAAATCACCCTTATAGACCATGAATTCTGAAAATTTCATGCTGCTAAAAAGGTGACTGAGATTTCTGAATCTAATACATGAAGAAACCTAAACCATGCCTTTACAAAGCTGAGCCCCTTCATTTAGATAGATAGACGAATGGATGGATGGATAGATAGGTAGGGATATATATCACTATATTTATAAATAGAAGTTTGTGAAAATTTATTTTTGAATTTTTTTTGTTTTTTGTTCATTTATATTACTTCATTCTAACCCAGATTTATAAGTGGTTTTTAAAAGTATTTTGAACTCACTCAGATTTATTAATCTTTCCCACCTTTTGTAGTTATCTCAACTTGTTCTTTCAGCTTTGTTTAAAGTAGCAAGATGAGTCATTAGCACAGAAGCAATAAACAGATATGCAATTTAAAGAACAATTCCTCACACAAATCCAATAGGTTTTTAAAAGTAAAACTAAAATACCAGCTTGTTAATGTGCATAAACTTCCTTTTCAATATTCATTTGCCTTAAGTATTGATCGCATGAACAGGGGATGTTTAGTCAATTGCTCTAAGTCACAAAATATTTTGTGGAAAAGAAAGTTAAAGTGATTATTGTACTGTATTGTTCTTAGAGTATCTTTCTGGAATAAATGAAGCTGTATTTATGCCAGTTAGCTGGTTTTATTGTTGTTTAAGTTGTGTCAGACCTGGGAAATACAATTTGTTCATTTGTATGGAACATTTTATTGGTGATTGTTTTCTTCTGAAATTTTGTAAACTGAGATGACTAAATATATCCTCTGCCCCTTTCTCTCACTTTCTCCTTCTGAGACCCCTGTAATGTGAATATTAGTACACTTGATGCTATCTCTGAGGTCTGTTAAACCGTCTTCATTTTCTGTTTTTTGTTTTTTTCTTTTATCTTTTTTTCTGTTTAGCTTCAGTAGATTTCCACAGCTCTGTCTTCTAGCTCACTGGTCTTTTCCTCTGTATCATCTAATCCACTGTTAATTCCTTCTATTATATTCTTAATTTCAGTTATTGTAGTCTCCATCAGTTTTTAGTTCTTAGTATTTTCTAAATCTGTTAAAAACTTCTAACCTCTTACTCTGTTCATCTATTTTTCTCCTAAGTTCTTGGAACATCTTTATCATCATGACTGTAAACTCTTTATTGTGTAAAATTTCGTATTTTCACTTGGTTTTTCTTTGGGGTTTTATTTTGTTCGTTAGTTTGGAACATATTTTGCTGTCACTTCATTTTGCCTAATTTCCTATTTTTATTTCCATGTATTTAGTGAGTTGATTATGTTTCACAGCCTTGGAGAAATGCCCTTTTGTAGGAGACATCCTATGTGTCCCAGCAGCCTACTCCACTCTGATTGCTAGAACTACGTACTCTGTGGGTGCCCCCTTGTGGGCTGTGTGGGTTGTTCTGTTATGACAAGCTTACTACTGTAGGTATTCTGTTAAGTATTTATGGCTTCTGGCTTGGTTAGTTGCCATGCCCAGCCTTGTGTGGAAACTGGCCCAAGGGGTCTCAAAGTTGTTGTTGGCATGCTGGTGGGTGGGGTAGGGCTTGAGTTCCCTGCACTAGTGCCAGCCTGCTGGTTTGTGGGTTGGGTACTGACACAGCCTGTGGGCCTCTGGTGGTCCTGAGGCTCTTGTTCATCCCCTGGTGGGTGGGATCAGAGCACAGGGGATTCTACAGCTGGTGCATACCCATTGGTTGGTGAGACCTTGGCCTGGAACTTGTGCCAAAGCTCAAAGCTCATCCTGGGGTCTCTGGTGCTAGGGCCATGGAGGGGGTCCCAGAATTTATGGGACTGGTGGTGGGTGGGTCCTAGGTCTCTAGTATCCTGGGGCTAGTGCCTGCCTACCAGTGGGTAAAACTGGTCCTATGTCTGGTACAGGCCCACGGGCTGAACTGCATTCTGGGATCTCTGACCACAGGACCCTGTGGTTCCCAGGCCTAGTGTGTTGCCTGTTGTGTAGGGGTGTGTCCTGGACCCTGTGGTGGACAAGGCCATGTCCCAGGAAATCTGTGGGCTCAAGGGGTCTTAAGGCAGCAGGCCTGTTGGTGGTTGGGGCTGTGTCCTTGTCTGGGTAGATGCTTGGCCTGGATCCCAGTTCAGGTAATAACAGACTGGTAGGCAGCACCAGGTCCTGGATCTAATACTGAGGGAGGATTCCTTTTGTCTGCAATAGCATCCTCATGTTAGAACAAGCTCCAGAAATGGCTGCTACCAGGGTCTGTGTCCCCAGAGTGAGCTCCGGTAGCCTCCTGCCTCTCTGGAATGCTCTCCAGCATTAGCAAATGGGTCTGGCTCAGGCTTCTATCAAATTATTGTTTCCTTCCTGGGTACCCAGAGCATGTGAGATTTTATATGTGCCCTTCAAGATTGGAGTCTCAATTTCCCACAACCCTCTGGCTCTCCCCAAATTAAACCCTGCTGGCCTTCAAAGTCAAATGTTTTAGGGCTTCATCTTCTGAGTGTAGGACCCCCTGGCTGCAGAGCCCAATGAGGACCTCAGACCCCATCACTCCTTGGGGAGAACCTCTGTAATTGTAGTGATTCTTCCATTCGTGGGACATTCACCTTGGGGTATGGATCTTAACTACACCATGTCTCTGCCCCTCTTACCATCTTACTATGGTTTCTTCTTCATATCTTTAATTGTGAATGTACTTTCTTTTTTTTTCCTTCTTCTGTTTTTCCAGACTTTCTCATCAGTAGTTGCTCTGTATGTAGTTGTAATTTTGGTGTCCCCAGGGGAGGAGGGATTTCAGGGTTTACTTTCTTTGTAATCTTGGCCACACCTCAGAACATCTTTATTTCTTACTCTATCACATATTTTTTAACTATCACATATTTTTTAACACAGGAAGTATACAATTATTTTTCTTTATCTTTTTTCTTTTATAAGAGGTAATTGAAAGTAGGAAAGAGAGTTGTGGCAGGAAAACTGCTTTGGAATTAGAAAATAAGTACATTTACAACCTTATAAATATGGCTCTTTTTTGTTTCTTGTTCCTGGATATTTTTGGAATAAATATGATTTTCTGAAACTCATACTGACAAAAAACAGTCTCTTTACTTTAAAATGTTGTATTTTGAGGTACCACATATGTTTGCAGCAGTCATGCTTCCAGAATCTGGTGGAACAGTCATGATTTTAGATATTCTGCACTACTGTAAGATCATGGGCCCTTTAATTTGGCCTGATTTTTATTTTATTTTTTGGTATTTTTATTCATGGTAACTCTCACATGTAAGGCTAAATATAGCAAGAAAGAACAGTATGAGATATGTGAATCATGTTTTAGATTTTCATCTTTCTTCTCAATAGTACTTATTTGTTGAATGCTTGAATCTAAAAAAAGATGTTACTAGAAATATTTAAATATATAGAGAATTCAAATATCCATATGAACACATACTTTTTTAATCAAGCAAGTAATTAATGTTTAGAACCATAGTTCATCTATCTTAAAATGTTTAATAGTAATGTAGAAATACGTAGATTCTAGAAAGGCTACCTGTGATTTAAAATGAAAGCAGGGAAATAGGATCATTCCACTTTATCTGTGTTTGAACAGATAAATTCAGTAGTTTGGCAGTATATATAATTGAGAAAAATGTCATTTATTACAGGAGCCTGTGATATAATTTCTATTGATTTATCACTTTGTGTTTATCAGTAATCTGTGTAGATGTGTACTGTTAATTATAGAAGATATAGAAATTATAAGTATAGAATTCACCTATTTTTTATGTTAATGAAACTCTGAATTATTTTATGGAATCTTAAAAATGAAATCTCTTTGTGCAATTTACTCACAATATTTTATTTAAAACGTTCTAATTGTATTCAACTACAGATAAATTCTATAGAGCTGATGGATGAAATCATAGCATCATTATTTGAGTTTTGGTGCAATATACTCCACATGTATTATCACTTTTAATTATCAGAGCACTGTTGTGAAGTAGATGTTATCTCATATGAGGAATGTGAGACTCAGAAAGGGTAAAGAACCTGCCCAAGGTCACACAGTTTCTATAGAGCTGAGCTGGATTTGAATCTGGGTTTCTCTATATTTGGAGACTTACTCTTGATACTGTTTGAGAATTGCTTGTTTAGGGAATCTATTTTTTGATCACCTTTGTTTATATAGATACCTCTGATGAAGGAAATACTTTTAGAACTTAAAAAAAAAAATTCTTGGTAGTAACAAGAATAGATTTTTGAAAAACAGTGTTTTAGAACCATTAAGTCCTATCATAGAAAACAGCGTTTACTTTAGCAACTCAGAATAATAATAACTAGATTATTCAGTCTATGCATATAGGCCATAATGTATCATGATTAGCTCATGAACATATATCTAAAGACAATTAGCATAACACAGCATGTTGGCAAATTGATTCTTTGGAAGAATTTCAGGATGCATTGGCATAATTGCCAGACTGTGAAGCAATGATTGAACCATATGGGATTGAATTTATCGATAGCAGCATTCCATTCTTCCAAATAGAATATATGCCAAGTACCACCTTGTAATCACAAACATCCTCTGCTGCATATAGAAGGAAAAAACAGCATGGCTATACTTAGGATCTTAGTTGTTGTTGTTCAGTCGCTTAGTTGTGTCCAACTCTTTGCGACCCAATGGACTGCAGCACACCAGGCTTCCCTGTCCTTCACCATCTCCTGGAGCTTGTTCAGACTCATGTCCATTAAGTCAGTGATGCCATGCAACCATCTCATCCTCTGTCGTCCCCTTCTCCTCCTGCCTTCAATCTTTCCCAGCATCAGGGTCTTTTCTAATCAGTCGGCTCTTTGTATCAGGTGGCCAAAGTATTGGAGTTTCAGCTTTCAATTAGATTCTTGCCTGGAGAATCCCATGCACAGAGTAGCCTGGTGGGCTGCAGTTCATGGGGTCACAAAGAGTTGGACATGACTGAAGTGACTTAGCATGCATGCACGTACCCATATTGAGGAGGGCAATCTGCTTTACCCAGTCTACCAATTCAAATGTTAATCCTATCTAGACACACCTTCATAGGCATATCCAGAAATAATATTTAATCAAATATCTGGGTACCCTGTAACCCAGTCAAGGTGACATGTAAATTAACCATAACACATAGTGTATGCCATGAAGCTAACTATCTCTGTCTTCATAATTGTAAGCTCTACTTCTATGTCCACTTAACTAAGGAGGAGATAAAGGCTTAGCAAAATTGAATAACATGTGAAAGACCTCTCCAGAGGCTGAGCAGTGGAGCTGGAATGTCCATGGTGACCTGTGCAAGTACTGTCCACTGCCATGCGGTCTCACAAAGGACACAGATAAGCGCCAAGCAGGACAGTAGAGAGCTGGGGAGGCAAAGAGGGCACAGAAGCAAAAGCAAGAATTTTCCTGATATTTTGTGGAAATGAGTCAGGTGTATATTCATTAATTTTCATTAGAATTTGGCAGCTCACTGGGTATGGGAAGTAGGAAGAGGGAATGATAGCCAAATGACACTTTTTTTTTTTGTTGTCCTGTATTAAAATGAAATTAGGTAACATAGGGTCTGGGGAGAGAAATGACGACTTCTCTTTACATGTCCTTGAGCTTGCACACTCTTTCTGGGTTCTTCCCTATTTCTCAGTTTCATAATACTTTACATGAACCTCTGTTAGAGCCCTTAAACTGGTGTGCAGTAGCTTGTTTCATTTCTGTGCATGACTTCCTCCCCACCCCAATATTATGAAGTCTTCCAAGGCAGAGCCTGTTTCTGTTTCTATACCTAGCAAAGAGTAAACTCATGGTTGGTGCTTCAGGTGTGATAAGTGGACTAGAGAATATTTGGTCTGAGAGGCTGCAGAGAATGAAAGAATTCCAAGGAGATGGAGTGTTGAAATAGATGTTATGGGAATCTAATTGAAAGCCAACTCGAGATGAATGGAGATCCTCTGGCCAGCATGGAGGGCCTGACTCATAGAAATGCTTAATTTGGCATGAAACCAGAATGACCTGTTTCCTGATTATTTGTAAATGATGCTCAACTCTTAGATATAGGAATGGAGAAAGGAACAGATTGAAATCAGTGATTTGCAATAGATAACTTGGGAATTAAGGCTGGGGATAATGGCAGTTCAGTTCAGTACAGTTCAGTCACTCAGTCGTGTCCAGCTCTTTGCGACCCCATGAGATGCAGCAACGCCAGGCCTCCCTGTCCATCGCCAATTCCTGGAGCCTACCCAAACTCATTTCGATTGAGTCAGTGATGCCATCCAACCATCTCATCCTCTGTCATCCCCTTTTCCTCCTGCCCTCAGTCTTTCCCAGCATCAGGGTCTTTTCACATCAGTCAGCTCTTCGCATCAGGTAGGCAAAGTATTGGAGTTTCAACATCAGTCCTTCCAATGAACACCAAGGACTGATCTCCTTTAGGATGGACTGGTTGGATCTCCTTGCAGTCCAAGGGACTCTCAAGAGTCTTCTCCAGCACCACAGTTCAAAAGCATCAATTCTTTGGTGCTCAGCTTTCTTCACAGTCCAACTCTCACATCCATACATGACCACTGGAAAAACCATAGCCTTGACTAGACGGACCTTTGTTGGCAAAGTAATGTCTCTGCTTTTTTAATATGCTATCTAGGTTGGTCATAACTTTCCTTCCAAAGAGTAAGCCTCTTTTAATTTCATGGCTGCATTCATCATCTGCAGTGATTTTGGATCCCCAAAAAATAAAGTCTGACACTGTTTCCTCTGTTTCCCCATCCATTTCCCATGAAGTGATAGGACCAGATGCCATGATCTTCGTTTTCTGAATGTTGAGCTTTAAGCCAACTTTTTCACTGTCCTCTTTCACTTTCATCAAGAGGCTTTTTAGTTCCTCTTCACTTTCTGCCATAAGGGTGGTGTCATCTGCATATCTGAGGTTATTGATATTTTTCCTGGCAATCTTGATTCCAGCTTGTGCTTCTTCCAGCCCAGCATTTCTCATGATATCTGTAGATACCTGTATTGATTTTAGTTCCTTCATTTATGATGTTGGTGATTTGTGTCTTCTCTCTTTTTTTCCCTTGTCTTTCCCAATGGCTGTTGTAACAAATTACCACAAAGTTGGTAATGTAAAACAATAGAAATTTATTCTCACAGTCTGGTTCAAAATAAGTTTTACTAGGTTGAAATAAAAGTGTCTGCAGGGCCATGCACCCACTAGACTCCAGAGGGAAATCTGTTTCTTGCTTTAAAAAAAATATTAACCAGCATTCCTTGGCTTATGGCTACATCAACTCAACATATGCACTCATGGTCACATTGCCTTCTCCTATTCTGTCTGAATCTCTTTTTGCCTCCCTCTTATTGGGTTACATGTGATAGCTTTTAGGCCCAACTGGAATAATCCAGGATAATCTTCCCATATGACAAATCCTTACTCACATCCACAAACACTATATTTTGACATCTGAGGTAACATTAACAAGCTCTAGGGATTAGGAGATATATATCTTTTGAGGGGCCATTATTCAGCCTTCCACAATCTGGCTCAAAGTTTATCAATTTTATTGATATTTTCAATAAGCCAGATTTTGGTTTCATTTGATTGATTTTTTTTCTCAGTTGTCTCCTTATCTATTTGATGAATTTCCATTCTGATCTTTATAATTATTTTATCTTGTGTTTTGAGGGGTTTCTTTTGTCCCTCTTCTGATTTTGTAAGGTGGAAGCCAAGGTTGTTGCTATAAATTTTCCTCTATTCTACTTTAGCTCCATTCCACAAGTTTTTGTATGATGCATTTTCATATTATTTTAGTTCAGAATACTTTCTAATTTCCCATTATTTCTTTGATCCATGGAAATTTGTTATTCAGGTTCTGATCTGGGGGGTATTTTCCAATTATCTTTCCATTTATTGATTTGTATGTTAATGTTATTATAATCAGAGAACACTCTCTGTATGACTTGAATCCTATTAAATTAATTGAGACCAGTTTTAGAGCTCAGAATATAATCTATCTCAATAAATGTTCTAAGACATTTAACATGCATTTACTGTTGAAAAGAACATTTGGTCTATAGGATATTGTCTGAATACTAGGTCAAGTTTGTTTATCGTGTTGTTGATGTCTTCTGTATCTTTGCTGATTATCTTTGCTTAGCCTATTTTGACTATTACTCAGAAAGAGGCAATGAAATATCCAAGCATAACTTTGGGTTTTTCTGTTTTCCCTTGCAGTTGTGTTTTATGCTTCATATAATTTGAAGCTTTTTTTAGGTGCAAAGACGTTTAGGGTTGTTATGTCCTCTTGCTAAATTAAACTCTTTATCATTACAAGTTGTACTTTCCCACCTTTTTGCATGCCTGGTAATTTTTTATGGTATGCCAGAACTATTAAATTTTATCTTACTGTTGAACTTGGTTCTGGGATGCTACTCACTTTCTTGGAAGCATTTGAGTCTTTAATTTAACTGTTTTAGATGGTGTCCAAGCAATGTTTAACCTTGGACTAAATATATATATTACTGAGGTAAAACTCTTCTGAGTATTCTTCCTTATGCTAGTCCTGTGTAAATTCCTGGAGTTCATTACTTTGGTTCTTTCCTGCAACTCTTTCTCCTGCCTGGGGTAGTTTCTTCACAAAACGTTTACTGATCAGTCCTCAACTGAAAATTCAAAGAGTCCTGCGTATCTCCAGTGTCCTCTCTGTGACGTTCTCTTCTCTCCAGCACTCTGCACTGTGAACTCTAGTCACCTGGGTCCTGAGCTGCACTGTTTCAACTTAAGGTGGCCATCAGTTTGCCTGGTTTCCCCTCCCCATACTGCAGCTTTCTGTATTACTGCCTGAATACTTTATTCCAGATTTTAGCTGGGGCATTTGTAGGGTTCATCTCATTTACTTCCTGAATCTCAGGAGTCGTATTCTTTGTCTCCTTATCATGTGAAGTATTGTTTCATGCATTGTTGCCTGACTTTTTAATTGTTGCATATTGGAGGGAAATCTGATAACTGTTACTTCATCTTGTCTGAAAGTGGAAGTCAGGACCTGGAATTTTATAAAAGTGTGGTCTAGTGCATATTTTAATCATACCTGGAGAAAATTATGTGGGCTCAGCTTCTTCACAGTCAGCCTGTCCACAGGAATGGCTGCACTTGTCAGACTGTCCTTTACACCAGAGCCCCTGCCACAACTGGATGATCATTGTGAAAGTTGTTGATACTTAGTATGAAGTGTTCAGAATGATGGAAAAGATAAACCCATTTGGAATTTTTGCCTGTATTGTTTTATTATGTATTATATTTTGTATTCTGCGTTTCCATTTTGCTTTAATTATCTAGAGGCTTTAGTTTTTATTGTGTGGGAATTTCTGTTTTTCAAAGACAAATATTTTGTTAACAATAAACTGTGAAATGTTTGTGTACTTAAAATGTTTTTAATTATAAAACTCAGAAGACATTTTATAAGTAGAGCATGACATTTTAAATTTTCACACTCTACCTATTAATATATTTGAATATTTCTTGCCTCATAGCTTGCATAAAATGAAGATTAATGGTTTGCATTCATGAAGTTAGTTTTACTGCCTAATAAAGCTTAGTTTATGATTTTAATGAAAGAAAACTATTTAAATCTGTTTATGCATAATCAGATGTACAGCTGCTATGACCAAAATTTATCTTTAAAAAACATTTCAGTACAATAAAGGAACTACCATTGTCTATAATTATCAGGAATTCCAAACCAAAAGAAAGTCTAAAACCCAGATGTAACCATATTTTTTATCTGTAACATTGTTTTTCATTTTTATTGTAGTATAGTTGATTTAAAGTATTGTGTTAGTTTCAGCTCTTCAGCAAAGTGAATCGAGTATACATGTACATATATCTACTCTTTATTAGATTCTTTTCCCATATAGGTCGTTACAGAGTTTTGAGAACCTATATACAGTAGGTCCTTATTAGTTATCTGTCTTATATATGGTAGTGTACATATGTTAATCCCAATCTCCCAATTTATCCCTCCCCCTGTTTCCCCCTGGCAACCATAAGTTTGTTTTCTACATCTGTGACTCTGTTTTGTAAATAAGTTCATTTTGTAACATTTTTTTAAGGTTCTACATGTAAACAAAGTGATATGATTTTTTTATTTCTCTGTCTGACTTAGTTCATTGTGACACTCTCTAGGCCCATCCGTGTTGCTGCAGATGACATTATTTCATTCTGCTTCATGGCTTAGTAATATTCCATTGTACATATATACACCAGATCTTTTCTATGCATTCCTCTGTTGATGAACATTTAGGTTGCTTCCATGTCCTGGCTACTGTAAATAGTGCTGTAATAAACATTGGATGCATGTATCTTTTCAAATTATGATTTTCTCCAGATGACAGGATCACATGGTAGCTCTACCTCTAGTTTTTTAAGGATCCTTCATATTTTTCTCCATGTGTACCAATCTACATTCCCACCAACAGTGTAGGAGGGTTCACTTTTCTCCACATCCTCTCCAGCATTGATTGTTAATAGATTTTTTTGATGGTGGCCATTCTGACCTGTGTGAGGTTGATACCTCATGTAGTTTTTATTTGCATTTCTCTAATAATTAGTGATCTTTTCGCATGTCCTTTGGCCATCTATATGTCTTCTTTGGAGAAATATGATCTTTCATCCATTTCTTGATTGGATTGTTTGTTGTTTTTAACTTTTTTTATATTGAGCTGCATGAGCTATTTGTATATTAGAGAGATTAATCCCTTGTCAGCCTCTTTGTTTGCAAATATTTTCTCCCATTACGTGGTTGTCTATTCATTTTATTTACAGTTTCTTTGCTGTGCAAAAGCTTTTAAGTTTAATTAGGCCCCATTTGTTTATCTTTTTTTATTTTCAAAATAAAGGGGATATATCAAAAAAGATCATGATGCAATTTATGTCAGAAAGTGTTCTGCCTATGTTTTATTCTAAGATTTCTGTAGTATCTAGCCTTCACTTAGGTCTTTAATCAATTTTGAGTTTATTTTTGTGTGTGGTGCCAGGAAGTGTTCTAACTTTATTATTTTACATGTAGCTATCTAATTCTCCTAGGACCACTTAGTGAAGAAAGTGTCTTTCAGTTCAGTTTAGTTCAGTCACTCAGCCATGTCCGACTCTTTGTGACCCCATTCACTGCAGCCCGCCAGGCTTCCCTGTCCATCACCAACTCCTGGAGATTGCTCAAACTCATGTCCATCAAATTGATGATGCCATCCAACCATCTCACTCTCTGTCATCCCCTTCTCCTCCTGCCTTCAATCTTTCCTAGTATCAGGGTCTTCTCCAGTGAGTCAGTTCTTCACATCAGGTGGCCAAAATATTGGAGTTTCAGCTTCAGCATCAGTCCTTCTAATGAATATACAGGACTGATTTCCTTTAGGACTGATTGGTTTGATCATGCAGTCCAAAAAGTCTCTGCTTTTTAATAAGCTATCTAGGTTGGTCCTAGCTTTTCTTCCAAGGACCAAATGTCTTTTTTTTTTCATGGCTGCAGTCACCATCTGCAGTGATTTTGGAGCCCAAGAAAATAAAGCCTGTCACTGTTTGCATTGTTTTCCATCTATTTGCCATGAAGTAATGGAACCAGATGGAATGGGAAAGACTAGAGATCACTTTAAGAAAATTAGAGATATCAAGGGAACTCTTCATGCAAAAGTGGGCATAATAAAGGAAAGAAAATATATGGACCTAACAGAAGCAGAAGATATTAAGAAGAGGTGGCAAAAATACACAGAATAACTATACAAAAAAGATCTTCATGACCCAGATATTCAAGATGGTGTGATCAGTCACCTAGAACCAGACATCATGGATGGGAATTCAAGTGGGCCTTAGGAAGCATCACTACGAACAAAGCTAGTGAAGGTGATGGAATTCCAGTTGAGCTATTTCAAATCCTAAAAGATGATACTGTGAAAGCGCTGCACTCAATATGCCAGGAAATTTGGAAAACTCAGCAGTGGCCACAGGACTGGAAAAGGTCTGTTTTCATTCCAATCCCAAAGAAAGATAATGCCAAAGAATGCTCAAACTACTGTACAATTGCAGTCCTCTCACATGCTAGCAAAGTAATGCTCAAAATTCTCCAGGCCAGGCTTCAACAATACGTGAACCATGAACTTCCAGATGTTCAAGTTGGATTTAGAAAAGGCAGAGGAACCAGAGATCAAATTGCCAACATCTGCTGGATCATCAAAAACCAAGAGAGTTCCAGAAAAACATCTATCTCTGCTCTATTGACTATGCCAAAGCCTTTGACTTTGTGTATCACAATAAAATCTGGAAAATTCTTAAAGAGATGGGGATACCAGACCACCTGACCTTTCTCTTGAGGAATCTCTATGCAGGTCAGGAAGCAACAGTTAGAACTGTACATGGAACAACAGACTGGTTCCAAATAGGAAAAGGAGTATGTCAAGGCTATATATTGTCACTCTGCTTATTTAACTTATATACAGAGTACATCATGAGAAACCCTGGGCTGAATGAAGCCCAAGCTGGAATCAGGGTTGTGGGGAGAAAGATCAGTAACCTCAGATGTGCAGATGACACCACCCTTATCGCAGAAATCAAAGAAGAACTAAAGAGCCTCTTGATGAAAGTGAAAGTGGAGAGTGAAAAAGTTGGCTTAAAACTCAAGATTCAGAAAACGAATATCATGGCATTTGGTCCCATCACTTCATGGGAAATAGGTGGGGAAATAGTAGAAACAGTGTCAGACTTTTTTTTTTTGAGCTCCAAAATCACTGCAGTTGGTGACTGCAGCCATGAAATTAAAAGGCGTTTGCTCCTTGGAAGAAAAGTTATGACCAACCTAGACAGCTTATTAAAAAGGAGAGACATTACTTTGCCAACAAAGGACTGTCTATTCAAAGCTATTGTTTTTCCAGTAGTTGTGTATGGATGTGAGAGTTGGACTATAAAGAAAGCTGAGCGCCAAAGAATTAATGTTTTTAAACTGTGGTGTTGGAGAAGACTGTTGAGAGTCCCTTGGACTGCAAGGAGATCCAGTTAGCTTATCCTAAAGGAGTTCAGTCCTGGTTGTTCATTGGAAGGACTGAAACTGGAGGTTTGAAGCTGAAACTCCAATACTTTGGCCACCTGATGCAAGGAGCTGACTCATTTGGAAAGACCATGATACTGGGAAAGATTGAAGGCAGGAGGAGAAGAGGACAACAGAGGATGAGATGGCTGGATGGCATCACTGACTCAATGGACATGAGTTTGAGTAAGTTCTGGGAATTGGTGATGGACAGGGAGGCCTGATGTGCTGCAGTCCATTGGGTCACAAAGAGTTGGAGACGAATAAGTGCCTGAAATGAAATAATTAATGAATGAATGATGGAACCGGATACCGTGATCTTTGTTTTTTGAATGTTGAGTTTTAAGCCAGCATTTCATTGTCCTCTTTCACTTTCATCAAGAGGCTTTTCAGTTCCTCTTCATTTTTCTGCCATAAGGATGGTGTCATCTGCATATCTGAGGTTATTGATATTTTTCCCAGCAATCTTCATTCCAACTTGTGTTTCATCCAGCCCAGCATTTGCAATGATGTACTCTGCATATAAGTTAGATAAGCAGGGTGACAATATACAACCTTGACATACTCCTTTCCCAATTTGGAACCAGTGTGTTGTTCCATGTCTGGTTCTTGCCTCCCTTATCATAGATCGATGACCATAGGTGTTTGTGTTTGTCTCTGGACTTTGTATTATGTTCCATTGATCTATATTTTTGATTTTGTGCCAGTACATGCTGTTTTGATTCCTGTAGCTTTCGAGTATAGTTTAAAGTCACAGAACCTGATTACTCCAGCTCTGTTTTTCAAAACCCAGATTAAAAAAAAAAAAAAACAAAACTGGAAATAAATATGTGATGTTGTATGATAATTTATCTCTTGTTATTTTGGCTAATAAAACTTTAATCCTAATTTGTCATCATTTTCTCTTTATTTTTCTGCCCTCCCATATCAGTGTTGCTTAAACTATCAAGTCATGAAACAGATTAATAGAGCAAATAGATACATCTATCCAAAGATTATGATAGATTTCTTGCAGAAGACTAGTTTCTCATCTATGGAGTTTCCTAAAAGCTGAAAAAAGTATTTGGGTGTTTTTTATTTTGTTCTGTTTTGTCACAACATCATAGTTGTTGTCTTTAAATTTTTTTCATGGTATATAAAGTAAATTATAATATATTCCTCTTCATGGATCACATTCTTGTCATGGTGAAAGGGCTTGCATAACTCAGTGAAGCTTTGAGCCATGCTGTACAAGCCACCCAAGACAGATGTGTCATAGTGAAGAGTTCTGACAAAACATGGTCCACTGGAGGAGGAAATGGCAATCCACTCTGTTATTCTTGCCACAAGAAACCCTATTAACAGTACAAAAAGTCACAAATATATGACACTGGAAGATGCGCTCCTCAGGTGGGAAGGTGTCCAGTATGCTACTGGGGAAGGATGGAAGGCAATCACTAAATACTCTCGAAAGAATTAAGTAATGGGCCAAAGTGTAAACAGTGCTCAACTGTGGATGTGTCTGGTGGTAAAAGTAAAGTCTGATTCTGTAAAGACACAGGAGCCTGAGTGCCACAGTCCATGGGATAACAAACAATCAGCTACAACTTAGCCACTGAATAATCTTTTATATGAATTTTTTGATTTATGGAAATAGGTAGATATTTATGTGATGGTGTGCACAGTCCTTATTTTGTGGCTCATTCATAGATTTCTAAGTTTGCAGATGAGTCTGCTTTTCAGAGAACTGATCCAGATATATTTCTATATTGTCATAAAAGCTACCTATTTGAAACAACCTTCTTAAAACTTTACTTAAATATAAAACAACTTGACATTTATAATACTCTTAGCATGCTTTCTAAATGAGTGTGTCCAGTCTTACCATCTAGAAACAAAATTGTTGGAAGTCAATCAAGTCTTCATGTGATTATAATCGTTCCTTTGTAGAGATGAATATCTTCACCCAGTAATGTTCAATACTAATTAATGTGCTGTCTTGACATCCTGTATGAACTTTTATTGCTGAGACAATAGCACATTCTATTCCATTTCTGTGAACTGGAATATTAGATTTCCAGAAGATTCCAAAATAGTGAAATTTTCTCAGATTTCTACCAGACTTGGTTTCAGTATCAGTATCAGTTCAGTCGCTCAGTCATGTCTGACTCTTTGTGACCCCATGAACTGCAGCACGCCAGGCCTCCCTGTCCATCACAAATTGCCGGAGTCTACCCAACCCATGTCCATTGAGTCGGTGATGCCATCCAACCATCTCATCCTCTGTCGTCCCCTTCTCCTGCCCTTAATCTTTCCCAGAATCAGGGCCTTTTCAAATGAGTCAGCTCTTCGCATTAGGTGGCGAAAGTATTGGAGTTTCAGCTTCAACATCAGTCCTTCCAATGACTTGGTTTAGGGTTTACTTAAAAAAAAAAAAAATAGCCTCCAGGAAAAATTCCTCTAATGAAGCAATTAACATCCTAGTGATCACAGGCTATTTCTTATACAGCGGAATACCAAAGATCCTTTTAGTCAACTCTGGCACCACAATGACACTATACAGCATGCCTCTGTGACGTTGTAACAAGCACTTCTGGGAAGAGAAGGGGCACTTTTGGTAGTTACGTCCGAATGATAGGCCTCAATTGGTTAGTTACCTTACTTAAGGCCTGGGGGTTCAGATCTAGAGCTTTTCAGAATTGGTCTAGATTCTGATATAGAGACACCATTTTGAAAGCCCATTGATATTTTTAAAGTATCATTTAAAACCACTAGGAAACTATTAAAAAAAACCTATAAATATCATACATATACCTATATAAAATAGATTTAAAATTTTATCTCTTTATTATCTTTTGGGTATTTTTATTAATAATATTCATTTCAGTCATAACTGAGTCTGATATCACAGTCAGATTCCTTAACTTTAGTTAAATACATTGGAATGAATTTTGTTACTTTAGTCAAATAAATTGTAATAAATTCTGTTCCTTGTTTAATTGTTTTTTAATGAATGCCATTCTTTCAGTTGATTAAAGCAATTTTTCCAGTGACTTTGTAAATTGTCCCACATTGAGTGGATTTTAAATAGTAATTAATTGCCTGGGAAGCAGAAGAACAGAGTGGTTATTACAGCTCATAGGAATTTAAGGAAAAAGAATTTCTAACCGTTACAGTTATGTAGATCTTCCCCTAGTATCCATAAAATGTTTTAACTTGAATTCTCTCTAGTTGATTTTATAGTTTCAACTCATATATTTACTGTTTTCAAAAATATATTATGCCCCTATTTCTATAAAAGTACACATGTTCTGTTTTTAAATGCCAAGTTGTGTTGATTCCATAGAGATTTGGGGAAATTTATCCTAATGGGAATAATTACTGTGGAAGCTAAAAATAATAGCTGTGTCCTTCTTTTTCCTTCTTTTTTTTAAAAAGCTGGACCTGTGATCTGCAGAATGCTGAGTTATCCCCCAACTCGCCGAGCGTTAATTGTGGGTTGTGGTCTACAAATGTTCCAACAGCTCTCAGGCATTAACACCATCATGTATGTATTTCTTTCTAACTTTTTACTGAAAAGATTGTGAGGAATTATTTTATATGAAAAAAATAGTAGGAACCTTGATGATTTGTTTTTATTAAATGTGTAGAAGTCTCCTTTGGGGAGATACTTAACCGTACAGTATTAAAAAAAAACAAACTGTATAATTTAAAAATCTTACCAAATTTTAACTAGAAGGAAGTGACTTATTTTGTTCATTGTAATTCTTGGCTTTATTTGATTTCTTACAATTTCTTTTTTATGCCATCAATTAGTTTATTTTATTCTGAGTTACTAAATGTTTCATTTTTCATAAGCTATTTCTTGATTCTCATTAAAAAGTAAACCAAAGGGTAACCCTGGCATTTATTAGATATCAGTGGACACACAACTAGTTCATTTCCTTTTAGGGCAGTCAGTTACAATGCAGTGTGATAAGAACATTCATAGAAGTACATTTTTTACAACTAGAGTACAGTGGACCAGGGATGGACTGGGAGCAAAGTGGGGAATATACAAAAGTTCCGCGTTTTCTAATTGTCAAAGTAACTCTCAAAGTTGTATGTGTGTTGTGGGTGAAGCAGAGTGAATAGTGGGGGTTCTGCCATATTTCATTCATTTGATGTTAAACCCATTTTTGATGGTTGATTTTGTGCTAGATACATAGCAGTGAATACAGGAGACACAGTCCTTGGCCTTATAGAATATACAGGCTGGTGCAGGAAACAACACATTAAATAAATTCACAATTTAATACAGAATTTCAAATTGTCATAAAGAGAGCTATGTAAGATTGCTCCAAGAGAAGACTTTTAAGATCCTAGGTGATAGAATATGGGTTATAGAAAAGCTGATTTTTGCTGAGAATCTGGTTATTGATGAAAAGCTATGTTCTCAGAAGCTTTCCCCTATACATACTGGTTAAAATTATTCATTAGAAAAATACAAATTATGTAAAATTAGATTTTAGCTAGTAAACATTTGTTTTGGGGACTTTTGATTATTTTTTTAATTACTTGGGTTATAATGAATTATTCTGTGGTAGTTTCAGAAGAGTGAATTAGTTAAAATAACTAGGGCCCAAGGACCCATTAGATTAAGTTGGAATTTACTAAGAAACTCCAACTTGAATATATCTATACCCTTTGTGAATTTGACTTTAATGGTAATCCTTGTTAGATTTCTGAACTACATTTTAATATTGGTTCTCTCCTCCCCTCTAACATTTACTTTCATTTTTTCCTCACCATTATCATATCTATTAAGCTTATCTGTCAGTATAGCACCTAACATTTTTGTGTCTGGATGTGGCATACCATGACTTTTCTGAGGCACATCCACTGTCCTTAGTGTGGTAACGGTATGGAATTGTAACAAGGCTAGCATCAATCTTTCAAACACGCAATTCAGTAATAATCCTATGTACAAATCTAGTTCATCAACGTAGTTTAACATATGTCCTATTTCTGAAAAACTTTTGTTTGTTCTACCCTTTTCTAGGCATTTAAATTTGACAAGTTTAAAGCATAGAAAGTGAATTTTTGTTGTGCTTTTTTGTATTCCTATAAAACAAGGATCACAGACAGGGCCAATCTAATTGGTGGGTGAGGTGAAGCCAGTGTGTTCCTAGTTGAAATGATTGTTATATAGTCCACTTGTGATATCTAATGTAAAGTGTGCTGATTCAGGTTTTCAAATTTTAATAAACTGTTTATTTCTCCAAATTCTCAGTCTTTTCACAGTAAGATCAAGTGATATGACTATAAGGATCTTGATATTCCTTAAGATGTATGATAGTCATTAATGTACTATGCTTATCACAAACTCAGAGAAGGCAATGGCACCTCACTCCAGTACTCTTGCCTGGAAAATCCCATGGACGGAGGGGTCGCTGAGGGTCGGACACGACTGAGCGACTAATCTGATCTGATCTGATCTGATGCTAAGTAACTGTTGGTTTTTCATAGTATATAACTTTGGACATTCATATTTTAAGCCCATAAAACTGTAAATCAATTTCTTTAAAATAGACCGTGCTATTTTTATTATTTGGATAGAAAATGACTAATTTAGGATCCTCATATAATGTGTTTTCTTCTACTTTATCTAGTCTGTATTCATGTGTGTGCATGTATATGTTTTTCTTTTGTCATTTTTTCCCCCACTATCCTTCAGTTCAGTTCAGTTCAGTTTGGTCGCTCTGTTGTGTCCAACTCTTTGCAACCCCATGAATCGCAGCACACCAGGCCTCCCTGTCCATCACCAACTCCCGGAGTTCACTCAGACTCACGTCCATCGAGTCAGTGATGCCATCCAGCCATCTCATCCTCTGTCGTCCCCTTCTCCTCCTGCCCCCAATCCCTCCCAGCATCAGAGTCTTTTCCGGTGAATCAGCTCTTCATATGAGGTGGCCAAAGTACTGGACTTTCAGCTTCAGCATCATTCCTTCCAAAGAAATCCCAGGGCTGATCTTCAGAATGGACTGGTTGGATCTCCTTGAAGTCCAAGGGACTCTCAAGAGCCTTCTCCAACACCATTATCCTTAAGATACAGTAAATGCTATCAAAATTTTTGTTTCTTATAGTTTAAAATAGTCTTTAAATGCAGCTTAATAGCTTTTTATTGCCTTTACTAGAAAATATCTATTACATTTTTTCATTTTAAAATGTTATTTAATTCAGAATTCTATTTTTATGAATATTTTTATGTATATTGCTCTTTATTCTTTTTCACTTCTTCTCTTTCAAGTGGAAAATGAAGTAGGCAGTGCTCCTTTATATTTCCAACCTAAACTTAATAATCTGTAGAAGTTGAAATATTTTTTATAAAATCCATTTTCTACCCCAAGTTTGAATTCTGACTTTTACCAAGAACAGTTCATAAAAGATCATATGAAAAAATATTGAAACATAAATCATCCTTACAATTGTATTATATAATCTTACCATGTTTAGTTTTCTCTGGTCTCCCTCATTAGGATCTTTATTTCTATATCCATGAATTAGTGTTCTATATCAGATAAAGAAATAGATTTATTTCTTAAAATATTTATTCTCTGCTATGAAAAAAATATATATATATATGTTGTGAGTGTATTCAGGTATCTTATATTTGTATAAGTCGTGTTTATATCCTAACCCATACCTTATGGTCCTCCTGTCATATAGAGCATAGGACTCCTAAGGTCTTAAAACTGTTACATACTTCAGACACTACATTTAACTTTTAGAAGAGGCAATTTTCTATTTTGACTCTAATCAATAATTTCAAACATGCTGCTGAATAGGTTATTCTCTATTCACAAGAGAGAAGAACAGAGCAAATAGTGTTCTGTTTTCCTGATATACTCCTGCTATATTATTGCACTACCTCACAGACCAATAAAATAATTTCCCATGTCAAAATAAATGGAAGAGTAGTGATCTATGAAGATTATGATGATTAATGTGAAAACAACTCACTTAAGTAATTCTCATGTGATCTATTCTAAACTCCAGTTATAGTGTCAATAATTTTCCAATTTCTAGCTAAAAGTTTTTAATTTATTAATAAAAGGGTCATTCCCACATTATTATTACCACAACCAAAATGTGGATGAGTGAGTAATTAGGTGGTAGGAAGGGAGAAAGAGGAAAAAAAGAAAAAGAGAGAAAATAAAAGAAAGGAAACACTTGGCTACATTTGAGTTTGTTAGCATCTTGCTTCTTTTGAGGAACTTAAAATAAGCTATATTTTGATATGTCTTGATAATCATAATATTAGTCCATCTTGGACAGGTGGAAGGTAGCAGAGTTTTACCTGGGAAAAGCAAGTGTTTAAATGGATCATTTTAAGGTTACACAGAAAATCTGCAGTAAAGAGGAGAAGGAAATCCAGAATTTTAAGCTTTTATGTCAGCTTCAGGTAAAAGGGATTATGGGTGTATAAATTTCTTTTGGACACTCTAAATAGTCTGCTATTTTTAAGCTGTTCTTCTTTTAGATTAATGCTTCCAGATTTATCTCTTCTTTCTCTTTTCTACTAACAAAGTAGGGGTGGGAAATAGGCAATTACATAGGATGGGCAGATCATTCCCACTTGCATGACTGCTTTGCTTTAATCCCCGGTGGATCACTACTTCTTTG
Organism: Bison bison bison; assembly: GCF_000754665.1. Classification (NCBI taxonomy): domain Eukaryota; kingdom Metazoa; phylum Chordata; class Mammalia; order Artiodactyla; family Bovidae; genus Bison; species Bison bison. The sequence goes on from NW_011494735.1 coordinate 701,349, forward strand.
TGTTTACTAGAGATAATAGACGGCTTTGGAAAAAATGGCCTTGCAATACTAATCTTAATAGTATCATTTACTAAGCATTAATATTGGGTTGGTGCAAAACTAATTGCAGTTTTACATTGTTGAACTTTGTTATTTTATATTGAAATATATTTGTAAATAAATGTGGTTATGTTATACACCATTTTCATGTGCATTTCTCGCTTCTTTTTTTTGGTAATGCCTTATTACTTGCTGTTTATTTTATATTTATTTTAGACTAGGGAAATGCTGTTAGGCAAAAAAGCATGTTTGAGCAATTTTCTTATTTGAGTTCAAAATGGGCCGTAAAGCAGCAGAGATAACGCACAACATCAGCAACACATTTGGCTCAGGGACTGCTTACAACTTTACAGTGCAGTGGTGGTTAACAAACAGCTAACAAATTCACAGTACAGAGGATCATTGAAGCTGATCCTCTTACAACTGCACGAGAAGTTGCTGAAGAACTCAACATCAACCATTCTATGGTCATTTGGCATTTGAAGCAAATTGGAAAGGTGAAAAAGCTCCATAAGTCAGTGGCTCATGAGCTGACCACATATCAAAAGCATCATCATTAGAGTGTTGTCTTCTCTTATTCTTCGCAATAACAATGAACCATTTCTCAATTGGATTGTGATGAGTGATTAAAAGTGAGTTTTATATGACAACTAGCAACAACTAGCTCAGTGATTGGACTGAGAAGAAGCTCCAAAGCACTTCCCAAAGCCAAACTTGCACAAAAAAAGGTCATAGTCACTGTTTGATGGTCTGCTACAAGTATGATCCACTACAGCTTTCTGAATCCTAACGAAACCATTACATCTGAGAAAGTATGCTGAGCAAATTGATGAGATGCCCCGAAAACTGCAACATCTGGAGCCGGCGTTGGTCAACAGAACGGGCCCAGTTCTTCTCCATGACAATGCCTGACTGCATATCATACAACCAATGCTTCAAAAATTGAGTGAATTAGGCCACAAAGTTTTGCCTCATCTGCCATATTCTCCTGACCTCTTGCCAACTGACTATGACTTCTTCAAGCATCTTGACAATTTTTGCAGGGAAATCACTTCCACATCCAGCAATAGGCAGAAAATGCTTTCCAAGAGTTTGTCAAATCCCAAAGCATGAGTTTTTATGCTACAGAAGTAGACAGATTTATTTCTCATTTGCAAAAATGCGTTGATTGTAATGGTTAATACTTTGTTTAATAAAAATGTTTTTGAGTCTAGTTATAATGATTTAAAGTTCACTGTCCAAAACCAGAATTATGTTTACACCAACCTAATACCTGGTACTACTAGCATGTAAATAAGTATTATCAGAAAAGGAAAAATAGGACAACACTTTTAGCCTCTTCAGTAATATAATTATTTATTGTCATGGTAAAAACAAACATGTTTACTATTTTTTATATATAACACTATAAAAATTTTCATAGACGTGACCTCTCTTGTTCTTTATAAATATCCTAGTGAGTCATCAAGGCAGTTCTTCTGTTTATTCTCAAACTAAGGAAGCAAAAGCTTAATGAGTTAAAGTGACTTGTCCACTGTAACACAAGTTTTAGAGCTGAGGGTTGTTGTTGTTCAATTGCTAAGTTGTGTCTGACTCTTTCTGACCCCATGGACTGCAGCAAGCCAGGCCACCCTATTCCTCACTATCTCTCAGAGTATGCCAAAGTTCATGTTCATTGAATTGGTGATGCTATCCAACCATCTAATCCTCTGCAACCCTCTTCTCCTTTTGCCTTCAATCTTTCCCAGCATCAGGGTCTTTTCCAGTGAGTCAGCTGTTCACATCAGGTGGCCAAAGTACTGAAGCTTCAGCATCACTCCTTCCAGTGAGTATTCAGAGTTGATTTTCTTTAGAATTGACTGGTTTGATCTCCTTGCTGACCAAGGGACTCTCAAGACTCTCCAGCACCACCATTTGAAAACATCAATTCTTTGGCGCTCAGCTTTCTTTATGATCCAAATCTCACATCTCTACATGACTACTGGAAAAACCATGGATTTTAACAATACAGACCTTTGTGATGTCTCTGCTTTTTAAAATGCTGTCTAGGTTTGTCATAGCCTTCCTTCCAGGGAGGAAGCGTCTTCTAATTTCATGGTTGCAGTCACCATCTGCAGTGATTTTGGGGACCAAGAAGAGAAAATCTGTCACTACTTCCACTTTTTCCCCTTGATGTGAAGTGATGGGATAGCATGCCATGATCTTCACTTTTTGAATGTTGAGTTTTAAGCCAGCTTTTTCACTCTTCTCTTTCACCCTCATCAAAGGGCTATTCAGTTCCTATTCACTTTTTGCCATTATGGTGGTATCATCTGCATATCTGACATTGATATTTCTACTGGCAGTCTTGATTCCAGCTTGTAACTCATCCAGCCCAGCATTTTGCGTGATGAACTCTGTTGCTGCTGCTGCTGCTACTGCTAAGTCGCTTCAGTCGTGTCCGACTCTGTGCGATCCCATAAACGGCAGCCCACCAGGCTTCCCCATCCCTGGGATTCTCCAGGCAAGAACACTGGAGTGGCTTGCCATTTCCTTCTCCAGTGCATGAAAATGAAAAGTGGAAGTGAAGTTGCTCAGTCGTGTCCGAGTCTAGCGACCCCATGGACTGCAGCCTACCGGGCTCCTTCATTCATGGGATTTTCCAGGCAAAAGTACTGGAGTGGGGTGCCATTGCCTTCTCCAGATGAACTCTGCATATAAGTTAAATAAACAGAGTGACAGTATACAACCTCATCGTACTCCTTTCCCAATTTTGAACCAGTCAGTTGTTCCATGTAAGGTCCTAACTGTTGCTTCTTGACCCACATACATCTTTCTCAGGAGACAGATAAAATAGTCTGATATTACCATCTCTAAGAATTTTCCGCAGTCGGTTGTGATCTACATAGTCAAAGACTTTAGCATAGTCAATGAAGCAGAAGTAAACGTATTCCTGAAATTCCCTTGCTTTCTCTGTGATCAAGTGAACGTCAGCAATTTGATCCCTGGTTTCTCTGCCTTTTCTAAACTCAGCTTGTACATCTGAAAGTTCTCAATTCAAGACCCTGAATTGAGCTTCTACTGAATAGGCTTCTACTGCTGAAGCCTAGCTGGAAGGGTGTTGAACATAACCTTACTAGCATGGGGAATGAGCACAGTTGTGTGGTAGTTTGAACATTCTTGAACATTGCCCTTCTTTGGGATTGGGGTGAAAACTGACTGAGGGTAGAACCTGATTTTCTGACTCTGGGTCATCTGAGCTACCCTTTACTGATAGAACACCTTAAGTGCCTGGGGCTGTCATTTTAAAAATTGTCTGGGAGTGATATGTAAACAAACCAAAGTTAGTGAAATTCAGTATCACCCAAGGATAAAAGTCCAAAATGACTATGAGCTAATAAAGTTGCATCCATCTCAAGAGTTATAAAATGCATCAGACTAAACTGCTAGTACCCAGTTGAGGCCTTTGCTTTATATGCTGATCTAGAGTTCCTGGACAGGCCAGCCTAATGGTATTATACTTCTTAATCATATTTAATAATTTAATTCTATAAGTGCAATAGTTTTGAATTTGTTCCATTATCATATTTTATCCCCAACAAAGTCTCCTAGTGTGAAAAATGACCATGCAATCAGGAAACATAGTACAAAAAGCAAGCCAGCTGGTGGTAAATATAGAGAAAAATAAAGTTGACAGGAAATAAGAAAAGAATAAGGATTTGCTCTCTCACATTGTAAGTCTGAACCAAATGGGATGTTTTACTCTCTCTGAAGTTCTCAGCAGGTAGTATGAATGGAACAAAATGCTAACATTAATGTGAGCCTTCTCTTCTCTTGCCTCCTCAGTAGGGCTCATAATATAATCCAAAAAGCCTTTGAAATGTAATATGCATGTCTCATTGGAATGTCTCAAGATGAGTATATTGTAGTCATTTGTGTTCATTGGATGAAAGCTATTGAATGGTTGAGAAAAAAGTTTCATGTTTCACTCTTGATTAATGACTTTAGTGTTCTGGGAAGAATATTGATCCAGGAATCAGGATAATTTGCTTCAAGATCTATCTCTACCAAATTTGGGCATGCCTGTTAGTTCCCTTCCTTCTGATTACCAATAAAGTGAAGTGCCATGCTGTGCTAAATCTCTTCAGTCTTGTGTGACTCTTTGCCACCTTATAGACTATAGCCCACCAGGCTCCTCTGTCCATGGGATTCTCCAAGCAAGAATAGTGAAGTCTCCTGCATTGGCAGGCAGGTTCTTTACCATTACCTAGGAGGTCCATAAAGTGAAGTAGATGGACTTTAATGTACATTTGAATGAGGAAAAATGGAGTTTCAAGTGAAAGTGGAAGGTCAAAATTTGTGTTTGAAATACTTTAAACCTTTCTTGGATGAAAAGTTGTCAGGAGATTTTAGTCTCAAAAATGTAAGCAATAAAATGTGAGCTTCATAAGAAATTTTATGAGAATATATTTTCTTGAATATGATAATCTTTTGTTTGCTTTGTGTATTCACAGATAATTTTGTCCTGTAACAAGAATCTTAAAACTATATCTGCTCAAGTATTCATTCATTTATTTTTCAACCATCATTTACTGTATTGTTAATAGAGTTTCAGATACAAGTCTATATTCTTCCTAAGCAGATAGACCAAATAATTATAATGCATTATTATAAAAGGACAAATTAATATGCTATATGACCAATGAAAAATGAGTGACTTAATTCTATCTGGAAAATGAGGGCACATATAAACAGTTCTTGTTATTTAAATGTTTTTCCTTATCTGGAGTCATTTTAGGGGCAGAAACATGGTACTTCAAATATTAACACCACCTACTGTGTTAGATCTGAATTTAAATTGAAACTCACTACTCGGATGTAAACTCTACAAGCTTCTTAACTTCTCAGAGCCTCAGTGACCTGAAAATCAAGAATAATACCTCCTGTGGTTCTTGTGGTGTTTAAATGAGATATCCTATATGGCTCAGGCCCAAGGGAGGGACTGAGATCATGTTAATTTCCCTTCTGCTCCCTGTGTATAGCAGCTTAGAAATGCAAGATCATTTGTGAAAAGCAGAGGCATTGCATAGTTAACTTGTCCTCTTTGGCCCAACCCATCCATCAGTCCAACATTTGAAGCATCCTCTGTAAATACAAAATTGTTATCATACCCCCCCCTTTTTTTGATAATTGTTTCTAATTTTCAAAATATAGGAAAAGTGAAAAATAGTATTTTTTTTTCTAACTAATAAATGTGACAGGATTGTTATCTGCTTCAGTGTTAGATACATTCTTTTCCTCTTATGGTTTAGTCAGGGAGAAAAGACCTCAGTGATGTTTTTAAAGTTAACTTTTATTGGAGTATAGTTACTTTACAATGTTGTGTTAGTTTCTACCATACAGCAAAATAAATCAGCTATATGTATACATATATCCACTCGTTTTTGGATTCCCGTCCGATTTAGGTCACCACAGAGCACTGAGTAGAGTTTCCAGTGCTATACAGTAGATCTAGTTTTCTTCTTTATACATAGTAGTGTATATATGTCAATCCCAATTCATCCAACCTCCCCCTTACGTCTTTGGTAACCATAAGTTTGTTCTCTACATCTGTTATTCTATTTCTGCTTTGCAAATAAGTTCATTTCAATCATTTTTCTAGATTCCACGTATAAGCAAACCAGAAAAGACCTCAGTTAAATTCAGTCGCTCAATCGTGTCCGACTCTTTGCGACCCCATGAATCACAGCACTCCAGGCCTCCCTGTCCATCACCAACTCCCGGAGTTCACTCAGAGTCACATCCATCGAGTCAGTGATGCCATCCAGCCATCTCATCCTCTGTCGTCCCCTTCTCCTCCTGCCCCCAATCCCTCCCAGCATCAGGGTCTTTTCCAATGAGTCAACTCTTCCTCAGTGACCTTTAAACAATAAGAACAAACAATGCCTCCCTAGGAAGTGTAGGAGCTGTGACTAAGTATACCCTGAGTGGCACGATTTGTGGTTTACATCAAAAGACAGTCAAATCCTTTCTGCATGTTTCCTAAGTCAGGTATGAATTTAAAATTTTGTAATAATTAATGGAAATTTATTACCCCCCCGCGACCAGTTTGTAAAATACCCTAAGATTTGGGTTCCCTAGGACGTCTTTGGTGATATGATGATATAGTTTCCTTGACTGACCTTTCTGTCACTCATATGTCTTGCTGAAAGGTAAGCAGAAGAAATAGAGATGCTGTCAATGAATTGAAATACTAGCACGAAATCCAGGGGTATGCTTTAGGAAATAGGCCTGCTCTGTCCCTAAAGTAGAACCTTGCTCCCCAAATCATATGTGAGTTTGAGAGTAACCAGTCCAGTTAGTTCCAGGTGCGTGTGTGCTAAGTCACTTCAACTGTATCCGACTCTGTAAGACCCTGTGGACTGCAGCCTGGCATTCTCCTCTGTCCATGGATTCTCCAGGCAAGAATACTGGAGTGGGTTGCCATGTCCTCCTCCAGGGATCCTCCCGAACCAGGGAGCAAACCTGTGCCTTTTACATCTACCTGCATTGTCAGGCAGGTTCTCTACCATGAGCACCACCTACAAAATTGTAGAAATGTTCATTCTTTAAACAAATAAGGGGAAGGCACTCCTCCAGGGACTAGACATGCAGAACATAATGTAGCCCACCCCCAGGGAACCTTAGTCTTTTCCTCTCATCTTTAAAAAGATGTAGTGCCACCTGTCTTGAAAGGTTGTTTTGAGGATGAAATGAGGTAAGGAAATGTCTGCCTCACAGAAGGTCCTCAGATGTTGGGGAGTTTGGTTCTCCTCTTCCCATACTCGGATTTGTTATCCTCTCAATAATTCAGCTATCTGGGCTGTCCTCACTTGGTCAGCATTCTTCTTAAGAAATTTCCCTTATTGGCATAGCACAGCATTTCACCTTGAGTCTCCTTCATGACTTTTTCTACTCAGTTTACACTTTAATGCTAGTGCTCCCCAGGCCTTGGCTTATAACCCTGCTGGGAGATTTTGTTACCTTCCATAGTTTCAGTGACCATCTACCTGTTAGAGATGGCCTAGCATACATTTCCAGATCAGAACTGCTCTGAGATGCATAGTCATATCCAACTGCTGGGCATTTCTATTTAGATATCCTATTCTCACCAACCTCTACATGCACAAGACTGACTCCCAATTGTTTCTCACCAATTCTACCCTTCTTCCTCTTGTGAAGGATTTGACCAGTGGGAACCCAGGACTGTGGCTGGGGAACCAAGACGTCCAAATTCAACTAGTTGCAATTCCCTTCACTTTTACTCCCTTATCATCTGTTACTGAGCTTCCCAGGTGGCTCAGTGGTAAAGAATCTGCCTGCCAAAGGAGGAGCCACAGGAGATGCAGTTTTGATATATGGGTCAGGAAGATCCCCTGGAGGAGGAAATGGCAACCCACTCCAGTGTTTCCACTTAGAGAATCCCATGGACAAAAGAGCCTGGAGGGCTACAGTCCATGGAATTGCAAAGAGTCACATACGGCTGAGTGAACACAAACACAACATCTCTTATATTCTTCCTATTATCTTCATTTTCATTATCTGTCCAAGTTTAGGCCATGCTTTAGTTAGAGTTCATTGTATTTGCAAGTAACAATTTACTCAAACCTAACTTTACAAAAACAAGAGTGATTTGCAATAAGGGCACAGGGTTGAAGTCTAGAAATAAAGCTGAACCTGCCAAGGGGCTTGTGAAAAAAATTAATCAATGTCAATCTAAGAAAGAAGTGGAAAATTTTATTTGAGCAAACCTGAAAATAACCTAAAGACAGTCTCAGAATGTTGAGAAGTGTTTTTAAGAGGCAAAGAGGGAGGGCAGTGTACATATGATTTTCCCTTAAAGAAAATATGAAGAGGGTCACACATATGAAGAGGGTATGTGTGACCAAGCACACATCTCTTGTAGAAGGTTGTTGTTAGTCACTAGAAATAGACATCTAAGGTAATGGTTTTAGTGTTTTCATAGGTATGGGAAGACAAAAGAATCAGGTTCATAAAAATTTCTCTTGAAAATATCTATCTATCTGAGGAGCAGTGCTGTCAGTTTTGCCTTATCTTGATCTTTACCCGGAATTCCTTTCAGGCTATATCGTTGATCAGCAACTGCAGCGATTCATGACTTGGTTCTTATAGAACTGGATGGTTGGCAGCGTTCTTTATTGTACAATCCCGTCCCTTTCTATCTTAATTTTTTTTTTTTTTTTGGTCTTAATTTTGACCAGGGTGTGGGAGACATTTCATGACCAACTTGTTTCATAGCGTTAGGTATGCTCATGCCCAGACCAGGCAGGGATTTCCTTCATAGGCCACTCAATGTGCTATTACTGGACTAGGCTCTGTTAACAGTAACCAGAAGCCTCTGGACCACCATAACACCTAATCTGTTATGGTCCAGGAAATGGTTCCCTCTCATTGCTTCTTCCCATACCTACAGTTACACTATTATAGCCATTGATCTTATAGAACTATTTATTTGATCAGTGGTTTCAAATCACCTAATCATGAATAATTTTATCTGAGGTTCCATCATACATTTGGTAATAAAGGAACCAACAACCTTATAAAATAGAAAGAATATAAGTAATATAGGTGGTAGGTTATAAGTAGGTAGTTAATCTAAGAACTTCTATTAGGTTTGACTCAGTATATTCCCAGGTTGTTTGATCAGTCTATTTTGCATCAATTACTATCTTTAAGGGAAATGATAAATAAGCATTGGATATACATAAAGTTCACCAAAGATGTCTACACCTACAAGGCAAATAGTGGGTCATTAAGACCACTTACAGGGTTGAGAAAGCAATATTATCTTCTAAGGAGCTACACTGCTGATGCCAGAAGGAGAAAAATTGATGTATATGGTTCAGTAGGTATTTTTCCTGTTGGGGAGATCTGGTTAAGGCATAATGCAGTTGCACACTAGAAGGAACAATGGAGGCCAAAATGGGCAGAGGAAAATATTACATTTTTTTATGTCTTGCCTTAAAATATGAGTTTTTATTTCATCAGAGCTAAGAGCAGAAACTGGAGAGTCATGTGCTCAGCCTCTGTGATCATGTGACATTGTGGTTTTGTTTTTTCTGGCTGTATGCATTCTTTTCCTTCTTTCTCTTTGAGATCTTTCTGTGGTTTTTCTCATCTGTGATCACACTCTGCCCCCATAACCTTGGATGTACTTCTAAATTCAAGCATCTACAAAAGATTAACTAGAATTGTACCAATTCCTAATTTCTTCTTACAGCCTTTGTTTTAAAGTCTGTTTTGTCTGATATGAGTATTGTTAGCTTCCCTGGTGGCTCAGAGAGTAAAGCATCTGCCTGCAATGTGGGAGACCTGGGTTTGATCCCTGAGTCAGGAAGATCCCCTGGAGAAGGAAATGGCAACCCACTCCAGTACTCTTGCCTGGAAAATCCCATGGACGGAGAAACCTGGTGTAGGCTAAGGTCCATGGGGTCGCAAAGAGTCGAACATGACTCCACTTTCACTTTCATTCCATCTTTCTCATGATTTACATTTGTGTGAAGTATGTGCTCCGGTCCTCTTACTTTCAGTCTGTAAATGTCCATAGGTCTGTGGTGGGTCTCTTGTAGACAGCATATATATATATATATATGTCTTGTCTTGTACCCATCCAGCCAGTCTACATCTTTTGGTTGGTGCATTTAATCCATTTACATTTAAGGTAATTATTGATATGTATGATCCTATTACCATTTTGTTAATTGTTTAGGGTTTATTTTTTGTAGATCTTTTTCCTTCTCTTGTGTTTCCTGCCCAGACAAGTTCCTTTAGCATTTGTTGTAAAGCTGGTTTAGTGATGCTAAATTCTCTGAATTTTGCATACGTGGAAAGCTTTTGATTTCTCCATTAAAATCTGAATGAGAGTTTTGTTGGGTAGAGTATTCTTGGTTGTAGTTTCTTGCCTTTTATCACTTGGAATATATCATGACATTCCCTTCTGGCTTATAGAGTTTCTGTTGAGAAATCAACAGATAATCTTCCAGGATTTCCCTTGTATGTTATTTTTCTTTTTTCCCTTGTTGCTTTTAATATTTTATGGTTGTCTTTAATTTTTCTCATTTTGGTTACTATGTGTCTTGGTGTGTTCCTCCTTGGGTTTATCTTGCCTGGGACTCTTTATGCTTTCTGGACTTTGCTGACTTTCTCCTTTCCCATGATGGGGAAGTTTTCAGCTTTTGTCTCTTCAAATATTTTCTCAGGTCCTTTCTCTCTTCTCCTTCTGGCACCCCTCTAATGCAAATGTCAGAGTTTTGATGTTGTCCCAGAGGTCTCTTAGGCAGTCTTCATTTCCTTTCATTCTTTTTTCTGTTTTCTGTTCTGCAACAATGATTTCTACCATTCTGTCTTTCAGATCACTCATCTATTCTTCTGCCTCAGTTATTCTGTTATTGATTCCTTGTAATGTATTGTTCATCTCTGTTTGTTTGTTCTTTAGTTCTTCTAGATCTTTGGTAAGCATTTCTTTCATCTTCTCCATTCTTTTTCCAAGATCCTGGATCATCTTCACTACCATTATTCTGAATTCTTTTTCTGGAAGATTGCCTATCTCTTCTTCATTTAGTTGTTTTTCTGGGGATTTGTCTTGTTCATTCATCTGAGACATAACTCTATTTCTTTTCATTTTGATTATTTTTCTGTAGTTGTTTTATTAGTTCTGGAGGCTGCTTGGATTGTAATTCTAGTTTCTTCTGTCTACCTTTTGGTGGATGAGGAGAAGAGGCTTGTGCAGGCTTCCTGATGGGAGGAACTGGCTGTGGGGAAAACTGGGTCTTGCTCTGGTGGGCAGGGCTGTGCTCAGTAAAACTTTAATCCAGTTGTCTACTGATGGGTTTGCCTGTGCTCCCTTCTGTTTAGTTGTTTGGCCTGAGATGACTCAGTCCTGAAGTCTGTAGTCTCTATGCTAGGGCTAATGGCAAACTCCAAGAGGACTTAGGCCAAGATGCGTCTCCCAAGACTGCTGCTGCCAGGGCCCCATCCCTGCAGTGGGCCACTGCCAACCCATGCCTCTGCAAGAGACCCTCAGACTCTCATGCGTAGGTCTGGCTCGTTCTCCTGTGGGGTCACTGTTCCTTTCCCCTGGGTTTTGGTATGCACATAGTTTTGTTTGTGCCCTTCAATAGTGGAATCTCTGTTTCTCCCAGTCCTGTGGAAGTCCTGTAATCAAGCCCTACTAACCTTCAATGTCAAATTCCCTGGAGATTCCCAGTCTCTTTGCCAGATCCCCAGGCTACAGAGCCTGATGTGGAGTCTAGAACCTTCACAACAGTGGGAGAACTTCTTTGATATTATTGTTCTTCAGTTTGTGGGTCCCCCACCCAGTAGGTATAGGATTTGATTTTATCATTATTCAGTCCCTCCTACTGTCTTGTTGCACCTTCTCCTTTGTCCTTGGATGAGGGATATCTTTTTTATGGTGGGTTCCAGTGTTCTCCTGTTGGTGGTTATATAACAACTAGTTGCAAATTTTGGTGCTCTCACAGGGGAAGATAAGCACAGGTCCTTCTATTCCACTATCTTGAACCAGTCCCCTGAAAAATTTTAGTCCTTTAATCACATAGGTGGCTCCCAAATTCCTAATTCCTAAGAGAGAAAATCAAAGTGAACCTCCTTTTGTGAGGGAGGGTGTGAGGCCAAGATGACAGGGCAACACCAGGAGATGTGCAGAGAATTTTTCAGCCTTAAATTTCACCTCCAACAGTTTATCCTTCTTATCTCTGTGAAGTTTCTGAAATAAAGTCAAGTCTTATCCATCTTGACTTAAAATTATTTAATGACAACCACAGCATTCAGCAGATCGGAAAGTCTAGAACCATTTGTGGCATTACTTTTGTCCATCTCTTTCCTGTCCTGTTTCAGACCAATTCTCCCATGCTCTGCCTCCTGCTCTGTGCAACATTCTCTGCTTCTGATGAGTAACCAAAGCCTCAGGGCTTTTAGGTCTTTTTATACAGTTCATGAGGTTTGTGGCAAATATACTGGGTTAGTTTGCCATTCCCTCCTCCAGTGGATCACATTTTGTCATACCTCTTCACTATGACCTGTCCGTCTTGGGTGGCCCTACACGGCATGATTCATAACTTCATCGAGTTACTCAGCCCCTTCACCACAACAAGGCAGTGATCCATGAAGGGGATCAGAAGGGATGAGGCGTCAGAGGATGAGATGGCTGGATGGCATCACCGATGGAGTAGTTATGAACTTGGGCAAACTCTGGGAGATGGTGAAGGATGGGGGACCTGGCATGCTGCAGTCCATGGGGTCACGAAAAGTTGGACACAACGGGGCAATTGAACAACAGCAGGGCCTATGCATATCATTCTCCCACTCTGACTAGGTATCTGTCATAATAGTATTGTGCTTTGTTTGTGCTTCATTTAACATTTCTGCTTTTTAAAACTTCAGACTTATTTTTTTCCCTAGAAAGATTATACAAATAATAAAATTACCCCCCTCAAAGTACTTACCCAGAGTAAGCCAGCTATATTTTCGTTTCTACTGACTTTTGTTTTCTGTTCATCACCAGGGTCATAGTACGGTGTTATATGGATTTGGCTTTGTCTGTGTGAGTGTCTTCCTTAACTAGTTTGCAGTTATGACCTCAGGAAAACAAAAACCATGGCATTCAAGATTTGAAAATAGGATTTTTCAAAACCACTGCCAAGTGAATTCTTTTCTTTAGAATTAGTGACAAGCTACAATGACATTTTTAATAACTTTTAATATTAGCTGTATACTCAGTTTGGGTTTAGTTTAATTTAGTTTGGGTTTAGTTTAGTTTAGTTTGGGTTTCAACATTGAAGGTCCATGACAAAAATTCTAAAGACAGATCTCTTGGTTCCTTCTTTCTCAGGCAACTGGAGAGCTAAGGTAGTGACTTCTGTCCACGTTTGTGATAGTACTTCCTGTGACTGATAGAATTGCAGAATTTCAAATGTTATTAAGCTGCTAGATGCAGAGACAAATAGTCTAATGACATGTTATTCTTGGCAGGAAGAAAAATGAACAGTGTTCCCTGCTGGAACATCTTCATTTATTTTGATAAGATTATTTTTATTGGGTAGATTAAAATATACAAAACTAAATATAAGGTGCTCCTGTTTCCATTTCAATAAAAACACATAGTACCAGAAAATAGAAAATGTATAAAGTATATGATTTTAACTTTAGTTTACTGCATTGAATTAACAGTCTTCTCTTCAATTCTTCTGATGATCTTCAGCTTCCTTAAGGTTCTCCCCTCAGTCTCTTATCATAATTTTGTTTGAGAAATTTAATCTGTATTTTAGCTTATTTGCAAGGACTAAGTTTAGCCCTGAGACATATTTTCTTTGAAAAATGCAAAATTTTTGCCATTGTCAAATTTCACACTGAAGTCTTGATTTCAAGGGATTGCATTGTCTCTTGGAGCCTTTGCATTGCATCTGGTCTCCCATAATCCCTGCTACTTTCCTTGGCTGGGCACAGTCAAGATGGTTGAGGTTGTGTCACCTGCCCTAAGGAATCCACATTCAATTAAAATTCTGCTTAGAAATTTCCCCATGTATGTCCTGTATGACATACAGATTGCAGATTATCAGATATCTCATATTTTAGGAATAGAGATAGAGTCAAATCATTACAGAAAAGCTGTGGACATTTTTAAGATGTTCAGTTTCATATTTTACTTTTAAGACTTTTATTCACTTAAAAAAATTTTTTTTTGAGGCTAAGTGGATGAGACTACGATTTGTCAACACTTTGAAAGTGAAAGTCACAGTCGTGTCCAGCTCTTTGTGATCCCATGGACTATAGCCTGCCAGGCTCCTGTGTCCATGGAATTCTCCAGGCAAAAGTACTGGAATGGGTTGCCATGTCCTTACAATCACTTTTATCAACTGAAAGAGAGGGTGTGCTGTAACTGACTTTGGAATCAGACAGATCTGTCTAATAATGTTGTTAGAATTAAATGAGGTGGCATATTAAATGTACTCTAACTAACATAGTCACTCATTATGTACTGCACTATTATTTTATTTGGCATCAGACAGACTTGGAGTCAAATTTTACTATGTTTCCTAATCAGTTATACTACTTTGAATGACTTACATAGCCACTCTAAGTCTCAGCTTTCTTACTTGCAAATGAGATATAATCTGCCTCCCAGGGTGGTTGTGTTTTCTCTCATCCTAACCCATCTCAGTGACTGGTGCTCCCACATATCTGGTTGCTCAGGCCCCAAACCCAGGAGTCATTGTTGATATGATTTTCTTTTCCTTTTACTCCCCAATCCAGTTCTCCAGTAAGTCTTAGCCCCAAAACCATGATTTTCAAGCTGTGCAGAGGACATAAGAAACTCTTTACGAGGGAGCTGAGGGATATTTAAGTATGTGAGGGAAACACAACATGCTCAGACTACCCCTATTAAGTAGTTTAACTTTAATAAACAGAGCTATTAGGTATTTGTTTTGGCTTCGAGGTGCTGAAAAAAATTACTCATATACAAAGGGCTCCTTGAAGCCAAGAAGTTAGGGACATTTAGCTCTGTGGTGTAGTGCATATCCTTTTCCTGTCTTCATCTCCATTACTACCAGCCACACTAGCCTCTATCATCTGGTTTGTTGTAATCATCAGTCTCCTCGCTGGTCTTCCTGTTTCCAGGTTTACCTTCCATAAACCATTCTTTTTTCTTTTTTTCCTCAAACTCTCTTAAGTTTGTTCCCACCATAGAGACTTTGCAGTTGCTTTTCTTTCTGCCTAGGAAGATCTTCCTCTAGATCTTCACTGTGGCTGATTCCTTGTCACTTGGGTCTAAATTTAAATGTCAACACCCCAGATAGGCCTTGACCCTGTTCCATTTCCTCCTTTCACTCTTACATCTCTCCATTTATTTTCTTCATGGTATTTATCACTGAATAAGTTATCCTCTTTGGTTGAATGAGTGCTAAGTGACTTCAGTTGTGTCCGACTCTTTGCAACCCTATGGACTGTAGCCCACCAGGCTCCCCTGTCCATGAGATTCTCCAGGCAAGAATACTGGAGTAGGTTGTCATGCCCTCCCACAGATCTAACCTATGTCTCTTAGGTCTCCTGCATTGGTAGGCAAGTTCTTTACAAAGGCACCCCCTGGGAGGCCCATCCTCTTTGTTTACTTGTTTGTTAATAAGCTCATGAGAGTAGAGCCCTCATCTGTATTGTTTACCTTTAAATTTTGCTCAGCATACAGTAGACACTCGGAGAATATTGGTGGCATTGGAAATGTGGACAAATGCTTGCTCTATTTCCTTTCTTCAGAACTCAATGATGTCATTGATGATCATGTGCCCTTTGCTGTTTCTTTATAGTAAAGTCATGCTGAAATTATGAAAGATGGGAAAGTAAGTGTCTTGGGGAGGGGGATGTCAGACATTAGATTTTTTATTTATTCTGTTTTAATAGCACTCTACCTTTATTTGAAGTGCCTGATTTTTCCAAATCTTTAGTAAATTAATTAAACAACTGAGAAATGATTCCTTTTTCTATTTTTCTCATTACCCAAATATCCCTGAATTGGCAAATCTCAGTTGGAGAAGTACTGGAGTAATATACTGTAAAATCAAAAACACTCTTGTATATTCCTTATTTCATTGAAACATAGAACCATAAACAGCATGAAGGAAAGGTATCCATGTAGCCTTTGAGTTTATCCCAAAGGAATGAAATGGATTGCCAGATTGTATTGCACAGCGTCAGTTTGCAGTTCAACGAGATGAATATTTGCAATGATCATTAAAGAATAACTTCATGAGTAACAAAGTGAAGATTCCATGATTGACCTCAATAAAGCTATAATACAGAATTATATATAATAAATTAAATTTATAATAATATTTTTATCATTAGTGCAAAATGTAAACAAGTAAATTTGGATAAGTACATATAGTTATAGGTATTTATATTCTGGCTATTTGTTTTCTTTACAGAGTGTACCTCGAACTTGCTTTTCAGTCACTAAGTCGTGTCCAGCACTTTGAGACACCATGGACTGTAGCCTGCCAAGGTCTTTTGTCCATAAAATTCTCTAGGCAAGAATACTGGAGTAGGTTGCCATTTCCTCCTCCAGGGGATCTTCCTGACCCAAGGATCGAACCCATTTCTCCTCCACTAAGAGAGGTGATTCTTTACCACTGAGCCACTAGGGAAACTTATGAATTTTTTCTAAGGATTTAAAATTCAGTTGGAAATTCCTGATGGTAACAATTTGGCTATGTTTAACTGGTACACAAAATCTCCTGTGCCTTCTCATATCTGAAGTACTGAAACAATCAAGTCAGTGCTGTTTAGGATAGCTTATAATTTACAGCTCAAGATTCCAAGTGTATTTTTCTTCAGCCCTAGAATTCCTATAGTACCATTTGCAGATGGAAGTAGAATGAGAGAAAGCAGATGTTCAGGAGACCCAGGTATAGGTGTGGGTATAAGTAGGTGGCAGACTCTGTCAGCAGGAGAATGGGTGTGCAGGAAAGGGAGTGGCAATAGCAAAGGCACTGGTAGGATCAGCTTGTTGTAATAATTACTCCGGTTAGCGCAGGGTGTTTGTCTTGCCCCTGGTAGGGGAGGAAGGAAGTACATGATGCTTATAGTTGTTCTGACAGTGTTAAAAGTGAAAAGGGCACAAGATCATTCCTATATATCAATTGTTTTAGTAAGTTTTATGTTTGTACATAAATGGTTATCTCTAATATGGTTATGTTCGTTGATAATTCAAATGACTTCTAAAACCAAAAAAGCAGAAATGACTATGGCTTCCCAGCATGAATTGTATAGTCATATAATGTTTGCTTCTACATGTTCATTAGAAAGCCAGTTCATGAATTAATTTTGTTGTTAAAATTATACTAGTAACTTAGGTTGCATGCATACAATGCATTTTTCATCAACTAGGTGAAAAATATTGGTTAGCTAGTTATTTTGATAGTGGAATATGAATCAGATAATGATCTATTAAAGTACATTAAAACAAGTTTTCCTGTTTTGCTGATTTTAAAGTTTTTTCAGTAAACAGTATCATTGGGTCATTTATGTAGTGGATTTAAAAAGTCACAGACTTGTTTTACCATTATTGATATTTTACATTTTCAGTTTAATTTTTATTATAGTATTACATATATAAGTCAAAGTAGTGTGAGATTTACTATGAAAAGTGATTTTCCCTGTCCTTCATCCTCCACCTCAAGTTCTACTCTTCCAGGACAGTTACTTTCACTTCTTTTAAATATTTTTTCCATATTAACACCCTATATATTTCTAAGTAAATAATATTTATATAATTTTTATTGATTTCAGTGTTTGAAATTCTGTATTTATTTTGTATTACATAAGATACTTCTTCCAACCATCACCACTCACATTCACACAATTCCTCCCACCCTTATAATTGTATCTCAAGTTTTGGGGTTAACTAATGTTCACTGTTTTCATCCTTGTGACTACAAAAACATTGTTTCCAACTGAGCAACTCAGTGCACCATGATTATGTGGACTTCTCTTGTGCTGTACATCTTCTGTTTGCTACTAGGGTGACACCTCTGTCCTTCTCTGCCTTACTCTGTGTGAAGCCTGGGCGGATGAACTGCCCGATACATGTGTACCAGCATTTTTTCCTCCCCTATTGTAAATAACTGCCTCCTCCTTTAATTTGGGCTTCTCTTGTGGCTCAGCTGATAAAGAATCAGCCTGCAATGCAGGAGACCTGGGTTCCATCCTTGGGTTGGGAAGATGCCTTGGAGAAGGGAAAGGCTACCCACCCAGTACTCTGGCCTGGATAATTCCATAGACTGTATAGTCCATGGGGTCACAGAATCAGACAGGACTGAGCGTCTTTCACTTTCACTTCCTTTAATTTGCTCAGTGTTCCTTGTAACTCTTATTAATCCTTTCTGCATACTCCTCAGTAACCTAATGACAAACATCAGGAAACCCATCCTTGTATTTCTGCTTCCCCATCTCTTGCCTTCCTTGCTCACCCTCCTCCTACAGCCTCCATCATTCTGCTCACTCCCTCCCCTCATCAGGATGCTGTCCAGGTACAGCTGTAGAAATTTTCTTTAGTTCTCTTCTGGTTGGCTTCCCTGCTTCCTGGATCCCATTTCCTCTCTTTAGGCTTATGCCTTCCTTTTGGTGGTTCTTATTCTGCAGTAGTTGCCTGTGAAAAGCTCGGTGGAAGATTTAAAAAAAAAAAAAAAAAAAGAGAGAGACCATGAAAATCTTTATTCTGCCCCCAGACTTAATTATTGTTCTGCCTCAGAATCTTGAAGTGATAGACTTTCATTTTCAGACCATGCCTTCCAGCTGCACTTCATTGTGCTTGCTTTTCTCCAGTCTGAAAGTTTGGTTGCTCACTGTCTCTACCAGGAAACCTCTTTCTCCTTCAGAGTATGGGTAGGGTGAGAGATCTGGCAGGGAGACCAGGGGCAAAAACTGATAGTTATAATTGTTATAACTGATGTTATAAAGATTCTCACTTAGTCCTCTTGTTTTCAATCTGAAATATCTGGCACCTCCAATCCTTGGACTTTTCCCGACTTCTGTTATGTAACACATCCCTTGCTCCCCCACCCTTATATATTCTGATATTTTAAGTAAGTCACCACATATATAATCTCTTATCAGTCTGATGTTCTTTATCATCACATAGTTTTTAAAAACTTAACTTCTTTTATAGTAATTTTAGTAGAGAAGGTGAGAAAATAAAGGTTCTGAGTTTTACTGAACAAAAGTATTTTAAAATACTAAGGCAAATTACAATCAAATTCATAAGTGAAATGCTTCTGTGAAGTAAGATACATGTTATTTTAAAATATTACTTCTCTCATAGATTAGGTGACCATAGTTACATAGATTTATCTCTGAACTTTCTATCCTGTCCATTGATCTATATTTTTGCTTTTGTGCCAGTACCATACTATTTTGATTACTGTAGCTTTGTAGTATAGTCTGAAGTCAAGGCATCTGATTCCCCAAGCTCTGTTTTTCTTTCTCAGGATTGCTTTGCCTATTTGAGGTCTTTTATGTTTCTAAACAAATTTTTTAAATTTTCATTCTAGTTCTGTGAAAAATGCCATTGGTAATTTGATAGGAATTATATTGGATGATACGGTCATTTTGACAGTCTTGATTCTTTGAATCCAAGAACATGCTATATCTTTTCATCTGTTTGTCAGGTTCTATTTCATTCATCAACATTTTACAGTTTTTAGAGTACAGATCTTTTGCCTGCTTAGGTAGGTTTATTCCTACATTTTTAAAATTCCTTTTTATGCAATGGTAAATGAGATTGTTCCCAAATTTCTCCTTCTGATCTTTCATTGTTAGTGTACAGCAATGCAACAAATTTTGGTGTATTAATTTTGTATCCTGCAACTTTACCAGACTTATTAATGAGCTCTGATAGTTTTCTGGTGGCATCTTTAGGATTTTCTGTGTATAGTATTGTGTCACCTACAAACAGTGAGATTTTTGCTTCTTCTTTTTCAATATATATCCCTTTTATTTCCTTTTTGTCTCTAATTATCACTCCGATTATCACTTCCAAAATTATGTTGAATAAAAGTGGCAATAGTAGACATCCTTGTCTTGTTCCTAATCTCAATTAATATGTGCCAAAAGAGGCAAAAATACACAATGGAGAAAAGACAGTCTCTTCAAGAAGTAGTGGTAGAAAAACTGGACAGCTACATGTGAAAGAATGAAATTAGAATATTCTCTAACACCATACACAAAAATAAACTCAGGATGGATTAAAGACCTAAATATAATACCAGAGACTATAAAACTCCTGGAAGAAAATATACACAGGATACTCTTTCATATAAACTGCAGCAATATCTTTTTGGATCCATCTCCTGAAGTAATGGAAATTAAATAAGTAAGCAAATCAGACCTAATTAAACTTAAAACCTTTTGGTGCAAAGCAAAGGAAACAATGAAAATACACAAAATGGGAGAAAATATTTGCAAACAGTGCAACCAACAAGGGATTAATCTCCAAAATATAGCAACAGCTTATATGGCTCAAGTCAAAAAACAAACAACCCAATCAAAAAAATGGAAGGAAGATCTAAATAGATGTTTCTCCAAAGAAGACATACAGATGGCTAAAAGGCACTTAAAAATATGATCAGCATTGCTAATTATCAAAGAAATGTAAATCAAAACTACAATAAGGTATGTCTTCACACTGGTCAGAATAGCTACCATCAAAATATTTACAGACAATAAATGCTGGAGAAAGTGTGGGAAAAAAGAGAGCCATCCTACATTGTTGATGGGGATGTAAATTGATACAGCCACTATGGGGAACAGTAGGGAAGTTCCTTAAAAGACTAAAAATAGAGCTACCATATACTGTAATCATACTCCTTGGCATTTATCTGGAGAAAACCATAATTCAAAAACATGTGCACACCAGTGTTCAATTCAGTTCAGTTGCTCGGTTGTGTCCGACTCTTTGCGACCCCATGAACCCCAGTGTTCACTGTGTCACTATTTACAGTAGCCAAGACATGGAGGTAAGCTACTAATAAATGTCCATGTATAAAATGAATTGATAAAGAAGATGTGCTGTATATACACAGTGGAATACTACTCAGCCATAAAAAAGAGGGAAGTAATGACATTTGCAGCATCATGGATGGATCTAGAGATTATCATACTAAGTGAAGTAACTTAAATAATTTATATTGTACAGTTTGGAATTTAAAAAGAGAGGACTTTCACATAGGTCCAGTGGTTGAGAATCTGCCTTCCAGTGAAGGGAATATAGGTTTGATCCATGGTCAGGGAGTAAAGTCCCACATACTATGGAGCAACTAAGGCTGCATGCTACAACTAGAGAGGCTCATGCATCACAACTACTGAGTCCACATGCTCTATAGCCCGTGCTCCACAACAGGGGAAGCCTGCATGGCACACCAAAGAACTATCATAGCCAAAATAAAAGTAAAAATAAAAATTAAAACATTAAAAAGATACAAAGAAACTTATTTCCAAAACAGAAAGAGACTCACCAAGGTAAAGCAGATTTATGATTACCAAAGCGGGAAGGAGGATAGGAGAAGGAATAATTGGGAGGTTAGGATTAAAATATAGACACTCCTATTTATAACATAGACCTACTGTATAACACAGGAAACTACACTTAAAATTTTGTAATAACTTGGAAGAGAATATGAAGAAAAAATATATATGGCTTCCCAAATGGCTCAGTGGTAAAGAATCTGCCTGCCAAGGCAGGAAACACGGGTTTGATCCCTAAGTCAGGAAGATCCACAGGAGAAAGAAATGGCAACCCACTCCAGTTTTCTTGCCTGGGAAATCCCATTGACAAAGGATCCTGGCAGGCTATAGTTCATGGGGTTGAAAAAGGGTCAGGCACAATTTAGTGACTAAACAACAACAAATATAAGTATGCAGATATGAGTATGTATGTACTTATATACATATATACGTATGTATGTATAACTGAATCACTGTGCTGTATGTCTGAAACTAAGGCAGTATTGTAAATCAACTATACTTCAATTTAAAAAGGAAAGTTCTGTAAAATAAAAAAGTAGTGACTACTTCACTGTAAAAATTAGTTCTGTACATAATCTTCAAAATTTTTAAGATTTAAAACTTTTAATTCTCATTTTCTGTATAGTAGAAAATCTAGCATTTTAGCTCTATTTTATGTATTGCTCATTTATTAGAAGAAGTAATCTTGTTCCCACCACTCACACAGAAAGTGCAGTCAGAGCCTTAATGATGAGTTGGCAGGCTCTAAAATTAAATCAGTAAACTTACGTATTAGAAACAGTAGGCATTGTCAATCAGCTATACTTCAATATAAAAGAAAGAAATAGCATAGATTTATGTTATAGGCCTTTTCAGTCTGAGTAAGATTTTTCACTAGAATTAGTAAGCAAAAACTGAGCAAAAGCATATAAAAAATTAGTGCTCTTTGAAATTCATTTCTAATCTATAAAATATGATCTTTGAAATAAATGTTATTGTGATACAATATTTTTTACCTTTTAGAAATAATATTTCTATAGGTAAATATTAAAATGATATAGAAATAAATTCTTAAATATATACTAGTCTCTTGCTACTGGAAAATTAATTCATTTTCCACCAATTTATGCATTTGATACTAAGGTTACAATTATGCATGTTTTAAATTTATACTTTAATGTTTTTGTGTCCAATTAACTTAAGTTACTTATTTATTTATTTCAGTGACTTCAAGGGCATATATTTTGTATCCCACACTTCCATAGAAACTCAAATGTTGAAACAAAACAGTCATGTTTTGTGTCAGCAAGGAAATGGCTACCAATTCCTATTCTGGAGATTTCCACAGACAGAGGAGCCTGGCAGGCTGCAGTCCATGGGGTCACAAAGAGTCGGACATGACTGAGCGAGTAACACACACACACACACACACACACACAGCTTAGAACATACTGAAGCTGAATAAATTACTCAAAGCATAACCTTTAGCTTTCCTGAATACTTCTTAAAATAGAAGTTTCTGAATATGAAACAAAATTTAGCCAACTTTTTATAGCATTGCATAGGGATTTTGAAAAGCAGCTTTGAGGTTAACAATAGAAAATACAATATTCTTTTCTTTTTGATGTTTTATTCTTTTAGAAAAGACACATTCTAAGTAGATGTGGCCACATGTAATGGATATGCTTCTTTGAAATGTAAAATATTGATTAACTTTAATAGACCCTGGGATCTTGAACTAGCTTGTTATATTTTTCAGGTTTTATGTTTTAAATGACATTTATGGGAGAAAAAGACAAAGATATGCTTTGACTAGTATGTTTATGGTCTTTCCAGGAAGCATTATAATTCATATGACTCACCAATTTTTAGTTGGTTTACTGTGTACATTGATCATTATTCTATACCTAGTAGAAAATATTAAACTCTCCAAGTGTTTTGGTATCAGGTATAAACTTGTGAAGTTCAAGATTGTTAAAAATTGTATAAAATGCACAAAATATAATGGAGTTTTCATAAAGAGAAAGAGAGAGAAACCTTATTACTGGACTCAGAAGGACCCAGGGCATTTGATTTTGGTACATGAACTATAGGTTTTTGGCTGACAAGAATCTTATTTTTTAAAATGCTTAGTGCACAATCTACTACTGTTTCATTTGTAAGTGAATAAACAATGTGTTGGTTCTAAGTTACCATTGACACCTTGATAGATTGCTCTATCCATTCTGCAGCTTTTCCCAATAAAATGGCATCAGGAAAAGATTGTTCTCTATCAATGAAACTTATAAAAATCTTCACATTTAAAGTTAGAACTATATTCAGTTTATAAAATTATAAACGTTCATTATCTATTGAAATGATGATATGACTGTTAAAATACCAGAAAAAGATATGTCAGAATACTAAAAAGCAGTTTACAAAACACTGTTACATGTTTCACCCATTTCAGAATACTGCCTATGCAATTCATCTCTCTGCGCCTACTCATAAATATCAGAACCATATAAATATGAAATTTTTGAAATTCCTCATAAGAAAAGTATAATGTTTCGTGAGAGCGTTCATTATAACATATGTATTTGAAACTTCCCAGGCCTCTAAACCTAAGATTTACATATTCTTGATATTCTTGAAAACTGGGATATTCTTGAAAACTGACTAAAGGGATATTGTTTCCTCAAAATGATTATCAGTCACTATTTAATAAAATATTCCTTGTCTTTGAGTGTAAGAATTACTTACACCAAAAGGACTGCTACTCTTCACATATTTTAATGATTGAGGATGAATGTATTATGTTTTGAGGGGCATTTTCTTTCTCACTGCCTTAATGTTCTGAACTTTATTTGAATTTTTTTCAATAAGTTCCAAACAACCTTTATTTCAGTATTATAATTATTTATCCAACCAAATAAAGATGTGCATCAGATCCATGCACAGAGGAAGCAATAGGCTTTGTATTTTGGAATCTATCCCTTTCTGGAAGGATTATATAGGATATTGTAACAACTAGGTGAGAAAAAGAAATTAGTATGGTTAGCTTAGATAAATTAGGAAAATTATTTTTTAATAGAATTATACTGCTGTGAAAGGTTGGTAAATATTGATAAGTGACTTAAATGTGCTGTCATTTGACTTGATTTTAAATAGTTTAGACATCTTTCACATTCTATTTGGTTTATCATGCGTCCTCCCACATAAAACTAATGCATCTGATGAAGGAAAGGAATATGCATTTTACTTTATTAAATTATTGAATCCTCTATGATAAGGATATAATTAAAATTCAGCCTTTCTAAAGCAATGGTTGTTTTAGTTTTATTCTCATTCATTAACATTTCATAGGCAACCCTAGAATTACCCAGATGCTGGAGTCATTAGATAACCATTTTAAAGCGTTTTTATACCTGTGGTCAAAGAGATGTAAAATGAGATGTCTGTAATGAAAGAAAAGATAGGAGATCTCGGGGAACTATGAAGAATAACCAAATGCAAATTTTACAGCTGAAAAATAAAGTATCAAAAGTAAAAAGTTTACTTTGTGTGCATGTGCTCAATCACTCTGTTGTGTCTGACTCTTCACAACCTCCTGAACTACATGTAGCCTGCCAGGCTCCTCTGTCCATGGCATTTTCTAGGCAAGAATACTAGAGTGGGTTACCTTCCTACTCTAGAGGATGTTCCCGACCTGTATCTTCTTCACTGGCAGGTGAATTCTTTACCACTGCTCTACCTGGGAAGCTGAGTTTACTAGATGACCTTAATATCAGAATGAAGATGATAAAAATCTGAAGAGAGAAAGAAAACATTTTTTTTGATAGCCTCAGATTATATGAGGCAATTTCAGAAGATAAATGGGGTCTTGGAAGGAGAAGAGTGAGGTAATGGTGAAGGAAAAAAAAACTGAAAAATACTGGGGACTTCCCTAGTGGTCCAGAGGTTAAAAATCCACCTGCCAGTGCAGGGGACATGGGTTCAGTCTTTGGTCTGTGAAGCTTCCACATGCCTTGGAGCAACTAAGCCACAACTACTGAGCTCATGCTCTAGAGCCCACAAGCCACAGTACTGTGCTACTTAACAAGAGAAGCCGCCACCATAAGAAGCCCGTGCGCCACAATGAAGAGTAGCCCCTGCTCACCAAAACTGGAGAAAACCCCCACACAATGAAGACCCAATGCAGCCAAAAATTAAGTAAATAAATAAATAAAAGTTTAAAAAATAATACTTGCAGAAATCCTCTGGAATTTGGTAGGAGATATAAATTTACATATTTATGGACTCAGCAATCTGTTTTTCACTTTTTAGTTTTAAGAGTATTCTATATATTGTGGATATTTTCATAGCCTCAGATTATGTGAGGCAATTTCAGGAGTAAATGGGGTCTTAGAAGGAAAGAGTGAGATAATTGAACAGAAAAAAAATTCAGAAATACTGGGGACTCTCTTATAGGATATGTTCTCAGATGATCAGTCATGTCCAACTCTTTGCAAATCTCATGGACTATAGTCTGCTAGGCTCTTTTGTCCATTGGATTCTCCCAGCAAGATACTGGAGTGGGGTGCCATTTTCTCCTTCAGGGGATCTTCCTGACCCAGGGATTGAACCAGCATCTCTTATGTCTCCTGCTTTGGCACATGAGCTCTTTACCACTAGTACCACCTGGGAAGCCCTTGTGTGGTATATGATTTGCAAATTTTTCTTCCATTATGTGGGCTACAGTTTTACTCTATTGATACTGTCTTTCAGTGCATATAAATATTGTCTTCTAAGAGTTTTACTATAATCTTAGGACTTACATTTAGGTATTTGATTATATTAAGTTAATTTTTTAATGTGCGGTAAGGATCCAATTCCATTCTTTTGCATTTAGATACCCAGTTTTCCCAGCACCATTTGTTAAAAAGACTCTCAAGATTCCATGTGAATTTTCTATATCTATTTCTGAAAAAAAAATCACTGAGACTTTTGTAGAAACTGCATTGAATCTGTAGGTCACTTTGGATAGTATTGACATCTTAACAATATCGTCTTCCAATCCAAGAACATGGGATGTATTTCCATGTAGTTGTCTTTCTTAATTTCTTTTAGAGAAAATTGTACTTTTCATTGTACAAGTCAATCATACCCTTGTGTAAGTTAATTTCCAAGTATTTTCTTATTTTTGATGCTATTGTTCATGAAATTATTTTCTTAATTTCCTTTATAAATTGCTCATTGTCATTGTATAGAATTGCAACTGATTTTTGTGTGTTGGCTTTATATCCTGCTATTTTGCTGAATTTGTTTATCACTTCTGGCAGAATTTTTTAGGAAAGTTTGGGGGGGTTTGGCATAAAAGATGATATCATCTGCAAACAGAGATAATTTTACTTCTCCTTTTCCAATTTGGATATCTTTTATTTATTTTTCTTGCCTAATTGCTCTGGCTAGAACTTCAGGAACTATGCTGAATCAAAATGGAAAGTGAGTATCCTTGTTTTGTTCCTGATCTTATAGGAAAAGCTTTCAGTCTTTCACCACTGAGTATAATGTTTACGGATTTTTCTTCTATTGCTTTTATTATATTGAGATAGTTTTCTTCTGTTCATGGTTTGTTAAGTGTCATCATTACAAAAGGGTGTTGAATTTTGTCTCGTGCTTTTTGTGCATCAATTAAGACATGATTATGTGTTTATCTTGTTGATATAATATATTGCATTAATTAATCTTATATATTGAATCATCCTTACATTCCCATAGTAAATCCCACTTGTTTATGCTATATAAGCCTTTTAATATACTCCTAAATTCAGTTTGCTAGTTTGTTCATAAAGAATGTTGGTCTTTAATTTTATAGTGTCTGTCTGGTTTTAGTATCTGGGTAATACTGGCCTCACTGAATAAGTTAGAGTATATGTCTGTTAGGTCTAGTTGTGTTAAGTTCTTATTTTCCTTACTTATCTTCTATCTGGCTGTTCAGTTATTAAAAGGAAGCTATTGAAGTCTTCTGATTGGAATGTAGCATAGTTTCTGAAGGTTCTTCTTGAGGAAGATGAAAATCAGTATCATGTTGATTGTTGAGGTATTGCAGTGCTTGCATTCATGCAACACTTATTTTGCTTGATAAAAGCTCCATGACACAAGAGAAGTGATGCCAGCAATTTGGGTAGACCAAAAAATAATCACAAATCACTTCTTTTAAATGGAAAGGTGAAAGTCCTTGACTTAATAAGAAAGGAAAGGAATCATTTGCTGAGGTTGCTAAGATTTATGGTAACAATGTATCTTCTATCAATGAAATCATGAGGAGAGAAAAGTAAATTTATGCTACTTTTGCTTTCACACCTTGTTGGTTTTTGGTTGCTAAGTAGTGTCTGACTCTTTGTGACCCCATGGATTGCAGCATGCCACGCCTCCCTGTCCTTCACTGGCTCCCAGAGTTTGCTCAAATTCATGTCCACTAAGTCAATGATGCTATCTAAACTGCAGAAATTATGGCTGCTATGTGTTGTGATTTAAGATGAAATGGTATTAAATTTGTACAGTGAGATATTCTGACAGAAAGAGACTACATTCACATAACTTTTATTATAGTATATATTATAATTGTGAAAGTGTTGGTCATTCAGTAATGTCCAACTCTTTGCCACCCCATGTACTGTGGCCCACCAGGCTTATCTGTCCACGGAATTCTCCAGGCAAGAATTCTCTAGTGGGTAGCATTCCCTTCTCCAGGGGATCTTCCTGACCCAGGGATTGAACCTGGATCTCTTATACTGCAGGCAGATGCTTTACCGTTTGAGCATCAGGGTACTTTATTAGTAGTTACTGTTGCTAATCTCTTACTGTGACAACTTGAAAATTAAACTTTACCATAGGTTTGTTTGTATAGGAAAAAAACATAGTGTACGTAGCAGCTGGTACCATCTGTGGTTTCAGGCATCTAGTGAGGATCTTGGAGCATATTCCCTCATAGATAAGGGGGAACTATTCTAACAGTATTGGGAGAATAGGAGTCTGAGCACAGTATTTGTGTGGCTGGTAATAGGAACAGTAACTGGCACTAAGTCCTGCGACAGGGGATAAGTAATAGATAGGAACTGAGAAAACTGTTCATGAAAAAATACCAACTTACAGACTAATACAGAAGTAAATACCAACTGAAAGTAATGTGGCAATGCCCTCAGAAATGAGTTAGGAGTAATGTAAGGAACTAGTAATTAGATACCTGTGTGACTTTTTAGTAAAAATCAGAATAATTTATCTAACAGTAAATACGTTGTGAAAAATTTTTAAATTTATGAGCTATAACTTGTAGCCTTTTGACTATTTCATTACCCTCGATTCAAAAATGCTTCTCTTCTTTAATTTTCTTAAAATATGCATATATTAAGTATTAATATACTGTCATTCTATTTGCTTAGCTGGTATAAGGAAATGCAGTCATTGACATGTGTTTCTATGGCTAGTTTTTCTTTAAAGATTGACATCCAATAGTAAAAGATAAATGACAGGAGTTGATAGCTTGATTTAAAATACATTTATTCAGCTCATCTTTTTTCTGACTTGTTTTAGGTTGATACTGCAAATGCAAATCATATATCTGTATATATGGGAAAGCTGACATTTTCATTCATGGGGTATATTACATATCATATTTCCTAATATGGATAATGATATTAATAAATGTTGAAGAGTGGTTTTAAAGGAACAGTTCTTGGCAGTTTATCTGCAGTGTATTAACATAGGTGAACAAAGAAACTTGTTCTTCATAATTAGTATCTGTGTGGAGTCAGTGAAAGGTGAAGGCCTTCAACTTGCTAAATGACTAATTCAGTTTCCCACATAACTTACTGAAATCAAAATGAAAACCTGCATATCTCTTATGCTTGAATATTTGGTAAAGGTCTTCGTTTTAACAAGTTTAAAAATTGTGTTTTAAAGAATGTTTTAGGTTTTCAGATAGTCAATAACTGTAGGATGTTTTATGAAACACCAATTATTATTTGCTTAAGAGTTTCCATTATTAATGTGTTTAGAAGAGAAAGTCATTTTAACATAATACTCTTTCATTCTATTTTGTTTTTGTTATTTACCTTTTATACACTATATTCAATACATGTAATTTGGAGGCTTAAGTATAAAAATACTTCACAAAAAATAGAATCATTATAATGTTAGTGAGGAAATGAAAATAATAGCATGTTTTTGGTTTTAATTATTTTCACAGTTTGTATACTTTATATACACTTACTTCTAAGGATTCGCTCAGTCGTATCCAACTCTCTGCCCACTAGGCAGAGACTATAGCCCACCAGGCTCCTCCGTCAATGGGATTCTCCAGGCAAGAGTACTGGAGTGGGTTGCCATTTCCTTCTCATGTCTTTACAAAAAAGATGTGGATATGATCATTTTGCCTCATAAACATGTAAAATTTGCTTTGAGGGAAACAATAGATACTGAGGTGCTAAGAGATTTGTATTTTTGAAGTGTTTCTATTTTTGCTGCTGTCTTTAGTATATCTTTATTATGGTAAAATATAACAAAATTTGCCATTTTTATCCTTTTAAAATATACAATTCAGTGGCATTAATTACATTCACAAGTTGTACAACCACTATTACCACTATCTACTACCAGAAGTTTTCATAACCCCAAACAGAAAATATATACTTGTTAAGCAGTAATTCCCCATTCCTGTTTTCCCTCAGCCTTTGATAATGTCTAATTTATTTATTCATTTATTTTTAAAAAATGGTATAAATATATTTATAAAGAATACAATATTTTGTAAATAATGTTTATTGTTATGTATAGGTTAAGTCACTTTAACTTATTGAAAAGTTGATTTTAATAATACTTTATCTGTTATTTGAATTAGTCTATGGCACATCAAATGCATTCTAATTATGATGCAATAATTTAATTTTCCTTTCCCTTAGCTAGAATATTTAAGACCATACAAGGATTATTATTATATTCAATGTGCTCAGTCTGGGTTTCTTCAGTGCAGGGTTTTTTCTTCTTAAATGTTGCCTCATGGCCAAATCAGAATTATGAATTGCCAAATTAAAATAGAATACAAAAATATAATACTATGCTCTTCACTGATCCCTTTGCAGAATGATTGTTAATCATCAATCATGGACTCCTAAGCAGTGATGTGTATCATGTGAAAACTCTTGACTCAGTATAGGCAAGTAGAGGTGCTAGAAGCTCCCATGACTTTTCTGTGCAGGGATAGCTGGGATATATTCCTGCATGCTTAAACACACTGATATGTGACAGCAGGGCAGGAGAGAGCTCTCTTCCTTTGCCAGTGGCTTCTTTCAAATTACAAAAACCTCCCAGTTCAGAAAGACTCGCCAAAATGTTATTAATATCTGAAGGTCATAATTTTCCAGGAACAGAAAAGAAAGAGGGAAATTCATGTACCTGAAAACAAGCTAATCTTCCAAAGCAAAACAGCAGAGATTGTACATACAACATACAACTCAATTCTTCGACTTGAAAACTACCGCTTTTGCAGTTCTTGTATAGGCAATCCTGTTATCACTCATCACTGCCCTATATACAGTGAAGCCAAACAAAAGTAAACTTTGAAATTTAGAGCAGAGAAAAGTTTAATGTAAGATCATGCAAGGTGTCCGGTTACGTATGCCTCCTAAACCCCGAACTCCCCAATGGTTTTCTGGGAAAAATTTTTATAGGCAAAATTTGGGATGAGAGCTACAGGGTTTGTGACTTCCTTTGATTGTGATGATTTAACAGGACAGAGTTCTAGGAATCTTGTGCTGGCTTGTAGTTACCATCCTTCACCTGGGTGGGGCCCTTAGTTTCTGCAGAACTCAAAGGTTAAATATTTTCCAGCAGGGCGATCTAGGACCCTGTCCTGTGGCTGTAGTGGTGTTTCTTGCCCACCTCTCCTTGTTTTCTTGCATTACCTCCCACCTTCCTTAATTAGCAGCTGTTTGAATCTTGCACTTTGGAATTCAGGGAGGTTCAAGGAGTCTGAGCATACTCTCAGTTCGGTTCAGTAGCTCATCCTGTCTGACCCCATGGACTGCAGCACACCAGGCCTCCCTGTCCATCACCAACTCTGGAGTTTACTCAAACTCACGTCCATTGAATCAGTGATGCCATCCAACCATCTCATCCTCTGTTGTCCCCTTCTCCTCCTGCCCTCAATCTTTCTCAGCATCAGGGGCTTTTCAAATGAGTCAGCTCTTCACATCAGGTAGCCAAAGTATTGGAGTTTCAGCTTCAACATCAGTCCTTCCAATGATTATTCAGGACTAATCTCCTTTAGGATGGACTGGTTGGATCTCCTTGCTGTCCCAGGGACTCTCAAGAGTCTTCTCCAACACCACAGTTCAGAAGCATGAGTTCTTTGGCACTCACCTTTCTTTATAGTCCAACTCTCACATCCATACGTGACTACTGGGCAAACCAAAACTTTAACTAGATGGACCTTTGTCAGCAAAGTAATGTATCTGCTTTTAATAAGCTGTCTAGGTTTGTCATAGCTTTTCTTCCAAAGAGCAAGCATCTTTTAATTTCATGGCTGCAATCACCATCTGCAGTGATTTTGGAGCCCAAGAAAGTAAAGTCTCTCACTGTTTCAATTGTTTCCCCATCTATTTGCCGTGAAGTAATTGGACAAGATGCCATGATCTTCGTTTTCTGAATGTTGAGCTTTAAGCCAACTTTTTCACTCTCCTCTTTCACTTTCATCAAGAGGCTCTTTAGTTCTTCTTTGCTTTCCACCATAAGTGTGGTGTCATCTGCATATAGCTATTGTAAATAGTGCTGCAAGAAACATCGGGATACATGTGTCTTTTTCAATTATGATTTTCTCAGAACATGAGCCCAGTAGTGGGATTGCTGTGTCATATGGTGACCATGTTTCTTAATCCTAAGGGCTTTGCATAATAGGTGCTCAATGAGTATTTAATTAATATTTTTATGCATATTTCTTATTGTCAGTTAAGGGATTTTTTGTGCTTAAGCTACTTTTTTCAACTTCAAAATAATTGAAATGGGAAACTGAGAGTAGGGAAGAAAGAGAATTAAGATAAGCTGAATAACAGAAAAGAAGGGAAAGGAAGAGGAAAAGCCTGCTTTGCTTTCTAGCCTTATGGGCATTTGTGTTGTCAGAACCTTCGTCCATGCTGTGTCTTCTGAATAAATAGTCTTCCTTTACCTTTTTTTTTTTTTTATTATGAGCTCACTCTTAATAACTACTTAATCATCCCTTCATCAGAAAAGGCTTTTGACCACTTGGTTTAGGTCATATTCTCAAAGGTCCATATGCTTCTCTGGAGTCATTACTGCATTCTAGCTTTAGATTTATTTGTACAAATTTGATTGATATGTGTATCCTACCCTAAGCTGGGACCTCTGGGAAGAGAGGGAACATGTTTAGTTTTTGCTACCAGCATAGTGGATGACCTTTAGCAGATGTTTGATAATTATTTGTTGATGAGTATGTGAAATGTGACATACTTTGATCGTGTAATTAAGAAAGGATTCTTGAAATCTCATGAGATCATCGAGGGTGGAGAATGAATAAAGCTGTGTTTTCTCTGTCCTGTATGTTAGGGAAGAAGATGGAATTACTAGTACCTGTGTACGGAGAAGGCAATGGCACCCCACTCCAGTACTGTTGCCTGGAAAATCCCATGGATGGAGGAGCCTGGTAGGCTGTAGTCCATGGGGTCGCTAAAAGTCGGATATGACTGAGGGACTTCACTTTCACTTTTCACTTTCATGCATTGGAGAAGGAAATGGCAACCCACTCCAGTGTTCTTGCCTGGAGAATCCCAGGGACGGGGGAGCCTGGTGGGCTGCGGTTTATGGGGTCGCACAGAGTCGGACACGACTGAAGCGATGCAGCAGCAGCACACTCCCTGAAAAGGACTGTCTCTGTTTTCCACCTTGATTGTTTAAATCATACTCCTTCCCCAGAACATGTTTACAGAATTAGGAGACAAGAGATACTACTTTCATTAGTAATGATACTGTTGCTACTGCTGCTGCTAAGTCGCATCAGTTGTGTCCAACTCTGTGCAACCCCATAGACAGCAGCCCACCGGGCTCCTCTGTCCCTGGGATTCTCCAGGCAAGAACACTGGAGTGGGTTGCCATTTCCTTCTCCAATACATGAAAGTGAAAAGTGAAAGTGAAGTCGCTCAGTCGTGTCCGACTCTTTGCGACCCCGTAGACTGCAGCCTACCAGGCTCCTACATCCATGGGATTTCCCAGGCCAGAGTACTGGAGTGGAGTGCCATTGCCTTCTTCGAATAATGATACTACATTCATTAATTATGTAAACACATGAACTTAAAATTCTTGCAGAAGTCAAGTTAATGCTGTGCTCTTGATAAATGGTTTTAATATATAATGAATGTAACGATGGTGTGAGCCAAGGCTGACCCAGCTGCCTCATGAGGTCTGTGTTCCAAGGGAAGATTTGTGGAAAACATGATTAATTTTAAAAGTGTTTTTCTCCTCACATGAAAAGAAAATAATTAACCTTTGTGGTTATTACCATTTAGTTTTAGAATGTCAATGTGTGTGATATTGGGATACAAATAGTATATACAATTAAACTAGCAGCCGAGATTTCCATTTTTTGAATTAAGATTTTAGCAGTAGCAGGAAGAAATTAGTTTTGACACTTTCACTTTCCTTAGCAGCAAACAGGGAGATCTGTGTTTTGTTTTGTGTTTTTTAATTTTTGTAAAGGGCAACACTGCTGGCCTGAATTTCTCAGAAAATTTCCTCCCGACAACTGACAGCATAAGAAAACTTCTGTATATTTTGACACCTGAGTATGTACAGTTATGTTCCCTATTATGTACTGCCCTATCTTAGATGTATCTGTGCCATGTGCTCTGTGTGCTAAACATCACTCAGTCATGTTTGACTCTTTGCGACCCTTTGGACTGTAACCCACCAGGCTCCTCTGTCCATGGGGATTCTCCAGGCAAGAATACTGGAGTGGGTTGCCATGCCCTCCTCCAGGGGATCTTCCAACCCCAGGATTAAACTCAAGACTACCGAATTGCAGGCAGATTCTTTACTGTCTGAGCCACCAGGGAAGCCCATCTGTGCCATAATGGAATTTAAAAATCATACATAATTTATACTTCTTACATTAATTCTCAGTGACAGTAGATCTTGTCCTTTGAGGATGGTTAGATTGTTGGGAATAGGCAATAATAAAAAGGCATTTAGAAGATATTATATGTCTTTTGAATTAAGATATGTGATTGAGCCTTCTTGATTATTTTTTTTAAGTTTTCTTTAGAAAATGTTCTGTGAATCACAGTTGTCATGATGGATTCAATCTTTGAGCTCTTTATGTCACATATACTCTTAAGCTTCAAAATTTCTTCATGATGACTGTGATTAATGTTTGGACATTTTGCATTCTGCAGTTATTTTTAAGTGTGCAATGTCCTCGGTTGTCAGGTTGTCATTTTGATGAACCAACTTGATCTTGATAATTTTAACCCTAGAATTTTGTGCTTTCTTTATACGTGTTACTCAAAAACTCTGTTTCATCCCTGGCTATTTTTAAGTTCCCTGTGAAAAATGACAATAAATGTTAAATCTTTTACTCACTGAAAATTGATGGGCTGTTTTTTTTTCAAAACTTCTTCTATGTTCAACTTTTCTTTCAGAAGGGATCCATATGCTTTTGACTCCTCAGCCATAATTTGTCTTTCTGACTGAATCAGATATATGACCTTCCCCTATGAGTATTTTACTTCTTCTTGGGAGTGTTTGTACAACCACCTTATGCATCACTGTTGTTGTCCGCCAGTTACAATATTGCTCTTGACTTTTCTTTGGTCATTGTTAATTCATTTGTCAATATGATTATCTTTACTGAAAGCTTTATATTATATCTTACTGGCTTTTATGCCAATATAAAACATAACCAAGGCCCTGTCGTAGGTTCCTTTTTGTTTTTTTAATAATTATTCATTTGTATTTGGCTGAGCTGGCTCTTCGTTGCTGCTCACACATTTTCTCTAGTTGCAGCAAGTGAGGGACACTGTTATTGGGGTGCACAGGCTTCTCTTTGTGTTGGTTCTCTTGTTTCTGAACACAGGCTCTTCATGTGCAGGCTTCAGTAGTTGTTGCGTACGGGCTCAGTGGTTGTGCCTCATGGGTTCTAGAGCGCAGCCTCAGTAGTTATGGTGCACGGACTCAGATGCTTCACAGCGTCTGGAATCCACCCTGACCAGAGACTGAACCTGTGTCCCCTGCACTGGCAGGTGGATTCTTAAACACTAGGCCACCAGGGTAGTTTGCTGACCTACTTTGTTAGTTTTTGTAGGTTATCATTGCCATTCTTCTTTTTTTATTATTATTATTTCCTCCCCATCTTTCCTTCTCCATAGGAATTCAATGTACATATTTAATACTCAGTGAATTTATATATATATATTTCTAGAAATCTTGTTCTCCTAATTTCCTCCCATATTGTTAGGTTGCTATATGCAGGTTTAATACTTCAACTTCTATATTTTATCCTAACCAAGAAAACTTGTGTTTTCTATTTCTTTTTCTTTTCTTTTTTTTTTTTTAGTGTTTCAGAATAGATCTATTTCATTTAGATATTCAAGTCATTGGCTTATAGTTGTTCATAATATTCTTCATCTATTTTGTGCTTAATCTATTTAACAGTTCATGATAGTAGTTAGCTATATTTCATTGTATGGTTAATTTATATTTTCTCTCTAGTCTTTTTGATCTCACTCTAGTGAGATGTGTTTCATGTAAAAAAAATTATCATTTTAAGTGAATAAGTATATGAGTTTTGACAAATGTATACCATCATAATAAAGAATAGTTATGTTCCCCCAAAAGCTGTCTCATGATACTTTCAAGTCCATTTGTCCCCCTGTCCCTGACCATTGACAGTTACTCCATTGATTTTATAACTGTAGGCTTGCCTTTTCTAAAGTTTCATATAAATAGAATCATACAATATGGGGTCTTTTGTGTCTGGTTCATCCAGTTAGTGTAAGACTTTGAGACTGACTTATGTTGTATATACTGGTCATTCTTTCTTTATTATTACTAGATAATATTCCATCATAGATTAGCTTTTAAGATTATTCTTTTGTTAATGAATATCTGAATTGATTCTAGTTTATGCCATTACAAATAAGATTATTAGTGTATATATACAAATCATTGAGTAGACATGTATTTTTACTTTTCTTGGGTAAATAGTTAGAAATGCAACTGTTGGGCCATACATGTAATTTTAACATTTTAAGAAATTGCCAAATTGTTTTCCAAAGTGACTGCAAAATTTTACATTTCCATGAGAATTCTAGTTCTTCCATATCCTGCCAATATTTGATATAGTCAGTCTTGATAATTTTAGCCATACTAGTGGAGGTGAACTGAAATCTCACTGTGGTTTTCATTTGCATTTTCATAATGGCTAAATGTTGGGTACTCCTTTTTTTGTTTATTTGCTATCCATATATCTTTTTTCAACTTTATACAAGTATAATTGGGAAATTTGTAATATATTTCAAGTATCTGACTTTAGGATTTGATATATGTATGCACTGTGAAAGAGCTTTTCCCCCATCAAGTAACACATCGATCTCATCACATATTTATTCTTTTCTAAGAACACTTAAGTTCTGCTCTTTTAGTAAATTTCAATTATACAATACAATATTATCATCTGTAGTCACCATATCCTCAGGCCCTCTTTATCTTAAACCTGAATATTTGTGTGCTTTCACCAACCTTTATTTCTCACACCTGCAACTCCTGGTAACCACATCTTACTCTATTTCTATGACTGACTTTTTTTTTAATTCTGCATGTAAACTATACTGTGTAGTATTTGTCTTTCTCTAACTAATTTCACTTAGCCTAATGCCTTCCAGGTTTCAGGTGGCAAGGTTTTCTGCCTTTTTAAGGCTGGATAATATTATATTTTCTTTATCTTTATATCCATAACTAGATACTCAAATTGTTTTCATGTATTGGCTATTCCAAATAATTCTTCAGTGAACTTGGGAATACAGATATCTCTTTGAGATAGAGATTTGTTTCCTTCATTTGTATATCCAGAAGTAGAATCACTTTATCACATGGTAGTTCTGTTTTTTATTCTTGATACATGGCCTCAATACCCAGATAGGAATACTGTTTTCCATAGTGTCTGTACAAGTTTACATTCCTAAAACTGTACAGGGATCCTCCCTGAATTTGTTCTTATATTTTTGATAATAGCCATCCTAACAGGTGTAAAGTAACATCTCATTGTGATTTTGATCTGCATTTCCCTGAGAATTACTGATGTTGAGCATTTTTCATGTCCTGGTTGGTCAATTGTAAGTCTTAGAAAAACTTTCTATTCAGTTCCTTTGTCCATTTTTTAATTGGGTTGCTTTTTGCTACAGCATTTTATCTTGCATATTTAGGAAATTACAAGTAGGATGTGTGGTTTTCAAAGATCTCTTCCTGTTCCATAGGTTGCCATTTCATATTGTTGATTCTTTCTTCTGCTGTGAAGAAACTTTTTAGTTTATTGTAGTTCCACTTGTCTATTTTCGCT
Organism: Bison bison bison; assembly: GCF_000754665.1. NCBI lineage: Eukaryota > Metazoa > Chordata > Mammalia > Artiodactyla > Bovidae > Bison > Bison bison. Next base: position 739,021 of record NW_011494735.1, read on the forward strand.
TTTGTTGCCTTGGTTTTAGTTTCAAATCCAAAAAATCACTGCCAAGATCAAGGTCAGGAAGCTTCTTCCCTATATTTTCTTCTAGGAGTATAGCATTTAACAATATTTTATCCATTTTGAGTTGATTTTTGTGTGTATTATGAGATAGAGATCTAATTTTATCACTTTGTGTGGATATCTAGTTTCCCCAATGTTATTTATCCTTTCCTCATTGCATAATTTCGGTGCCTTTGTTAAAAAATAATTGACCATATATTCATTGATTTATTTCTGGACTCTGTTCTGTTCCATTGACCTATGTATTTGTTTTTAATGCCAATGCCCTATTTTTTTGATTATTGCAACTTTGTAATATGGTTTGTAATTTGATAGCATGATGCCTCCGCTTTTGTTTTTGTTTTTCAAGGTTGATTTGACTATTTGAGGTCTTTGTTGTTCCATATAAACATTTTAGAATTTTTTGTGTTTACTTCAGTGAAAAATATCATTGGAATTTTGATTGGCATTGCATTCAATCTCTAGGTTGTTTTTGGTATATGGACATTTTAGCAATATTAGTTCTTCCAGTCCATAAGAATGGAACATCTTTCCATTTATTTGTGTCTTATCTTAATTAATCCATTATAATAATAGGTGTACAGACCTTTCACCTTTTTGGCTGAATTTATTGCTAAGCATTTTCTTTCTTTTTGCTTCTATTTTAAATGTAATTGTTTTCTTAATTTTCCTTTCCAATAGTTCAGTGCTAGTAAATAGAAACTCAACTGATTCTTGTGTACCAATTTTATATCCCACAACTTTACTAAATTTCTTCATTAGTTCCAGCATTTTTTAACCGGAACCTTAGTTATTTTTTAAATATGTTCTGAAAATAGAAACAGTTTTATTTCTTTCCAATTTGGATGCCTTGAAAAATATATATTTTTTCTTGTTTGGTATTCTGTCTATGATCTTCAGTGCTGTTTTCAATAAATTGGCTAGAATGGGCATTCTTGTCTTTCTCCTGATCTTAGAGGACAACCTTTCAGCTTTCCACTCTTTAGTGTGATGTTAGCTGTGGGTTTGTCATACATAGTATTGTTCTGTTGTGGTACAGTCTGTAAAATTTTTCAAGAATTTTTATTGCGAAAAAATATTGAATCTTGTCAATGATTTTCTTCATTTTTTGAGATTTTCTGTTACTTTTATCCTTCATTTTATGAATGTGATGTTTAAATTGATTTGGGTACATTTCTGAAATAAATCTCCTTGATTAATTTCAAATGATCCTTATAATGTGCTCTTCAACTAGATTTGCTAATATTTTGTTAAACATTTCTGCATCACACTCATCTAGGATATTGGGCTGTAACTTTCTTTACTTGTAATGCTTTTATTTTTGGTGTCAGAGTAACACTGGCATCAAAAGTAGTCTCCTTTTTATTTTTTGGAAGAGTATGTGAAAGATTGGCATTAATTCTTTAAGTGTTTGGTACAATCTGCCATTCAACTGGACTTTTCTTTGTTGAGAGATTTTTGATTACTGATTTAATCTCCTTACTAGTAATTGGTCTGCTAGTATTTTCTGTTTCTTCATTATCCAGTAGGTGTTGTTTCTGGGGTTTGTCCATTCTCCCAAGTTATCTAATTTCTTGGTCTATAATTGTTTATAGTAGTCGTTATATGTAATTGATTATAGTAGTCTATTATAATCCTTAGCATGCCTGTGTTATCATTGTAGTGTCTCCTCTTTTATTTCTGATTTTATCTGTCTTTTTTTTCTTAGTGAATCTAACTAAAAATTTGTCAATTACCTTATCTTTTCAAAGGACAGGCTCTTAATTTTATTGACCTTTTCTACTTTTTTTGTTTGTTTGTTTCTCTTCCATTTTTTTGTTTCTGTCTCTATTTCTACTTTGATCTTTATTTTCTGCCTTCTTCCTGACAGTAGTGTTCATTTGTTGGTTGTTCAGAAACAAGTTGTTTAATCTCTATATATTTGTGATTTTTTAGTTTTCCTCTTATAATTGATTTCAAGTTTCATACAGTTCTGGTCAGAAAAGATGCTTGATATGCTTTCAGTTCAGTTCAGTTCAGTTCAGTCTCTCAGTCGTGTCCAACTCTTTGCGACTCCATGGACTGCCAGGCTTCCCTGTCCATCACCAATTCCCAGAGTTTACTCAAACTCATGTCCGTCAAGTTGGTGATGCCATCCAACCATCTTGTACTCTACTGTCCCCTTCTCCTCCCACCTTCAGTCTTTCCCAGGGTCAGGGTCTTTTCACATGAGTCAGTTATTCACATCAGGTGGCCAAAGTATTGGAGTTTCAGCTTCAGCAGCAATTCCAATGAATAGTCAATACTGATTTCCTTTAGGATGGACTGGTTGGATCTCCTTGATATGCATTCACTCTTCCTAAATTATTAACTTGTTTTCTGGCCTAACATATAATCTATCGTGTGAAATGTGCACTTGAGAAGAATGTGTATTCTGCAGCTGTTGGATGGAACATTCCATGTATATCTGTTCAGTCAGTGTGATATAACATGTAGTGTATATCTGTTGCAGGAAGGGGACCCCTTCTAGGGCCCAAAACTGGGCTCTTGTCTAACACTCAGAAATGAATTGTCTGAGGAGACACATGTGCTGACAGAGCAAGAGATTTTATTGGGAAAGGGCACCCGGGTGGAGAGTAATAGGGTGAGGGAACCCAGGAGAACAGCTCTGTCACATGGCTTGCAGTCTCAGGTTTTATGGTGATGGGATTAGTTTCTGGGTTGTCTTTAGCCAATCATTCTTACTCAGAGTCCTTCCTGGTGGTACACGCCTTGTTCAGCCAAGATGGATGCCAGAGAGAAGGATTCTGGGAGATTTTTAGTCATATGGTGTCTCCTTTTGACCTTTCCTGAAATCTTCCAGTTGGTGGAGGCTTATTAGTTCAGTGTTCCTTAGCAGGACCTTCTGTCATAAAACTATTCATACAAATGGTTACTATGGTGCCTGGCCAGGGTGGGTGGTTTCAATCAATGTGCTTCCCCTAACATATCAAGTGTTTCTATATTGATTTTCTGTCTGGATTATCTATCCATTTTTGAAAATGAGGTTCTCTACTATTATTGTATTGCTGTCTATTTTTTTCTTCAGATGCTTGCTTTATGTGTTTGGTGCTCCTATGTTGGATATATAGATATTTGCAAAAGTTATATCCTCTTGATGAACTGACTCCTTTATGATTATATAATAACCTTTGTCCCTTGTTACAATTTTGGCTTAAAATCTCTTTTGTCTGATATAGGGGTAGTCTACCCAGTTTACTTTTGGCTTCCATTTTCGTAGAAAATCTTTTTTTCAATCCCTTCACCTTCAGTCTATGTGGGTCTTTAAGCTGAAGTAAGTCTTTTATAGGTAAAATTATAGTCACTTTTTTATTCATTCAGTCATATTCTGTCTTTTAACTTGAAAACTTAGTTCGTTTACATTTAAAGTAATAATTAGGAGTTAATGAGTTACTGTTGCCATTTTGTTCATTTTTATATGGCTTTTTTGTAGTTTGTTTCTTCATTCTTACTCTGTTTCTTTGTTTTAATGATTTTCTGCAGTGATTCCTTTCTCTTGATCTTACTGTATCTACTGTGGTTTTTTGTTTTGTGGTTACCAAGAGGCTTACATAAAGCATCTTATAAAAGTGTATTCTAAGGTGGTAACAACTTAACTTCAAATGCATAATAAAGCTCTACATTTTTACCTTTCTTCCTGCCAAATTTTATGTTTTTGATGTCACACTTTACATTTTTATATAGTGTATCTATCAACAAATTGTTATAGTTATATTTAATACTTTTGTCTTTTATTCTTTTATACTAGGTATAAGTGATGTCCTCACCACCGTTAAAAATCTCATTATATGAAATTTGACTATATGTTTAGTTTTAACATTGAGTTTTATACTTTAACATGTTATCTTATTACTAATTAGTATCCTTTCATTTCAGCTTGAAGAACTTCCTTTAACATTTCCTGTAAGACTGGTCTAGTGCAGTGAAGTCTTTTATCTTTTGTTTGTATGAAAATTCTTTATTTCTCTTTTATTTCTGAAGGACATCTTCGCTGGGTAGGGTATTCTTGGTTAGAGGTTTTTTGTTTTGGGTTTTTTTTTTTTTTTTTTCTTTTAGTGTTTTGATTGTATCATTCCGTTCCTTTCTGTCCTGCAAAGTGTCTGCTGGAAAGTTCACTGAAACTCTTGTGGGATTTCCCTTGTATGTAACAAATTGCTTTTCTCTTGCCACTTTTGAGATTTGCTGGTTGTCTCTAACTTCTGAGAAAATAATTATAGTGTGTTTGTTTCCGAATGTGTGATTCATATAACTTAGAACCCGCGGGGCTTCCTGAAGCTTTGTGTCTGTTTCTTTTCCAAGTTCGGGGATGTTTTCAACAAACATATTTTACTTCTTTTCATAATATTTCTGCTTCTTTCTCTCTCCTTTCTCTTCTGGGATCTCTATCATGTATGTGTTGGTATACATCATGATCTATAAATCTCTTAACCTCTCTTCACTCTTTTTTATTCATTTTTTCTTTTTCCTCCTCTGATTGAATAAAATCCACTGCCCAGGCCTCAAGTTCTCTTGTTCTTTTTTTGCTTGCCTTAGTTTGTTGTTGAAACCCTGTACTGACTTTTTCGGTTTAGGTATTGTGTTCTTACAAAGTGGGGTTCCCTCATAGTTCACTGGATAAAGAATCTACCTACAATGCAGGAGACCCGGGTTTCATCCCTGGGTTGGGAAGATCCCCTGGAGAAGAAAATGGCAACCCACTCCAGTATTCTTGCCTGGAGAATTCCATGGACAGAGGAGGCTGGCGGGCCATAGTCCATGGTGGCACAAGAGTTGGACACGACTTAGCTACTGAACTACTACTACTGATACTATTGTGTTCTTAGGCTCTTTGATTCCTGTTTGGTATTTATATTTTCTGTTACTTAGTTTACATTCTGACTTTGTTTATGCATTTTTCCTCTGACCTCAGTTAGCATCTTTATTACTATTATTTTTAATTCTCTATTCAACAATTCAAGGATTCCCAACCCCCAGTCCATGTACCAGCCTTTGCTTGCTAGGAACTGTGCTGCATAGCAGGTGGTGAGCAATGGGCAAGCAAGTGAAGCTTCATCTGTATTTACAGCTGCTCCTCAACACTCATATTATCACCTGAGCTCCACCTCCTATCAGATTAGTGGCTGTGTTAGATTTTTATAGGAGTGCAAAACCTACTGTGAACTGAAAACTATGCATGAGAAGGAATGAGATTGCATGTCCAAGCCACTGTCATTGTTCTTAGTGTCTCCCAGTACTAGAGGGTGTGCCAAGACCCATCAGTGGCCCAAAGTGAACCTAGATGCAGGCTCCTTGGGAAGCAGCTAGTAAAGTATATAGTCAAACCTCTTCCAGGGAAAGTCTTCTCAGTTTAGTTCAGTCACTCAATCGTGTCCGACTCTTTGCGACCCCATGAATCACAGCACGCCAGGCCTCCCTGTCCATCACCAACTCCTGGAGTTCACTCAAAGTCATGTCCATCGAGTTGGTGATGCCATCCAGCCATCTCATCCTTTATCATCCCCTTCTCCTCCTGCCCACAATCCCTCCCAGCATCAGGGTCTTTTCCAATGAGTCAACTCTTCACATGAGGTGGCCAAAGTATTGGAGTTTCAGCTTCAGCATCAGTCCTTCCAATGAACACCCAGGGCTGATCTCCTTTAGGATGGACAGGTTGGATCTCCTTGCAATCCAAGGGACTCTGAAGAGTCTTCTCCAACACCACAGTTCAAAAGCATCAATTCTTTGGTGCTCAGCTTTCTTCACAGTCCAACTTTCACATCCATACATGACCACAGGAAACACCATAGCCTTGACAAGACAGACCTTTGTTGGCAAAGTAATATCTTGGCTTTGCAATATGCTATCTAGGTTGGTCATAACTTTCCTTCCAAGGAGTAAGTGCCTTTTAATTTCATGGCTGCAGTCACCATCTGCAGTGATTTTGGAGCCCCCAAAAATAAAGTCTGACACTGTTTCCACTGTTTCCCCATCTACTACCCATGAAGTGATGGGACCAGATGCCATGATCTTAGTTATCTGAATGTTCAGCTTTAAGCCAACTTTTTCACTCTCCACTTTCACTTTCATCAAGAGGCTTTTTAGTTCCTCTTCGCTTTCTGCCATAAGGGTGGTGTCATCTCCATATCTGAGGTGATTGATATTTCTCCCGGCAATCTTGATTCCAGCTTGTGCTTCTTCCAGCCCAGCGTTTCTCATGATGATGTATTCTGCATATAAGTTAAATAAGCAGAGTGACAATATACAGCCTTGACGTACTCCTTTTCCTATTTGGAACCAGTCTGTTGTTCCATGTCCAGGTCTAACTGTTGCTTCCTGGCCTGCATATAGATTTCTCAGGAGGCAAGTCAGGTGGTCTGGTATTCCCATCTCTTTCAGAATTTTCCACAGTTTCTTGTGATCCACACAGTTAAAGGCTTTGTCATAGTCAATAAAACAAAAATAGATGTTTTTCTGGAACTCTCGCTTTTTCAATGATCCAGTGGATGTTGGCAATTTGATCTCTGGTTCCTCTGCCTTTTCTAAAACCAGCTTGAATATCTGGAAGTTCATGGTTCATGTATTGCTGATGCCTGGCTTGGAGAATTTTGAACATTACTTTACTACCATGTGAGATGAGTGCAATTATGCGGTAGTTTGAGCATTCTTTGGCATTGTCTTTCTTTGGCATTGTCTTTCTTTGGGATTGGAATGAAAATGGACCTTTTCCTGTCCTGTGGCCACTGCTGAGTTTTCCAAACTTGCTGGCATATTGAGTGCAGCACTTTCACAGCATCATCTTTCAGGATTTGAAAGAGCTCAACTGGAAT
>NW_011494735.1:746022-786184 GCF_000754665.1 Bison bison bison
TAGCTTTGTTCGTAGTGGTGCTTTCTAAGGCCCACTTGACTTCACATTCCAGGATGTCTGGCTCTAGGTCAGTGATCTTTCTGTCTTTTATCAAGCCCATCTTTGCGTGAAAGTCTTCTCAGTTGGGATTTTTTGGCTGTTCCCTCTTTGCTAAGCTCCAAGGGGATAGCCACAGTGGTGTTCATGCACCCAGTAACAACTGATTCTTTGTTTGCTATAGTCCTGTGGGACTTGTGATTGCACACCCCATTAACTTTCAGAGCTTCTTCATTTGGGGGTCAGTCCCTTTGGTGATAACCTTAAAAGTTCAGGCACTGGATATGTAGTCTATACCCTTCACTTACCAGGGAGAAGCTGGGATTTCAGGGTTCCATCTTGATTATGGTGTGATGCCAAGGGTGGGTTGTATCTCAGCCTTTCCTATCAATTTTGATATGGGTATTTTCTGTCACCTGATGTTTAGGGGTCACTCAGTTAGTTTCTGGATTTCTCTTGGAGGGAGTAGCTCCATTTTTTAGCTGTACATTTGATGTTTTCGTGGGAGGAGGAGAATTCCGAAGACTCTTGTCTCACTATCTTGGTCTAGTTCCTGGACTATGATATTCTTTCCCCAGGGTGTTGGTTCTGCCATCTATATATCTTTTTAGTTGAAACATTTGGTCAAATTGCATACCCTTATTTTCCTGAGTTGTTCGTCTTGTTATAAATGAGTTCTAAGAGTTTTTATGTATTCTTTATCAGCTGTAAGGCCATTTCTCTGGGTGGCATTTGCAGTAAACAGTCTAGCGAAAAAGATATCTCTCATCAGAGAAACACCAAACTTACTCTCACTTGCTTTAAAAATGGCACGTTTCCCCAAGGTCTGTGATTATGGCCTATAATTTAAGCTATATATGTTGTGTTTGCTACCAAGGGACTTCCCAGGCAAGGAAGAACCACTGAAAGTATATGATACTCATGCTGCTTACTCTTCCGTGTGTGATGAAATCCTTTGCCTTTGATCTAATAGTCTGTGTCTTCTAGCATCTGTGAAACAAGCACATTTACTTTTAGCTTACAAATAGGGTAAAATAGACCCTTTACTGTTTCCGACAGGATATAGTTCAGTTACTTGTAAATCACATGGTCCTTTCAAATCTTGCTTTTAAGCGTTATTGGGAAATTTCCAGAATTAATTTCAGTGTGCACACTGCTGATAAATGCCATGGTAAAGACTTTACTCAAAGCCCTGTATGAGTATTGGGCTAGTATCCATTCTGGCTGTTGTGTACACAAATTATTCCTGACTCACGTGAGCTCTGGAGGACTTTTCTCCCAACTGTTCAGCTGGTAGTTCTCTGCATGTTGTTTCTCCACACACATGCACTGAGCATTGCTTACCAGAGGCTTTGGAGAGCTGATGGCAGACCTCTGGAGTACTCTTTTTCTCTATGTAACCCTCCTGGCCGCTACTGAGTTCCTGTGTGCTACAAGCTGGAAGCTAGCTGTGCCATTTGTAGAGTTCACCTCATCTTCCCTTCTCTCAGTGTTCTCTGTCCTGTGCTGACTACTTTTCAAAGACTCGAAACTCTAGTTTCTTATATTTCACTTGATTTTCCGATTGCTTTGTGTAGTATGGTAAATTCAGGACCTGTTATTCCACCATTGTTGTAAGCAGACATTCCATTTCTTAAGTTCTCAATTTCTCAAATAGAATGCATAGCTTCAGTGTTTCCACTCTTTTACTTTATGTGAAAAACTATTTAATTTCATCCTAGTGCTTCAGATGCATCTCACACAGCCTTTGACATGGTGAACTTCCTCACTCATTTAGCTCTTATGGGTTGTATAATTTGTCATGTTACTTGCACGTCATTTAACTATGAGTTGATTTAACTATTTGGTTTCTTAACCTTTTTATATTAGCTTCCTTTTATTATTTAAAGTTTAGTTGAATTTTATTTAGAAATCAAGGTGCTGAGAGATCCTTTTGGTCTCAGTGAAACATCAGGGGAGTCCATTTTGAAGTGACCAGAATCTCTGCGTCACCATTACTTTTTCTGGGAAGCCGCTGTATCCTTTAGAAAACAAAAACACAGAAGAAGTAGGTTACAATTGGTAGTAACTTTGATCCTGGTTTGTATAGAGTCAACACTTGGGTTGCCCTGTTTATAAAAATGGAACAAACCTAATTAGAAGTTGTTGAAAGAGTGACAGTACATAAAACATTCATATATTCTTTTAAAAAAAAGCATTTAGCTTGTTGGGTAAAGTTTATATCTATATTTTAAGATCAGGCTTGTTAATGATGTAATTCACATGAACTCTGCATTTGCTTCTTTTTTTTCTACATAATCTATGCATTTCTAAGAAAGTTGTATTAAAATGTCCAGTGAAAAATTATACCTCTTCCATCTTAGTGGTTAAATTTCAATTGGATATATACATATATATATATTTATATTATGTTTTATTAATATACTACATTTATGAGTTTTATGTCTTATTAATACACTATATTTATGACCAAAGTATGTTTCTTTTCTTCTTAAATTTTTTGCTCTAATATTTAATTTGCTATTTAATCTTTCATTTGGTTAATATTTACCTTATATATTTCTTTCCTTCTTTAATTTGGTTAATATTTATTCTATGTATTTCTTTCCTTCTTCTTCATCAATGCTTTTTTGTCTTTTGTGGACAGTTTATTACTAGATTTTTTATAAATCTGATCTGAGTCTTTTGATCACTGAATTTGAAGAACGTGGTCTTGTCTTTTTATTGTATGGAGATTTTATTTCTTTCATCTAATTTTGTGTTTTTATTGTGTTTTCTTTTTCCTCCTTTTCTACCTTCTATTATGTTGACAGCTCAGACTTAATTTTTTTGTTTGAAAGTTAAAAATTATATATATTTTGTTATCTTTCATTATTATTATTCATCATACATTTTTTCCCTCCTAATGTGTAAAATTTGTATCTCTGTCTTCTACCTCAACAAGAATCCTAGCAATCTTCCAACAGACTTCACTACTATGACCTTCCTTCTTTTCATGTTGGAACAATTTGGAGTTTTTGTTCTATATTTTTTATATTTATTCTGTTAGCAATAAATCTACTGTTATTCCTTGCCATTGATTCCCTTATCTCTTTGCTTTGTCTGAAATTCATTTTTCTTCTTGTTATAGCACATCCTTTAAGATACTTCTCAGAGGATCTGTAACTATGTGTTACGTTTTATGAGGTTAGTACCTCTTCCTAGACTATGTATCTGTGATCACATCTCAGACCACTCTTGTTTTTTCCCCTACTCATTCAGCAGCTATTTAATGGTTATTTGTTTTGTAACACGTATTATCCTAGGTCTGAGGAAGGAAACAAAGCTATTAAAAATATCTGCCCTGTGGAGTTTATACAAGGTACAGAAGAGAAGGAGAGAGAACACTAGGGGCCTGGTCAGCAGTCAGTCCCAGGTTAAAGCTCTTACTTCAGCAGAGCTCCAGAGCTGCCTTGATGTTAACCTGCTGTTTCTGGGTGATACTGAGCTGGAGGTGCCCCTTCCTTGTCACATCGACATGACTGGGCATGTGATACTTTAACCAGGGTATTCCAGCAAGTGAAAAGGGGCCAGTTAGAGAGCTGTTCCCAGTCCAAGTCTATGGCTTTTGACTCTTCATCTTTAGATTATATCTTTCCCTACCTGGGTTGGGAAGATCTGGTGGAAGGCATGACAACCCATTCCAGTATTTTTGCCTGAAGAATCCCCATGGATAGAGGAGCCTAGTGGGTCCATGAGGTCACAAAGAGTCAGACATGATTGAGCGACTGAGCACAGCAGAGCACCATGTTAGAACAACTTCTTGTTTCCTAGGGTTTCTTGTTTGTAGTTTTTTATTGTTATAGTTGGTGTTTTATTTTCTAAGTAAGGTTCTGGAAACCACAAAGACTCGGTATTATCTGTGATAGCTCTGGGATTTGGTTGGGAAAGAAATTCATCAGCCTGATCGCTTATGGTGAACAATGTTGGATTTGTGATCTCTGAAGACAAAGATGTAGTTCTGGGGCCAGGGACCGGGCTTGATCACTCAGAGCGTTTGTGTGGCAGAAGTTTTATTACAGTGAAAAAGTACAGAGAAAGCTTCTGACATAGACAACAGAAGTGGGGGTGGAAAGTGCCTAGTCTTATCAAGGCCTTATATACTTTTTCCAGACCCACTTCCACAATATACATCTTAAAATAACAAGATTAGAACTAACAATAGAAAGATCTTACCAGACCCACTCCCACAACATTAAATTAGTCAGAAGGTTCTTGTTAAGAAGGAGAAACATGTCTTTAAGCAGGATACATTGTTGTTATATAATTATTAATACAGAGCTTAAGAAAAAACACACCCTTGAGCAAGATGAGGTGTTTTTATTGTGTAATCCATTAGCTCTGGGCTTAAAGAAAGTTAGTCTTAAAGATTGTTGTCATAACAACTCAGAGTTAAAAAAAAAAATCTTATTCGACTGAAACAAAGGAATGTAGAAAAAAAAGCTTGTCCTTTTCTTGTCCTTGAGGGCCCTAGACCCCTTTCTCCTCCTTGGGGGCCCTGGACACCTTATCAACCTATCTAAGAATTAACTCTCTCAAGCCTATGGTAGTTCATCTTGTCCAGAATTGGTAGTCCTGGTAGAATTTCTTATCACTTTTTCTTAGTATTACTATTTCAGATCCAAAAAGATGATGCTATTAAAGGGCTGCACTCAATATGCCAGCAAATTTGGATACTCAACAGTGGCCAAAGGACTGGAAAAGTTTTCATTCCAATCGCAAAGAAAGGCAATGTCAAAGAATGTTCAAACTGTCATACACTTGGATTCATTTCACATGCTAACAAAGTAATGCTCAAAATTGTCCAAGCTAGGCTTCAACAATATGTGAACTGAGAAATTCCAGATACAGAAGCTGGATTTTAAAAAGGTAAAGGAACCAGAGGTCAAATTGCCAACATCTGTTGGATCACAGAAAAAGCAAGAGAATTCCAGAAACACATCTGCTTCTTCATTGATTACACTAAAGCCTTTGACTGTGTGGATCACAACAAATTGTGGAAAATTCTTAAAGAGATGGGAATACCAGACCACCTTACCTGCCTCCTGAGAACCCTGTATGCAGGAAGCGCTCTTAAAGAGCAGCAATATTGCCAATCTTCCATTATCCTGCCTGGCAGTGTGTCTTGCATACCTTTGATGCTACATCATTCCCTACTCCTGTCTATATAGTCCTGATTTTTGGATACATCCCCCACTGTCCTTGACTCTTTTAAATTTCCAGGTAAAGGACTTTGATATTAGATTTTGTCTTAGTTTACAACTCAGTAATTTCCTTGGTACTCAGAAGCTTCTCAGACCCTATCTCAAGGAAGGGAGCCAACACTGCAGAAGGCAGTGGAAATGAAATTTATCTAGTAGTAACAGGGGGGAAAAAAGGGAAGGGGGAGACTGTGAATTTGGGGTGCTGTTCTTACATTGAAACATAATATAAATTGGAGGCTGAAAAAAATGCCAAGAAAGAGTAAGGGCTGTATTAAATGCCCTATTTAATAAGTCCTCTTGTTCTTTTTTCCTTTTATTCCCTAATTTCTATTAAACCTAATTATCACAAGGGAAGCAACAGATGTTGAGGTAACAAGATCTTAAAACAACAACAAAACAGGTTATATATCTAAAGAGATATTTATATTAAATGACCAAGCAGCAAAATAGGTATCTTTAAAATAGTGTCAGTAAATGAAAGAATCAGTACAACAGTGATGTTCTTAAGACAGGTCAGTAAATAAAAAGCAGACTAATAAAAATCCAAATTCTATTGTTGTTTTATGCTAAATTTAATCATATTTTTTCCAAGGCCAAAGTTTGAACATATTCAGCCTGCCATGTGCTCTGAGTATCTAGTAAGAACACATGATAGAGAATATTGTTCCCTTAAATACGTGAAAGATCAATGAAATACAGATTTGTATTAAAATGAATAAGATTGGACATGTGGTTTTTCTTTAGCCAAACCTGCTAATCAAACCACTCATACCCAACCATGCTCATACACCCACAGCCCCACCAGGCTGTAGTACTATTTTTTAGGTCAGGAAGTCTTAGAGAATGACAATTTGTTAAACAAAAGTTTTGAGCCCTGCAGCTGCTAGATGTGTTCTTTGGGTTCCCAAGGTTATTGATTTCCTCCGCTGTAACAGATGGAGTGCAAAAGAACAAAAGAGAGTATCCATCTTACAGGAGGCAAGCTGTTAGTATTAATATTCCAAATGTATTTTTGTATTAATGTCAGTCAGTAATTATATCTGAAAGGAGTATCTCAGACTTAAAAAAATATCACCTATAACACATTGGTGTCTTGACAATGGTTATATCCTTTTAAAAAAATCACTTGACATTTCTTCAGGTATTAACTATGCTATATGGGTGGTTAGAGCATAAATACATACTTTCTATTCACCTCAAAGAAATGGTTAAATTTTTAAAACATAGATGCAACTGCTGCTTAGTCGCTCAGCCGTGTCCAACTCTGTGCGACCCCATGGACTGTAGCCCACCAGGCGCCTCTGCCCATGGGATTCGCCAGACAAGAATACTTGAGGGGATTGCCATTTCCTTCTCCAGGGGATCTTCCCAACCCAGGGATTGAACCTGAGTCTCCTGCATTGCAGGCAGATTCTTTACACTGAGCCACCAGGGAAGACCCTGAATATAGATATATTTATTTAAATATAGCAATTATTAAAATTGAATTACCCATGTAATAAATATCAGTTTCCAGAATTGCTAATGTGTTTGTGCATTAATTATTCAAGAAGGAAATGTATTTTTATGTGACACAGTAGACAGTACCACACAGGGAGGCGGGTCTAGTTTTTCCTTTTTCTAAGAGCTCTTGAGAAAGCCATTTAACTTTCATGGATCTAAGGACCATTCTTAGAATAGGGGAAATTGTTGTCTCCTAATCACCCCAGACAGAATAGTAGGCCAGAGCTCTTCCCCTACTCTCTCATTTTGTGTATGTGTAGTAAAATGCCAGAGCTCCTTTTAATTTGCTTTTTATTACAAATATCCATGGGCTTCCCTCATAGCTTAGTTGGTAGAGAATCCACCTGCAATGCAGGAGACCCAGGTTTGATTCCTTGGTTGGGAAAATCTGCTGGAGAAGGGATAGGCTACCCACTCCAGTGATTTATTTTTTACTGTAACTTGGAGTTGTGGCAATGAATGATGGAGACAGCTAAAGATTTATGGATTCCCTATGTGTCTAGGGAGACATTCTCTATGTTAATTAACATAAAAAAATATCTGAAATAAATGAGAACTGGTCTTCATTGATTACCCACACCATACAAATTACCTACATTTTCTTATTTAAATTTAAATGAAATTTGATAAAGATTTTTATTAGCACCATTTGAACAACTTGAATTCAGAAAGAAAAAAACATGAAATAAATGTATTCATAGTCAACATTAATTTTTTTTTTGTGTAGCTTTGGACATATTATATCAGGCTTGTATATATGTAATGAGTATTCAGCAATATTATAGCAATAAATTAAAAGTTAAACATTCTTTTGAAATATTCATGGTAGGCAAAACAAAGAGCACCAAATGGAAAAAAATTGTTTGGCAAATTTTTCTTTGCCACATTATTGACAGATACAAGCTGTTTGTATTTTGTTATTGGGTAAATTTGTCAGTCCTATTGTAAATGCCATTCCTCTCATTCTGTAAAGTTAATTTCAGAAAAGAAAAGCATATTTAAAGTAGAATTTAAAAATAAGAAGAAATGACTTATAAAGATTGAGAAATATTATACATTTAGACCTCACAGCAATGTTTGATAGAAAAATCTTATTATAATCCTTTTATCTTTATTTGAAAATTGGGTAGTCAAAATATTAATTTTCTTCCTGTTATTAATCTCTATCCTAGAGGTTTCCAAACATGGAAAATGTATGTATGTCAGTAGATGTAATCATTACTTGTCCTACCCTCATGAATTACTCCCTTTTCAATATAATAATTTTAAGAAAACCTCTTAATACTTATTAATTTTCATGTCTTATTTTAATATAATCCATCTCTGACTTGTCTGTATTCTTTACTTATAAATAACTGTTCAGGCCCTGTTATCAGCTACATACCTGTTCTGAATTGCCCCATACAATTTCATTCCATCTTCTTCATACATACAAAGTCTGTTTTTCTGGTCCTCCCCAATAGCAAACCCTGTTTGCTTTTTGGCTTACCCCTGCAGTCAAGGCCTCTCAGCAGTTGTGGTCCAAGGAGACGTACTTATCTAGATATTAGGATGAAAGTGAAGTCAAAGAAGGTGGCGCTTCCCAGGTGGCACTAGTGGTAAAGAACCCATCTGCCAGACAGAAAAGATGTGGCTTCCTTCCCTGTGTGGAGAAGATCCCTTGGAGAAGGAAATAGCAACCCTCTCCAGTATTCTTGCCTGGAGAATCACATGGACAGAGCAGCCTGGCGAGTTTCAGTCCTTGGAGTTGCAAAGAGTCGAACACGACTGAAGTGACTTAACACGCATGTATGAAGTCAAGGAAACACCTCTTCACTCTCCTAAAACTCACCCCTAGCACCACCATCCCAATATGTTTACATCCCTAGCATCTCCCCCTTAACCTTCATCCTGTTCTCCTCAGCAACACCCTGGTTTTCTTTCTCTTCCCTCCCTCTTTTCTTCTTTCTCCATTTCTCTGTTTTCCTCCATAAACACAGTCCGTTATGTCAAATCTACGTTTCTCTTCCTCTTTGAGTTTTGAGGAAAGGAATGTAGCCACATGGTTCTCCCTTTACCTATAATCCCAAAGCAAGGACGTAAGTCTTTGGTTGTCTGTGGGAGATGAGGGCAGAAGGGAGATTTACTATTAGGGCATCCAACAATGGGTAGGAATAACAAGAGAACATTTCATGTTTCACTATTAGAATCTATTTCACCTTCACCTTCATGCAACTTTATTCTGTTTTCCTTAATGTTGTTGAAATAAACTGAGAAAAGAAATGTAAGAAAAAAGATACCCCTCAGTCTCCTTCTTCAGAGAAGGCAAGGGCAACCCACTCTGGTACTCTTGCCTGGAAAATCCCATGGACGAAGGAGCCTGGTAGGCTGCAGTCCATGGGGTTGCTAAGAGTCAGACAGGACTAAACGACTTCACCTTCACTTTTCACTTTCATGCATTGGAGAAGGAAATGGCAACCCACTCCAGTGTTCTTGCCTGGAGAATCCCAGGGATGGGGGAGTCTCATGGGCTTCTGTCTATGGGGTCACACAGAGTCGGACACGACTGAAGTGACTTAGCAGCAGCAGTCTCCTTCTTACGATTCATAAATTTTGAAGTTTCCCCTTGCTTCTTTTGTGGTTCTCATGTAGCTCTCACCATGGTTCCAAAACACCAGAACTTTTGAAGGTGTGGTTGTAAAGGTAGAATGATCAGGGAAAGAGAATGGGTAGATTAGGAGTATAGAGTCTAAAGTTGCATTTTCTATTACTTAGGGAAGGAGAGAGAGCACTTGAGTTAAAGTAAAGTTAGAATCAGTGGATAAATAATCAAGTAGGCAAATACATGTAAAAGAGAAAGTACTCCCAGAATAAGAATCTAGTGGACCTTTAGAACTTTCTGTTTCATAAGCAGGGAGTTTTCTACACAAGAGTAGTAAGATTATATTTCCAAGATAACATGTAGGAGATAGGTAATTTTAGCACTCAAAACTAGATCATGAAACATACCTTCCTCCTAAAATATCACTCCTATATTATGGATTGGTCCTATATTCTATCAGTATTATATATCAGGTACATAATGGATTTAATAGGGTTTTGTGAGAGGGCCTCTAACTTCCTTTTATGAGAAAACTCATCCTAAGAGCCACACAAATAGATTTTTGAAATCTTGTAAGCTAGGGATTGGCTTGTAAACTCATTGAACAAATTACTTGTTTCTTAATTTAGAAAATTAAATAAGGAATCAGCATAGTCAATTTAAATTTTTTCACTAGGTTTATAAGTAATACAAATATGTTCTTTCATTTTATATCTTGATGAATTTTTATGAATATGTAGACATTTTAATGACTAAATACATACCCCTACTTGTTACAGCCAATAAAATAGAATGACTTTCCTGTTTATATGGTTCATACATTATGTTAATTATGAAGAAAATTGTAAAGGGTTACTAAAATGGAATAACAACAACTATATTAAGCATCAGTACGATAGCATATAAATATTGTAAGACTTCTATTTGTTTACTTTGACTTGTGTGTTATTAATAATTTACTTAGTTTCTGCTTATAAATAGTTCAATATATACAATGGAAGAAATCAAAGAGACAAAAAGCAAACCACTTGATTTTTTTATTTATAAAAATAACCAAGTAAATATACATTTTCTTTTCCTAACAGACACTGCAAAACGAATTTTATCTTACCTACTTTGTCTTCCCTCACAATGATTTTACCTACTTTCATGCTTCAAGGAAAGAGGGGAAAGAAACATTAATGCAATCATCTCTATTTTATCAACTTTTAATTCAACATAGTCATAGAAGACATATGAGCCCTCTGTATTTAAGTAGCTCTCACTTTAATGTAAATTTTAGTAATTGATTTAATGTTTATTTGGCCTGAATAATGCAACTGACATCTTCTCTTCTACCACTTCATCCTCATCCTCTCAGTTGCCCAGCAACATAGAACAGAGCAGAGACCAAGTAGAACAAAAACAGGTTTAACAATCATAGAAATTGATGGAATTAACTGTTTCTTCCAGATTAGATAAAACACTGGGGAAAGTTATCTAACGATTTATATATCTAATATGTATGAATATGCATGTGTGCACATATAAATTTAATCCTCATAAATAGTAGGATTTAACAGTTACCCCTGTAGAAATTTAGTTAACAAGCTTGCTTTTGTTATTTAAATAGAGTTTCAGGTAATAATTTACCCACAGCCTCAATTTCTTTCCTTAAGATAAAAAAGGAGAATTGGAGTTATTGCCTTCAGAGACTGAGAGCTAGGGGTATAAAAGCCGATAAAAAGCTGTGCCTTCTAAAATGGTCTCCATTGAAAGCAAACCACAGTTCTTTATATGCAAGAATTAGAGCTTATCTAACTAACATGAGTTTTTATCACAAACAGGTTGGTCTATAGCAGAAAAGTTGAGGTGTTTTTAGGATTTTGGATATTTTTCTGGTTATAAAAATCTTTTAAATCAGCTGTTTTATTTTACTTGAGAAGTAAAATTATAAATATGTTAAAGTCAAGTCAAATATAATTTACCTAACAACAATTATTATTTACCACCACACCCAGAGACATTTTGATAAAAAATTTCAGTGAAGATCTCATCTGTGAGAGATAATAGAATGGGTTAACCATGAAGGTGCAGAAATTTTAGGGGGAGTATTTTCGTATAATAGAAGACTTGTCCCATATCAGCATTTGTTTGAATTTGGAACAGGACTTTCCTCTTTAGGTTAGATCTGTAATTCTGCAGTATACTTTAGAATGTTAATATTTACAGACATTAGCTGTCTTAAAGATATCATTCTAAACTAAAATCAGCAACATTTGTAACACTTAAACTGGGGAAAATTCACTCTTATGTGTTTACTGTACTTTGATTCAAAATGCCTTATTTATCTAGAGATAGTATTCTAAGTAAGAAAGGGGTAGAAATGCCACAAATTGAAGCAACTCTTCCATAAGCTTAATTAAAATCATGATGATACATTCAGCCTGGAATTTAGTTTATTTTCAGCTAGTCATCTGCAGCCATGATTCCCACAGAGGGAGGCTGCCAGTCTCACAGCACACTGTGCAGCTTGGATGAACAGTATTACAGGCTGCTTATGAGCATATTACATCTGGGATCTGTGGAGAGCAGCCAGAGCAGCAAGACAGCAATACTGAATGCAGGGCATTTATTTTCTAGGTAGATTTCCTAGCCACCAAATGCTCACCACTTTTCTTCAGTACACTGTTCAGAATATTGTAGAAAAATAAAATATATTTCCAATTCAGTTGTTGTGCCTGATGAGACCAGCAAGTTATTCTGATTTTAAAATTGTCATTTTAAAATTGTTCATATGAACATAGGTCCTTTTCTATAGGCATATTTGTGTTCTTCAAGTTAATTTAATGACTTCTTAGCTGAAGTGGTAAACTAGTTTTAGCTCCAGCAACTGAAGCAGCCATTCTATTGCTGACACCCAGTTAATTTGCCTATACCCAAGTCTATGTCAGAAGGTGCATGCCTTTTATATGTATGAACATGTGTACATACATTTAAAGGACAACTTCACAACAAAAAGGCAGTATGCAGGGTTCTTTAGGTTAGGGGCTTGGCAGGTTTACATCTTGGGATATAGATATTCATCTAAAAATGTGTATTAAAGAAGTATGAGGGATTAAGAAGTCTGGATACAAAAATAAAGAGCATTGCCCTGAACCCCAGTGGTTTGTAGTCTGGTTTACTTGGCTGCCATAGAGCAGATCTTATAAAGAAAGGAGCTTGAAATGAGGTCATTCCTTCTATCAGAAGAGGGCAAATGGTAGGACTTTGAATTCTTCTGCAATACCTATAATGTCCAGTCTGGCAAACAAGAATAAGTCTCCACAGCAGTAATTAAAGGAGAGATTTTCCAACTTAAAGTCTTGAGGAATCCCAAAAGAAAGATAGCATGGGACTTTCCTGATGGTCCAGTGGTTAAGAGTCCACCTGCCCGTTGCAGGAGACACAGCTTCCATACCTGATTCAGGAAGACTCAACATGCCATGGGGCAACTAACCCCTGTGCTCTAGAACCCTCAAGTTCCAGCTGCTGAGCCCATGTGCCACAACTGCTGAAGCCCGCATTCCCTAGAGCCTGTGCTCACGATAAAAGAAACCACCGCAGTGAGAAGCCCTTGCACCACAACTAGAGAGAAGGCCCCACTTGCTGCAACTAGAGAAAGCGCTTGCAGCAACAAAGACTCAGCACAGCCAAAGAAATAAATAACTTTTAAAAAGAAGTGTTCAGGAAAGAGTTAACATAGCAGGTCTAAGACTACTATCCTTAGGAACACTGGATTTTGTGGTTGGCCTCTGGCTGGTGTTTGGGACCGTGAATGATAAACGATTACCTATAGTGATTTAAAACTTTCTCAAAATGGCAAGATTGGCTCACTGTGTATATGCCTAAAACATTTTTATAAACAGTGTGTATTATACTGAATATCTGTTTTGCTTCAGACAGGCTACAAAAACATTTTTAAGCAAATAACTATTTCTATCATTCATTTTTAAAGAACCAAGGAAATACAGAAAATATAAAAGCACAAATAGCTGCAATTCAGGGAGTAAATGAAGAACTGACACAGCCCTTAAATCCAGAGCTATATTTACTCCATCAGTGAGAGGACTCTCTTACTGGATCTTCTAGGATCCTCTGGCCTATAAGACTAGCCCCCATTATATACCATAGGCACTGATTTCATTAATGAAATTCCTGGGGTAGACATTTCACAGGTGCTGTGACAATTCCTTACTGAAGAAATTAAGCATGTCATGTGTAACTAAGCTGGTAGACTCTTGGAAGCTTGCACCTGTTTCCTAAAGACTTCACTGTAATAGGCTTTTTCCCTTGTTGATTTTTACTTTGAATCTTTTTGCTGTAATACATCATAATCATCATCAAGACTGAGAATGGTTGTAGGGACCCTCAACAAAGGCAGAATCTGAATTTCAAACTAATATCTAGCAGCAGGAGATCTGGTGGACAGCAGTATTTTATTTATTGTTTGTAAATCCAAATACGAAACTTCAAAAGATACTGGTCCAGTTTGAAATGCTTTTCTTCACTTCTTCTGACAATATAAGAGGCATTTGGTTTAACCTGTTTTTCCTACCTCCATAGTTTTGAGTGATGGAAAACTTAGATTGGAATTTTTTGATTCTCATAACTGAACAATTCTGAGATAGAACTTGTTTCAGTTTGATAGTCAAATTTCAATGAAGGCTCCATTTCTGGGTTCTGCTGTGTCCTTTCTCCAACAAGGTCTTCCCTTATTGTCACAAGGTGGTTGTTGTAGCCCCAAGATTCATCCCTCCATCAATGAAAAGCCAAAATTGAATATTAGAGCTCATGAGTTTGGTTTTTCATATGCCCACATGAACCACATTGTGAATACCTTTCCCCTGTCCCTAGGAAAAGTATGAGCCTACCATTCCCCTAAAAACATCAAGACTAAGAATGGTATTTTCCAAAAGTGTAGTGAAGAAATATTAGGAGGCTAAAATCACACCCAGTTTTTACTATCCTTACTAACCCCACCACTTAAGAATCACTGATACCTCAATAGATGCAAAAAAAATCTTGACAAAACTCAACATTGATGATAAAAAAAAAAAAAACTTGCAAGAAGAAGATGTACAAGGAATGTACTCCAAAATAATATAGGCCATATATGACAAGCCCACAGCTAACAAAATATTCAGTGGTAAGAGGATGAAAGCTTTCCTCTAAGATCAAGGACAAGACAAATATGCCCATTTTCATCACTCTTATTTGACATTACTGGAAATCTTAGCCAGCACAATCAGGCAAGAAAAAGAAATAAAAGCTATTCAAATTGAAAAGGAAAAACGAAAACTATTTCTGTTTGCAGATGACATAACATTAAATGTATTGTAAAAAACTCAAAAAGTCCAACAGAAGTGCTAGAACTATAGATAAATTCAATAAAATTGCAGAACACAGAGTAAACATACAAAAATCAGTTGTATTTCTATACACTAGCAATTTATTCTCTGAAAAATAAAGTAGGAAAGAAAGAAAACATTTCTATTTACAATAGCATCAAAAAGAATTAAATATTTAGAAATAAATTTAATCAGCGAGGTGAAAGAAATACTGAATTCTCTGAGTATACTGAAAACTCTTTAATATACAGGTGAAAGATATTGAAAAGACATAAATAGAAAGAGCCTGTGTTCATGAATTGGAAGAATTAATATTATTAAAATATTCATCCTACTCATAGGCCTTTAAGGACTCAATTTATTCCCTATCAAAATTCCAGTGGCAATTTTTTGCATAATTAGATAACCATAAAATTTGTATGGAACAACAAATGACCCTGAATAGTCAAAGCAAACTTGAGAAAAAATAACAAAGCTGAAGGCATCACACTTCCTGATCTCAAATTATATTGCAAGCTGTAGTAATCAAAACAGTGTGGTACTGGCAGAAAAACAAAATGCCTAGCACAATGGAACAGTGTAGAGATTACAGGAAAAAACCCATACAAATACAACCAACTAATTCTCCACAAGGGAACCAAGAATACTTACTGAAGAAGAGATAATCTCTTCAATACACACTGCTGGAAAAACTTGGTATTTATATGCCAAATAATGAAAGGATGCCTAACTTACACCACTCAAATTAGCTCAAAGTGTGTTAAAAACTTAAATGTAAGACCTGAAACCATAAAAATCCTAGACTAAAACATGAGAAAAAGTCTCTTGACATTGGTGTTGGCAATAATTTTATGGATGTGACCTAAAAGCACAAGCAACAAAAGCAAAATAAACAAGAGTGATTACATAAAATTGAAAGCCTTCTGCAAAGTAAAAAAAAAATGACCCTCAAAATGAAAAGGCAATCTGTGGAATAGGAGAAGAAAATATTTGCAAATTCTGCATCTGATAAGGCATGAATATCCAAAATGTGTAGGGAACTCATACAACTCAATAGCAAAAATACAATAATAATAATCTGATTAAAAAGTAGACAGAGGAGTTGGATAGACATTTTCCAAAGGAGATATGCAAATGGCCTACAGGTACATGAAAAGACACTCAATATCACTTGTCATCCAGGGAATCCAAATCAAAACCACCATGAGATATCACATTACATTGTTAGGATGGCTATTATTAAAAACACAAGAGGTAACAATAGTTGGCAAGGATGTGGAAAAAAAGGGAACCCTCCTACACCGTTGATGGAAATGTAAGTTTGTACAGCCACTGTGGAAAACAGTATGGCATTACCTCAAGAAATTAAAAATAGAGCCAGCATATAATCTAGCGATTTCACTTTGAACTGTATTTCCAAGGGAAATGAAATATTGACAAGAGACACACTCTCATATTCATTCCAGCATTATTTGCAATAGCCAAGACATGGAACAACCTACATGTTAGTAAACAGATGAGATGGTTCAAGAAAATTACATATATATGTGTGTATGTGTGTATATATACATGTATTTACACACACATGTACAGTAGGATGTTGTTCAGCCTTAAAATAGAAGTCCTGTCATTTGCAACAGTGTGGCTGAACTTTGAAGGCATTATGCTAAGTGAAATAAATCAGACAGAGAAAGACAAATACTACATGATCTCACATATATATGGAATCTAAAAGAAAATCTCATAGAAACAGAGAGCAGATTGATGGTTACCAGAGGTGAAAGGTGTGGGAATGGTGAAAGTGGTTAAAGATGGCAAACTTCCAGTTTTACCTATGTTCTGGGGATGTAATGTACAACAGGTGACCATAGTTAACCATACTGAAAATTGCTAAGAGAATAGGTCTTGAAATTTCTCACCACACACACACAAAACTGTAACCATTTAAGGTGATGGATATGTTAAATAACCTTATTTAACTATATATTCATATATTAAATTTTAAAAATTACTGATATACATGATAAATTTTACTGGTGTGTCTTCAGTATTTTTGTGACTTTTGGAAAAAATTTGCCCAAAATAGCTAATGTATCTAATAGAGTATTTTGATTAAAGGACTGATCACATAGATTAGTGCCTACTTCTGAAACACTTTTTGTATTCCAATTAAGTCCTATACCTAAATTAATGGGATGAATGTCATATTTAAGTTCAGAATATTATTCAGACTTTCTGTAATTGAGCCTAGACCTATCACATCAATTTAGATTTTTAGCCTTATTTTTCCATCTATATTGGCTAATTGGATTCAAATTAAGTTAATTACTGGATTCCTATGGCCTTTTAATTTTGTCTCTTCCCCTTATTACTTGTCTCCTAAGCACAGTAATTTAACTTTCCATCGCCTTGAAGAAAGGAAATGAGCTTTTTATGAATAAATGTTTCCCAGAATGTGGTCAGTGCAGCTCAATAGGGGAAAACATGCAGAATAAAACATTGAATTCTTAAAGGAATTCATTGTCCAATTGCTTATTTCCTTTAAGTTTGAACATGGAATTGCTGTGCCAGTCATCTCATTCACAGGAGATAACTAAAATTATATCAATTATGTAATTGTAAAATTATACAAACCCCACTATATCCTATTCTTTCTATTAGCCTATAAAAGACTAGGTCTTGAAATTTCTCTTATAAATTAGCCTATAAGGTAAATGAAGATGACTCTATGGGATACATGAATTACAAGGCAAAGCAAGAAAATGCTAACATCTGCCTCTGAATTGCTAAGACTTCTTTAGTCACATCTTCTTCTAAGGTTCATTTTGATAAGAAAAAAAAATTGCTCTTATTTGTGATTTTAATTTAAGTACATCCTGGAAAATCCCATGGGTGGAGGAGCCTGATAGGCTGCAGTCCATGGGGTCGCTAAGAGTCAAACATGACTGAGCGACTTCACTTTCACTTTTCACTTTCATGCATTGGAGAAGGAAATGGCAACCCACTGCAGTGTTCTTGCCTGGAGAATCCCAGGGACAAGGGAGCCTGGTGGGCTGCCGTCTATGGGGTTGCACAGAGTCGGACACGACTGAAGCGACTTAGCAGCAGCAGCAGCAGCAGCAGATCTTAAAAACAACATGAGATCGTCTGTGGTGTGTAGCAGGGATGTAACAGTGTTTAATTCATTACAAGCAAGATGAACAGAGCATTGAAATAATACTGCCCATCTGAAGGAGAAAAGAACACATTTCAAGTTTTAAAATAGTTCTCTCTCATGTGTATACACACTTTTTTCCCCACTCATTTCTTTTATCTTCCTTATCATCTTCCTTTTCCTGCCATCTTTCACTTTATATACAAAGATGAAGAATGTGTTAACTCGCCTATGCAGCAAAGTTACATCATTTATAAATTTAACTTATTGATGCTAGAAGAGAATAATCCAGGAGATATAAAC
This sequence comes from Bison bison bison, assembly GCF_000754665.1. Taxonomy (NCBI): domain Eukaryota; kingdom Metazoa; phylum Chordata; class Mammalia; order Artiodactyla; family Bovidae; genus Bison; species Bison bison. Next base: position 764,212 of record NW_011494735.1, read on the forward strand.
TGTGTGGGTGACTGGGGTACCAGTCCATAAACATATGCTCCAGATTTACCAGTAAAATGGGGAAGTACAATTTACTATTTTATCATGATGTCTCAATTCCCAGTATGTCTTGTAACATGAATATGCTGAGTTAAGTATAAATTCTTAAAGATAGGTATGCTTCATATAAAATATACCTAAAGATAAATCTGCTACTTTGCTGGGGGCCTAGTTAAGGACACAGTAGTCTGTTCAGTGATAGAGAGAAAAAACTTGAATACAACATGGAATTCTTGAATGGAAGAATATGGTCTGTCAATCTTCAAAAAGACATACAAATACTGTTTACTGTAATTTAAGGGTAAAGTAAAGGATTTTCAAAGACAATTATGAGAACTTAAGAGCCGCATCATCTCCACTGTATCGTTTTCACTGTCACCTCTTGATCCTAATGATACAGGTATAGGGGTTTGTAAGCCTTATCTAAGGTATTCAAAAGATTTTTGTCTTTTCATTGGATCTTTTCTGTGAAATAAGTTAATAATAGTTATCACAGTCTGAAAAAGACATTTGACCAATCAAATTCAGTTCTAGAACTTTTTCCTAAGGAAAGATCTATTAATTTCCTAAGGGAAATCTATTAATATCCTAAGGGAAAATTTATTAATTTCCTAAGGGAAAAATCTATTAATAGAAATCCCTAAGGGAAAATCTATTAATACAAATAGAAAAAATACAAATACAAATATGCTCATTACAGGACTTTTTATAAGAACAAAAGTAGGAAAAAAACATAAACTTTCAATAATGATGGACTATTTAATAATTCCACCTCAATATAATGATGCACTTTTAGTCAATAATAATGTATGATGTCTAGAAATTGTTTACTGTGTGCCAGGCACATAATAAAATTACATATGTTAATGTAGTATAATTCTTAACAGCCATTGGATTTCATCTAAAATATTATATTTATATATATTTAGTTTAACTATACATGGATATATTTTGTGATTTATGACTATATCCAGTAGAAGAAAATTTTAGAAGACTATAACAAAAATGTGTATAACAATATAAGTGAAATGTTATAATGATTTATTTTAAATTTTTAATTTAGAAAATTATATTAATTTTAGGTATACACCACGGTGACTCAGTATTTTTACAGATTATACTCCGTTAAAAGTTATTACAGGATAATATCCATGTTGCTTATCTGTATATAAAATTCCATACACACCACACACACACACACACACACACACATACACACACACACTGCTTATTGAAAGGACTGTCTATTCTTCATTGTATATTCTTGCCTTTGTCATACATTAATTGGCAATAAGTATGTCGGTTTATTTCTGGGCTCTCTATTCTGTTCCATTGGTTCATGTATCTGTTTCTGTGCCAGTATATTTTGATTACCAAGCTTTGCAGTATAGTCTGAAGTCTGGAAGGATGATACCTCCAGCTTTATTCTTTCAAGATTCTTTTGACAGTTCAGGATCTTTTGTGGTTTTATATCAATATTAGAATTACTTTTTCTAGTTCTGTGAAAAATGTCATGGGTGTTTTGATAAGGAGTCCTTTAAACCTGCATAATGTTTTAAGTAGTATGGCCATTTTAAAATGTTAATTCTTACAGTCCAATAGCACAGGATATCTTTCCATTTCTTTGCATCATCTTCATCTCCTTTATCAGTGTCTTATAGTTTTCAGTGTATTAAGTATTTCACCTCCTAGCCTAAGTTTTTTCTTTGGTATTGATAAACTTTTAAACTGGATGTTTTTTTTGGTTGTTTTTTTCACTCTCATATTTCATTATTAGAGTCTCGAAAAGTAACATATTTGGGGGTGTATCCCTTTAAGTTCAGTTCAGTTCAGTCATATCCGACTCTTTGTGACCCCATGGACTGCAGCACACCAGGCTTGCCTGTCCATCACCAACTCCCAGGGCTTGCCCTAACTCATGTCCAGTGAGTTAGTGATGCCATCCAACCATCTCATGCTCCATCGTCCCTTTTTCCTCCCACCTTCAACCTTTCCCAGAATCAGGGTTTTTTCCAATGAATGAGTCAGTTCTTTGTATCAGGTGGCTAAGGTATTGGAGTTTCAGCTTCAGCATCAGTCCTTCCAATGAATATTCAGGACTGATTTCCTTTAGGATTGACTGGTTAGATCTCCTTGCAGTCCAAGAGACCCTCGGGAGTCTTCTCCAATACCAAAGTTCAGAAGCATCAATTCTTTGGCTCTCAGCTTTCTTTAGGGTCCAACTCTCACATCCGTACCTCACTACTGGAAAAACCATAGCTTTGACTAGATGTACCTTTGTTGGCAAAGTGATGTCTCTGGTTTTTAGTATGCTGTCTAGGTTTGTCATAGCTTTTTTTCCAAGGAGCAAATATCTTTTAATTTCATGGCTGTAGTCACCATCTGCATCTGATTTTGGAGCCCAAGAAAATAAATTCTGTCACTGTTTCTATTGTTTCTCCATCTGTGCCTTGAAGTGATGGGACTGGATGCCATGATCTTGGTTTTTTGAATGTTGGATTTTAGGTGTATTCCTCTAGCATCATTAAACTTTGCTGAATTCATTTATTAATTCTAATAGTTTTGCAATCAAGACTTTATATTTTCTTTATAAAATCATCCCATCATCAAATATTGATTGTTTTACTTCTCTTCCAATTTGGATGCCTTTTATTTCTTTTTCTTGTCTGATTTCTGTGGCTAGGACTTCCAATACTATCTTAAAGTGATTAGCCTGGGCATTCTTATCTTATTCCTGAATTTAAAGGAAAGACTTTCAGCTTCTCAACAGTTGAGCATGATGTTAGCTGTAACTTTGACATAAATGGCCTTAATTATGTTGTAGTATGTCCCCTCTGTACTCACTTTGATGAGAATTTTTGGCATGAATGAATGCTGAATTTGGTTAAATACTTTTTGTCCATGTATTGAGATGGTCATGTCAATATTATTCTTCCTGTTGTAAATATGGTATATTACACGTTGATTTACTTAAAAATATTGAACCATCTTCATGACCCTGGAATAAACTGACTTGGGCATAGCATATGATTCTTTTTATGTGTTGTCTGTTCATTCTGCTTATATTTTGTTGAGTATTTTTACATCTATATTCATTAAAGATATTGACCTGTAGTTTTCTTTTTCTTTTTTCCTATTTTTTCTTGTTGTTGTCTTTGTCTGGTTTTGTTATCAGGGTAATGGTGGCCTCATGGGATGAACTTGAAAGTGTTCCCTGTTCTTCAGGTTTTTGGAAAAGATTGAGAAGGATTGGTATTAGTTCTTTATATGTTTGATAGAATTTCCCTGTAAAGCCACTTGGTCCTGGACTTCTGTTTGCTGGGAGGTTTTCTCACTTTTTTTTTTTTCTTCTTCTTTTTAATCAAAGTACAGTATTATTATAGTGTTACATTAGTTTCAGGTGTACAACAAAATGATTCAGTTATCAGATATGTTCAATATATTTTCAGATAATTTTCCAGTATAAGTTATGACAAGATGTTGAATATAGTTACCTATGCTATATAGTAGGTCCTTGTTATTTATTTCTTATAAAGTAGTGTATATCTGTTGATCCCAAACTCCTAATTTATGCTTCCTCCACCGCTTGCTTTCCTCTTTGGCAACTGTTCATTTTTTTCTTTGCTACTTCTATGAGTCTATTTCTGTTTTGTAAATGAGTTTATTTCTCTCATTTTTTGGATTACGCATATAAGTAATTATACGATTTTTCTCTTTCTGACTTAATTCACTTTGTATGATAATCTCTAGGTCCATCCATGTTGCTGCAAATGACATTACTTTATTCTTTTTTATGACATACCCCATTTTTTGACATATATATACATACATACATATACTGGGAGTTTTTTTTTTTTTTTACAAACATAATTTTACTGCTAGTGATGTTTTTAATCATATTATGTATTTCTCTTGATTCAGTCTTGACCGGTTGTATTTTTCTAGATATTCATCCATTTCTTCTAGGTTGTCCAACTTGTAAGCATTTATTCATATATTCTTAGGATTTTTAAATCTCTGTGGTATTGATTTTTATTCCTCCTTTTTCATTACTTATTTAGTTTGTTTGGGTCCTCTCTATTTTCTTCTTTGTGAATCCGGGTAAGTGTTTATCAAAAACCAACTCTTGGTTTCATTGATCTTTTTCTATTTTTTAAATCTCTATCCTATTCTGATCGTTCTTGTTTCCTTTGTTCTGCAGACTTTGGACTTTATTTCTTCTTCATTTTCTGATTCCTTTAGATGCTCATTTACGTAGTTTGAGATTTTTCTTATTTCTTGAGGAAGGACTGTGTTGCTATAAACTTCCTTCTTAGAACTGCTTTTGCTGCATATGGCGGATTTGAAAGTATGTGTTTCATTTTATTGAGGTATTTTTTGATTTCCTCTTTGATTATGTCATTGGCCTGTTGGTTTTTTAATAGCATATTTTCCAATTTCCTCATGTGTTTTCTTCTCCCACTTTGTTTTTTTAATTGACTTTTAGCTTCATACTGGGTGTTAGTTACTCAGTTGTGTCCAGCTGTTTGCAAGCCTACAGACTATAGTCCACCAGTCTCCTCCGTCCATGGAATTTTCTAGGGAAGAATACTAGAGTTTGTTGCCATTTCCTTCTCCTGGATATCTTCCAAAGCCAGGGATCGAAACCAGGTCTCCCACATTGCAGGCAGACGCATTACTGCCTGAGTCACTAGGGAAGCTAGTTTCATGCTATTTTGGTTAGAAAAAATACTTAATATAATTTCTATTCCCTTATATTTGTTGAAAGCTTTTTGTGGCCTAGCATGTGATCTGTCCTGGAGAATGTTTCATGTGCACTTGAAAAGAATGTGTATTCTGCTGTTTGTAAGTTTAAGCCCAACTGGTCTCTTGTGTTATTTATAAACACTGTTGCATTATTTATTTTTGTCGGGATGATTTGTCCATTGATGTCAGGGTGCTTTTTAAGTCCCCTACTATTATAGTGTAAGTATTATTGTCAGCTTCTCCCCTTCTATCAGTTAGTATTGTTTATAATATTTAGGTGCTCTTATAGGGGTAAAAATATATTAACAAATGTAATATTCTCTTCTTGTCTTGATTCCTTTATCATTATATAAAGCCCTTCTTTGTCTTATGCCTTTGTCTTAGCCTTTGTATTAGTTTATTTTTACTTAAATGAGTTTTTCTACCCCTGCTCTTTCTTCCTTCAATTTGCATGAATTGTCATTTTTCCATCCTCTCACTTTCAGTCTGAATGTATTTTTAGTCCTGAATTGAGTCTTTTATAGGCAGCATATTGAGGTCTTGTTATTTTATCCAATCAGCCATCCAATGTCTTTTGATCAGAGTATTTAGTCCATTGACAAATAGAGTAATTATTGGTAGGTATATACTTATCATTATCAATGGCTTCCCAAGTTGCTCAGTGAAAAAGAGTCCACCTGCCAAGCAGATACAGGTTTAATCCCTGGATTGGGAAGGAAATGGCAACCCACTCTAGTACCCTTACCTGAGAAATTCCATGGACAGAGGAGCCTGGTAAGCTACAGTCCATGGTGTCACAAAGAGTCAGACCCAACTTAGTGACTACAACAACAACAATGATGTATTCATCATCATTAGTTTATTTTCCAGTTGCTTTTATTGTTCTCTGTTCATTTCTGTTTCTTTTTCCTTCTTCCCTTGTGATTTGAATGATGATTTTCTCTAGTGATATGCTTCTGTTAATTTGTTTTTGTGTTTGGTGTATCTATTTCAGATTTTTTAACTTGGGTTACCATGGGATTCATATACATTGACCTATAATTATATCTACTCGTTTTAAACTCAGCCATTTATCAAAGACATTCTAAAACATCTACATTTTTTACTTCCTTCCCCACCTTTAGTGTTTTTTATGTCATATTTTACATCTTCATGCTTATCCCTTAACTATTTATTCTAGTTATTTTTTGTATTTCAACCTATGCCTTGGATTGTTTAATTGGTTGACCTTGAATTCTTACTACATACTTGCCTTTCTCTGTGGAATTTTCCTTTTCTGACAGATTCTTACAATTTTTCTATTTAGATAAGACTCTTCTGCATTTATTTTAGGGTAGGTTTAATACTGATGTATTCCTTTAGATTTTCCTTGTCTGAGAAGTTCTTTATTTCCCTCTTGTTCTAAATGATAACCTTGCTTTGTAGTGTATCCTAGGTTGCAGAATTTTTGGTTTTCAGCATGTTGAAAAGTTTGGCTTAAAAACTCAGCATTCAAAAAACAAAGATCGTGGGATCCAGTCCCATCACTTAGATGGGGAAATAGTGTAAACAGTGATAGACTTTATTTTTTGGGCTCCCAAATCACTGCAGATGATGACTGCAGCCATGAAATTAAAAGACGCTTACTCCTTGGAAGAAAAGCTGTGACAAACCTAGACAGCATATTAAAAAGTAGAGACATTACTTTGCCAACAAAGGTCCATCTAGTAAAAGCTATGGATTTTCCAGTAGTCATGTATGAATGTGAGAGTTGAACTATAAAGAAAGCTGAGCACCGAAGAACTGATGCTTTTGAACTGTGGTGTTGGAGACACCTCTTGGGAGTCCTTTGGATGGCATGGAGCTCCAACCAGTCCATCCTAAAGGAAATCAGTCCTGAATATTCATTGGACGAACTGATACTGAATCTGAAACTCCATTACTTTGACCACCTGATGTGAAGAACTGACTCATTTGAAAAGACCCTGATGCTAGGAGATTGAAAACAGGAGGAGAAGGGGTCAACAGAGATGAGATGATTGGGTGGCATCACCGACTCGATGGAGGTGAGTTTGAGCAAGCTCTGGGAGTTGGTGATGGACAAGGAAACCTGGCATGCTGCAGTCCATGGAGTTGCAAGAGCCGGACACGACTAAGTGACTAAACTGAACTGAACTGAGCTTTGAATATACTATGCCATTACTTTATTGCCTTAAAAGTTTCTGCAAAGAAATTAACTGATGGCCTCATAGGGATCCCTGTGTATGAGTCTTTTTTTTTTCCTCCTGCTACCTTTAGAATTCTCTCTTTATATTTAACTTTTGCTATTTTAATTCTGATATGTCTTGGAGTGAGTCTGAGTGCATTAGTTTGGTACACTCTGTGCTTCCTGTACCTGGACATCTGTTTCCTTCTTCAGGGTTAGGAAGTTACCAGGCATGATTTCCTCAAATGCATTTTCTATCCCCTACTCTTTCTCCTCTCCTTCTGGAACTCCTAAAATATGAATATTGGAATGCTTAATGTTATTTGAGTGATCTGTTAAATTTCTTTTATTTTCATAAGTTTCTTTTTCTTTCTGCTTTCTGATTGGGAGATTTCCATTGTTCTATCTTCTAAGTCATTATTCATTCTTCTATATTGTTTAGTCTGCTATTCATTCCTTTTACTGTGTTCTTTAGCTATTGAATTACCCATTTCTGAATTTTTTTTTAATTTATTGATTCCTTATTAACATAATCAGTGTTTAGATCAATTCTTTTCCTTAATTCAGTTAACATTTATATTACCAATTTTTTACTTTTTCATCTGGTAAATTGTTTATTTCTGTTTTTTTTTTAAATTATTTTTCTTTTGCTCTTTCAGTGGAGAGTAGTTTCTCTACATGTTCATGTTACTTTGACTTTATCTGCCTCTATGAATTTAGGTGAAACAGTTACCTATTACAACCTTTAAGGGTATTTTTGTGTGGTAGTGTTCCTATACAGACTGCATGTGCCCCGTGCCTTTGATGGGAGGGCTGGGTTTAACATGGATGCACTCACATCTCATGGTGTGAGTGATGGATGCACTAGAGCAGGCTGCAAATATGAGGTGAGACTTCTCTGTTCATCACTCAGTCAGGAGTGGGGTCTGATTCCAAGTTGCTGGAACAGAAGTCCTCAGGTTCAGACTTTAGTTAGTTCTGTTCCCTTTAAGTGTATGTTTTCAGTCTCTCTGCACTGGGATCTTTCCCCCAGAGAAGGGGAGTGCTGAAATAAGTGGGGCCTGTTTACCAACAGAGATCCATTGAGCTGCCAGTGTAGGCAACTGTGCTCTGCTTAAATGCAACCTTGCGTGTCTCTCACAGTTCATCACTGACCCCAGCCCTCACTGCTTACTCCCTGTTGTGGAACCATTCTTCAAGTAGAGACCAATGTGGATTCTCAACGTGTGTCTGGAATTCTTAATGGTGGTAAAGCAGCTGCTATCAGAAATCTGGGCTGCTTCTGAGGCTATGCCTAAGTAAGAACCAACAATGGCCACCATTGTGCCCCCTCCAGGCTCTGCCCTGGGATCAGGTTCAGTCTTTTTCCTGGTCCTGACAGCCCCAAATCCAGTGTACTCTGTGGTGTGGAGTGAGCAGGGCTGGAGTGTTCGCTCAGGCTGGAGTGCACAGTGAATCTGTCATGAGAAAGCTGGCATCTTCTAGGGCAGACCTCTCTGCATCCTGCCTTGGGCTCATCAGTGTGCTGCTCATGAGCACAGTCCAAGCTTCTCCAGCCTTTCCGTCTGACTCAGTGGTCCTCCCACCAGCCAAGGGGTCTTATCTCCTCCTTGTAGGACTCCAGGACTGGAACACACAGTCTGGATCTCAACCTGCTCACTCCCATGGCAGGTGTCTACTCCTGTGTTCTCCCTTTTCCTCTCAGTCCCCTCCCAGGAACAGAGTTCCTAACCTAATCACTGTTCTTCACTTCTTACCCAAGTACATGTATATTTTTCTTATAGCCTTGGTTGCATAGGAGTCCTTCTGCCAGTTTCCAGTTAGTTTTCAGTGAGGATTGTTTCATATGTAGTTGTATTTTTCTTGTGTTTGTGGGGGATGATGAGTTCCATATCCTCTTACTTGCCGTCTTGATTGCCCTTTGTGGAATGATTTTTTTTTTTAATTTTCTAATTTTTATAAATTGGAGGTATTCCTTCATTTGGGCCTTTAGTTAATAGATTCTCTAACTGTGTGCTGTCATTAGAATGGCCACTGGCCACGTGCATTTTACTTAAAATTAATTGAAATTAAGTAAAATTTAAAATTCACTTCCTTAATAGCACTTGTCACATTTCCAGTAGTCAATAATCACAGATTGTTGGTGTCTCTTTCATATTGGACTGAACAAATATGGAACATCTTCATCATCACACAGTGTTCTGTTGGACCATTGCTGTCTAACTCTTGTATTAAAGGTTGTAGTCCAATAGCAGTTCCCTGTAGAAATAGTAAAACATCTCCATTCTGCTAGTCATAGCAGTGGAATTGTTATATCTCTTCCTGCATACTTGGGGTAGGCAGTTAAGATTCTGAAATGGGGACCCTTCTAGGCATAGCACAGTCTTCTGTGAAGACTGACTGAAGTTTAACCATGTTCTTTCCAAGTACTTGATTACCTCACACCTGTCAGAATGGCTATTGTCAAAAAGACCACAAATAGCAAATGTTTACAAGGATGCAAAGAGAAGGGAACCCTTGTATACTGTTGGTAGGGATGTCAACTGGAGACAGTATGGAGGTTCCTCAAAAAACTAAAAATACAACTACCATATGAACCATATGAATCAGCAGTTCTACTCCTGGATGTATATCCAGAAAAACCCAAAAACACTAATTTGAAAATATACATGCACCCCAATGTTCATAGCAACACTATTTACAATAGCCAACATATGGGAGCAACCTAAATGTCCATCAACAGAAAATTATATTAAGAAGATGTGGTATATATATACAGTGAAATACTCAGTTCAGTTGCTCAGTTGTGTCCGACTCTTTGCGACCCCATGGACTGCGGCATGCTAGGCCTCCTTGTCCACCACTAACTCCCGGAGTTTACTCAAACTCACGTCCATTGAGTTGGTGATGCCATCCAACCATCTCATCCTCTGTCATCCCCTTCTCCTCCCACCTTCAATCATTCCCAGCATCAGGGTCTTTTCAAATGAGTCAGTTCTTTGCATCAGGTGACCAAAGTATGAACAGTATGAAAAGTGAAACATTACTCAGCCTTTAAACAAGAATGAAATGCTGCCATTTGCTGCAACATGGATGGACCTAGAGGATATTATCCTTTAGTGAAATTACTTAGAGAAAAACAAATCCTATATAATATCACTTATATATGGAATCTGAGAAACAATTTTTAAAATTGAATGTGTATTCCAAACAGACAAACTCATAGGTATAGACAACAATATTGTGGTTAGCAAAGGAAAGCGGGAAGGGTAGGGGTCGGACAGTTAAGAATATGGTATTAATAGATACAAACTACTATATTTAAAATAGATAGGCAACAAGAATAGATTGTATCACATGGAATTATGTTCAGTATCTTATATTAACCTGACCTGCCTCTTGAGACACCTGTATGCAGATCAGGAAGCAACAGCTAGAATTGGACATGGAACAACAGACTGGTTCCAAATAGGAAAAGGAATACGTCAAGGCTGTATATTGGCACCCTGCTTATTTAACTTATATGCAGAGTACATCATGAGAAACACTGGGCTGGATGAAGCACAAGCTGGAATCAAGATTGCCTTGAGAAATATCAATAAACTCAGATATGTAGATGACACCACCCTTATGGCAGAAAGTGAAGAACTAAAAGGCCTCTTGATGAAAGTGAAAAAAGCGAGTGAGAAAGTTGGCTTAAAGCTCAACATTCAGAAAACTAAGATCATGGCATCCAGTCCCATCACTTTGTGGCAAATAGGTGGGGAAACAGTGGAAACAATGGCTGACTATTTTTGGGGGCTCCAAAATCACTGCAGATGGTGATTGCAGCCATGAAATTAAAAGATGCTTACTCCTTGGAAGGAAAGTTATGACCAAATTAGACAAGATATTAAAAAGCAAAGGTATTACTTTGCCAACAAAGGTCTGTCTAGTCAGGGCTATGGTTTTTCCAGTTGTCATGTATGGATGTGAGAGTTGGACTGTGAAGAAAGCTGAACACCGAAAAATTGATGCTTTTGAACTGTGGTGTTGGAGAAGACTCTTGAGAGTCCCTTGGACTTCAAGGAGATCCAACCAATCCATCCTAAAGGACATTAGTCCTGGGTGTTCATTGGAAGGACTGATGTTGAAGCTGAAACTCCAATACTTTGGCCACTTGATGGGAAGAACTGACTCATTGAAAAAGTCCCTGATGCTGGGAAAGATTGAGGCAGGAGGAGAAGAGGGCAACAGAGGATGCGGTGGTTGGAATGGCATCACCAACTCAGTGGACATGAGTTTAGGTGAACTCCAGGAGTTGGCTATGGACAGGGAGGCTTGGTGTGCTGTGGTTCATGGGGTCACAAAGAGCTGGACACGACTGAGCGACTGAACTGAACTGAATTAACCTGTGGAATTTAATCTGCATGAGAGTACTGAATCACTATGCTGTACACCTGAAACTAACACAGTTTTACACATCAACTCTACTTCTGTTCTATTAAAATAAAAATAATAACGTATTTGAGATAGTCTCTTTGTTTTAAAAATTTGTGTAGTTCGTGGTGTCATAAAGAGTCATATACAACTTAGGGACTGAACAACAACAACATTATACAGATACAACTGTCACCATCCTCTTTTTTTAATGGATGGAAAGATTGGGTTGCAGAAAGACTACCCAAAAGGCATGGTGTCTTATTCCAGAGGGCTTTTTATTCCCAGGAATATTGGTACAGAAATAGCAGTATCAATTGCTTGCTCTCATGAAAAAAAGCATTGAACTAAGGGTTGGAAATTGTTGTATCTTCTTCAGTTTTTTTTTTTTTTTCTTTTACTACCCCACTTTTTTGATTAAGACAAATGAAGACGTACATTACATATCCACTTCACCATATAGCAAGCTGAAATTCCAGTAAAAAAAAAAACAAGAAAAATATAAGTATTTTTCCTGCATATGACTTGATTATAACAATTATAAAAGCTGTAAATATTTTTAACTCACTATTGGCAAGATAATTTGTTTCTCAATAAAAGTATATGTAACTTTACAAGCTTTTGATTATGTGAAAATCTAGTAAATATGAAGTGCAAGCTGTTTCCCTGGGATATACTGAGTAATAACTGGAATCTTTTCTCCAGTTTTCTAAGAAAACTTTGAACATACTTAAATCTGCTGAGCACTATTATTTTCTTCTGGAAGTCACATTTTCTTTGAAAAATACATGTAATTTTAGCAGTTTAGTCACATCCTGAGGTATATCCAAGAGGAGCATATCCACCACTACCTATTACTTAGTGTTCTGCTGATGATGATTGTGGTTCCCTCTGTTTCCTGCAGGATTTAGTGGTTTTTAAGCACAGGTATAGTAGGGTTTGCTCACCAGTTTTCCTTGTAGCAGTAGTTTGGATAATTCTTATTAGAAGTCTATGGTTTCATCTCTTTTTTTTTTTTTTTCATGCTTCCCTTTCCCTCTCTTTCCCTTTTGCTTGCTTTTGTCTATCTTTATCTTTCTTATATATCCCTGCCTTCTTCCCTAATCTTTACATATATTTTACTTGTTTTTTTTTTTTTTTAATTGCCAGCTAAGGCCAGTATTTTCCCATAAGCCTAGCTAGTCCTTTGAACTGACCTTGAACTTGATGATCATTGATGTCTGCTTTAGTTGTTTGCCCTGACTCTAAAATTATACCTTTAAAGTAGAAAAAGGAAAAAAAAAGTATTCAATTTTATTTTGTTATTAGTGCTAGAATTTTTAATCTGTCTCAAATATGGTCTTGCTTTATGGTTCCAATATCTGAGCTAAATCAATTCAGCAGGACAAATTATTTTTATAGACCTGAAAGCTAATTTTATCTCTTCTGATATTCTTTTCTTATATCAAGCAAATCTTTTCCTTAAGTTTTAGTAACTTATGTGTCTGGATGTTGATTATGGCTTGGATAATCTTGAATATTCTACAAAAAATATTTTTGTTATCTCCTTTTATTCATCATGTTCTGAATGTTCTGTTAATCAAAGTGAAAATGTGTATAACTAGTATTCAGTAAATTAGAATAAACAAAGTAAAGCAAAATAAAATTTTAACTCAAAAGCTGTGATGGTCATGTTTTTACTGATAACAAATTGAAGACATTTCAACTCTTTCAGAGTCCTTCATTTTCAGATTAGTTAATATTGCTGCTACTGTGTGCAAAGACTTAATGAAATGGTAGTGTAGCTTATACAATGCTGTTATGATCATGCTTACTGAATGTTTACAAAAGCATTTATTAAAATGTCCTACACATTTACCATAATGTACCAAGTGCTTGCCAAGTTATGTTCTTGTTATTCAGTCGCTCAGTAATGTCTGAATCTTTGCAACCCCAAGGAATGCAGAACACCAGGCTTTTTTGTCCTTCACCATCTCCCAGAGCTTGTTCAAACTCATGTCTATTGAGTCAGTTATGCCATTCAACCATCTCGTCCTCTGTCATTCACTTCTCCTTCTGCCTTCAATCTTTCCCAGAATCAGAGTCTTTTCTAATGAGTTGGCTCTTTCCATCAAGTGGCCAAAGTACTGGAGCTTCAGTTTAAGCATCAGACATTCTAATGAAAATTTAGGATTGATTTCCTTTAGGATTGACTGGTTTGACCTCCCAGCTGTCAAAGGGACTCTCAAGAGTCTTCTCTATCACCACAGTCCAAAAGTATCAATTCTTCAGCGCTCAGTTTTCTTTATGGTCCAGCTCTCACATGCATACGTGACTACTGGAAAAACCGTAGCTTTGACTATACAGACCTTTGTTGGCAAAGTGATGTCTCTTGCATTTTAATATGCTCTCTAGCTTTGTAGTAGCTTTTCTTCCAAGGAATAAGCGTCTTTTAATTTCATGGCTGCAGTCACCATCTGCAGTGATTTTGGAGCCCATGAAAATAAAGTCTGTCACTGTTTCCATTGTTTCCCCATCTATTTGCCATAAAGTGATAGAACCAGATGCCATGATCTCTGTTTTATGAGTGTTGAGTTTTAAGCCCACTTTTTCACTCTCCTCACTTTCATTGAGAGGCTCTTTAGTTCCTCTTCACTTTCTGCTATAAGAGTGGTGTCATTTACGTATCTGGGATTATTGATATTTCTCCCAGAAGACTTGATTCCAGCTTGTGCTTCATCCAGCCCAGCATTTCGCATGATGTACTCTGCATAATGAAAGTGATAGTCACTCAGTCATGTCTGACTCTTAGCAACCCCATGGACTAAATGTAGTCCATGGAATTCTCCAGGCTGGAATACTGGACTGGGGAATTGTTCCCTTCTCCAGGGGATCTTCCCAACCCAAGGATTGAACCTAGGTCTCCCACATTGCAGGCGGAGTCTTTACGAGCTGAGCTAGAAGTAAATTCAGCCGGGTGACAATATACAGTCTTGACATACTCCTTTCCGGATTTGGATCCATTGTTCCATGTCCATTCCATTGTCCACGTGTTCCATATCCAGTTCTAACAGTTGCTTCTTGACCTGCATACAGGTTTCTCAGGAGGCAGGTAAAGTGGGCCAGTATTCCCATCTCTTTAAGAATTTTCTACAGTTTGTTGTGATTGTTTTCCCTACTTTCTTCAATTTAAGTATGAGTTTTATGATAGGAGTATCACCATTTTTTCAATACTTATGTTATTCCCTATAATATTAGCATCTGTATGTGTCAGTTGTAAAAATTAACTTGCCTTTTTCCAAAAAGAATGGGTTGACTCTGTTTTCAGTTATTAGCATTCTGAAGATATTATTTTGAGGGCTTAAAGTAAATTGCAGAAAATATGTTTCCTTTAAATTTAGTTAAATAACATGAAGACTTTAAAACCAGGCCCAGCACTCCTTCCTAAATAAAATCTTTCACCATCCCCCCAAAAGCACATATTATTTATTATTCAAAAGGATAGTTTTTCTAATTAGAGTATGACTTCTTACTTTTATTTTTTTATTTTTATTTTTTTGTAATTTTTATTTTATTTTATTTTTTTTTAATTTTTAATTTAATTTTATTTTTTAACTTTACAATATTGTATTGGTTTTGCCATATATCAAAATGAATCTGCCACAGGTATACTTAAATTTTATTTTTATTAGAAAAGAACTCTATATTTTCAAATAAATAATTTATTTTTATAAAATAGATATAGATAAAATATATTACTAGAAAAAAAAATCTACTTAAAATGCCATGAAGCATTTTCTTAGAAAAATGGCCAGCCTAACTTAAATGACTTAATATGGTTTTGCTTTCTTATCCTATTTAACTCTCATTGGTTTCTCTTATTTAATATCATGGACTGTCTTTCTCAGTAGAGAATATGCAAAGTGTACATTAATGTGGTTTTAATTTCGATGATATGGAAATTGAATTCAATTAATTAAATTTAGAGTAACTTAGCTCAGATTGTAATATCAAAACTAGAATCTAGTAAAAAATTTTAATTATATTTTTTAATTATAAAGTTTGGCAAAGTATCAGTATAATGTCAGAATTTGCATTCTTTTTCTCTGTAAACTTGATGATGCCCTACATCTTTCAATTCAGTTCAGTCCCTCAGTCATGTCTGACTCTTTGTAACCCCATGGATTGCAGCTCAGCAGGCTTCCCTGTCCATCAGCAACTCCCAGAGCTTGGTTAAACTCATGTGCACCAAGTCGGAGATGCCATCCAACCACCTCATCCTATGTCGTCCCCGTCTCCTCCTGCTCTGTCTTTCCCAGCATCAGAGTCTTTTCCAGTGAGTCAGTTCTTTGCATCAGGTGGCCAAAGTATTGGAGTTTCAGCATCAGCATCAGTCCTTCCAATGAATGTTCAGCACTGATTTCCTTTAGGATTAACTGGTTTAATTTCCTTGCAGTCCAAGGGACTCTCAAGAGTCTTCTCCAACATCACAGTTCAAAAGGATCAGTTCGACAGTGCTCAGCTTTCTTTATGGTCCAACACTCACATTCATACATCCATATATGACCACTGGAAAAACCATTGCTTTGACTAGATGAACCTTCCTCAGAAAAGTAATGTCTCTAATCTTTATTATGCTGTCTATGCTGGTCATAACTTTTCTTCCAAGGAGCAAGTATCTTTTAATTTCATGGCTGCACTCACCATCTGCAGTGATTTTGGAACCCAAAAAAATAAAGTCTGTCCCTGTTTTCATTGTTTCCCCATCTATTTGCCATGAATTGATGGGACCAGGGGCCATGGTCTTCGTTTTCTGACTGTTGAGCTTTAAGCCAACTTTTTCACTCTCCTATTTCACTTTCATCAAGAGGCTCTTTAGTTCTTCTTCGATTTCTGCCATAAGGGTGGTATCATCTGTGTACCTGACATTATTGATATTTCTCCTGGCAATCTGGATTCCAACTTATGGTTCCTCCAGCCCAGCATTTCACATGATGTACTCTGCATATACGTTAAATAAGCAGGGTGACAACGTACAGCCTTGACATACTCCTTCCCCAATTTCCAACCAGTCTGTTGCTCCATGTCAGGTTCTAACTGTTTCTTCTTGACCTGCAGACAGATTTATCAGGAAGCTGATAAGATGGGCTGGTATTCCCATCTCTTGAAAAATTTTACACAGTTTGTAGTGATCCACACAGTCAAAGGCTTTGGCATAGTCAATATAGCAAAAGTAAATGTTTTTCTGGAACTCTCCTGCTTTTTCAATGATCCAACGGATGTTGGCAGTTGGGTCTTCTGTTCCTCTGCCTGTCTAAATCCACTTTGAACATCTGCAAGTTCACAGTTCACATACTGTTGAAGCCTGGCTTGGAGAATTTTGAGCATATCTTTGCTAGCATGTGAGACAGGTGCAATTCTGCAGTAATTTGAACATTCTTTGGCATTGACTTTCTTTGGGATTGGATTGAAAACTGACCTTTTGCAGTCCTGTGGCCACTGCTGAATTTTCCAAATTTGCTGGCATATTGAGTGCAGCACTTTCACAGAATCATCTTTTAGGATTTGAAATAATTGAGCTGGAATTCCATCACCTCCACAACTTTGTTCATGATGATGCTTCCTAAGGTCCACATGACTTCTCATTCCAGGATTTCTGGCTCTAGGTGAGTGATCACACCATCGTGGTTATCAGGGTTATTAAGGTCTGTTTTGTATAGTTTTTCTGTGTATTCTTGCCACCTCTTCTTAATATCTTCTGCCTCTGTTAGGTCTGTACCATTTCTGTCCTTTATTGTGCCCATGTTTGCATGAAAAGATGCATGCCCATACTTGTATCTTTCTCTTGGTATCTCTCATTTTCTTGAAGAGATGTCTAGTCTTTCCCATTCTATTGTTTTCCTCTATTTCTTTGCATTGGTCAATGAGTAAGACTTTCTTATCTGTCCGTGCTATTCTTTGGATCTCTATGTACAAATGGGTATATCTTTCCTTCTCTACTTTGTCTTTAGCTTCTCTTACTTTCTCAGCTGTTTGTAAGGCCTCCTCAGACAGCCATTTTGCCTTTATGCATTTGTTTTTATTGAGGATGGTCTTGATCACTGCTTCCTGTACAATTTCACAAACTTCCTTCCATAGTTCTTTAGCCACTCTATCAGATCTAATCCCTTGAATCTATTTGTCACTTCTACTGTATAATCATAAGGGATTTGATTTATGTAATAACTTAATTGCCTAGTAGTTTTTGCTACTTTCTTCAGTTTATGAAATTGGTAATAAGTATTGCATGATCTGAGTCACAGTCAGCTCCCAGTCTTGTTTCTGCTAACTGTATAGAGCTTCTCCATCTTTAGCTACAAAGAATATAATCAATCTGATTTCAGTATTGACCATCTGGTGATGTTCATGTGTAGAGTCTTCTCTTCTGTTGATGGAAAAGGATGTTTGCTATGACCAGTGTGTTCTCTTGGCAAAACTCTGTTAGCCTTTGCCCTGCTTTATTTTGTACTCCAAGGCCAAATTTACCTGTTACTCCAGGTATTTCTTGACTTTCTACTTTTGCATTCCAGTCCCCTATGATGAAAAGGACATCTTTTTGGTTGTTAGTTCTAGAAGGTCTTGTAGGTCTTCATATAACTGTTCAACTTCAGCTTCTTCAGAATTACTGGTCAGGTCATAGACTTGGATTACTGTGATATTGAATGGTTTGCCTTGGAAATGAACAGAGATCATTCTGTCTTTTTTGAGATTGTACCCAACTACTGCATTTGGACTCTTGTTGACTATGAGGGTTATTCCATTTCTTCTAAGGGATTCTTGCCCACAATAGTCGATACAATGCTCATCTGAACTAAATTCACCCATTCCAGTACATTTTATTTCACTGATTCCTAAAATGTCAGTGTTCACTCTTGCCATCTCCTGTTTGACCACTTCCAATTTGCTATGATTCATGGACCTAACATTCCAGGTTCCTATACAATATTATTCTTTGCAGCATCGAACTTTACTTCCATCACCAGTCACATCCACAACTGGATTTCTACACTTCCACAACCAGTCACTTCCACTTCAGTCACTTCCACAACCAGTCACATCTACAACTTTAGTTTATATAAAAGGCAGAAAATCTAGTACACCTCAGGCTGATTTGGCCTCTCTGCTTTTAATCTTACGTTTGTACTCATTTTAGGGACAAATTTTTATCCCATCTGTTACAAAGAGCTTTTCTATCACCAGTTTGGAACAAATGTGATACTTCTTGTTTGTTTTTACAGAAAATCTAAATTTATTGGCCAGGCTACCATTGATTTTCTTTAATCACTGTCTTCTATGATTGAGATGAAAGCCAGATTCATGAGAATCTGTTGAAAGAAATAGGTTTATTATTTAATGCACTCAGTTTATCAGTAAAGAAGAAAACAATGAAAACTAACATGAGAATAGCAATATTCTTTTTAAGTGTGTTCCTCTTGACTAAAGTTTAAGCCTCAAGATGGTTCCACAGACCAAGGCACAATGATAGAATCATAAGCAATCTAGAGCTCATCTAGTGAAATCTGTTATAGTATAGCACCAGTAGTAGGTCCTGTGGCTGGGCCAAACAGTATCATGAATCTCCTCAGGGAGATGTAAAGACAGGCACTAGGCAGCATATCTGTCCTTGTGACCTAGTCAGTGAGAGGGCAAGAAATTGTGCCCCTACCAACCTGTTCCTTCCAAACTATTCTTGGACTTCCCTTGTGGCTCAGCTGGTAAAGAATCTGCCTGCAATGTAGGAGACCTGGGTTTGATCCCTGGTTTGAGAAGATCCCCTGAAGAAGGGAAAGGCTACCCAAGTAAGTATTCTGGCCTAGAGAATTCCAGGGACTGAATAGTCCGTGGAGTCGCAAAGAATCATACACGACCGAGTGACTTTCCCTGACTCACCAACCTGTAGCTATGTTTAAAATGGATAATGAACAAGGACCTACCCTATAGCACTGGGAACTCTTCTCAATATTATGTGGCAGCCTGGATGGGAGAGGAATTCGGGCTACAATGGATACTTATATATGTATGACAGAGTTCCTTTTCTGTCCACCTTAAACCATCATAACATTGTTAATCAGCTATACTCCAATATAAAATTTTAAAAGTTAAACAAAAAGGAATAGGATCAGAATATAGGGAGAATCAACAAAGTAGGAAAAAAAGACATGCAGATTAATGAAATAGATGGAAGGAGAAACAGCCTTGATAATTACAGAAATATAATGGCTTTCTCTCAGCTCAGGCTCCTTTTATTACTGACAATATAAATAGTATACTATGTGGAGCAGAAGTAGAAATGTAAAGTACTAGAAATGCATGCTTTTTGGTGGTTTACAAACTTTTGAGAACAGAAGTTAGGTTGCCTCTTCTCCACAGGAGACAATTAATTGAGGCTTGATTAAACCTACTAACAAAACCATATCCATATTGAGATAAACATATTTCCCAAGATAAGGATTATTTATGCCTATGATATCTTTACAAACCTATTAAAAAAAAAAAAAGCAGAATTATAGACACCTAATTATGATGATCAGACCACTTATAAAAATAGTGGTTTCACAGTGAAGGAGACAGATTGTCTCAGCTGAGTGTCTAGGAAAGGCTGTAGATAAATGTTGAGCCCATATAGATTTAAGCAGTAGTGTGATTTAGGGGAATGAGTCCTTATCTGAGCCCATCCCTGCCACAGACCAGGCAAGTTCTTAACCTCTCTAAGCTTCCAGGTTTCTAATATGCAGAATTGCAAACTTAAAGGGATGTTGGCAGTAAAATAGGCCTGCAGGAAATGATATCCATTATTTTCAAATTCCTTTCTTAGTCTTCACTATAGAACTCATGATAAACATACTTTCATTGCTCCTGTAATTCATTAATTGAAGAAGCAGTAGGGTTGTATAAATGTATAAGAGACTTTCTTAAATAAGTTATAAACCTCCTGTCTTCTCTGGCCTAAACGGTTAATGATGTTACTCATGAGCCAAGCTCTGTTAATGGATAGGAATATGTAGTCATGAGCAAAATAGAGTGCCTTCCTTAAGATTTCTGAGAGTTTAGTGGAGGAGTCACAAAAATAAAGAAGCAGTTATCTTACAATGCAGAGATGATATGTTAATAGCAATCACAGCACATAGGTGGGAGCTCACTGCTCAATAGAAAGGGTGAAAGGGATTGGGGATGGTTGGCAGTGGTTTCCCAGAGGAGAAACTTCTTATGTGCTGTGCTGTGCTTAGTCATTCACGCAAGTCCGAGTCTTTGTGACCCTGTAGACTGTAGCTCACCACTCTCCTCTGGTCATGGGGATTCTCTAGGCAAGAATACTGGAGTGGGTTGCCATACCTTCCTCCAGGGGGTCTTCACAACCCAGGGAGCAAACCCAGGTGTCCTGCATTGCAGGTGGATTCTTTACTATCTGAGCCACAAGGGAAGCCCAAGAATACTGCAGTGGGTAGACTATCCCTTCTCCACGGGAACTTCCCAACCCAGGAATCAAACAAGAGTTTTCTTCATTGCAAGTGGATTCTTTGCCAGATGAGCTACCCAGGAAGCCCCAAAGCTTCTCATTTATTGCTGTTAGTTGCTCAGTCGTATCCGGACATGACTGCAGTATGTCAGGCTTCTCTGTCTTTCAACATCTCCTGGAGGTTGCTCAAACTCATGTCCATTGAATCGGTGGTGCCATCCAACCATTTCATCCTCTGTCGTCCCCTTATCCTCCTGCCTTCAGTCTTTTCCAGCTTCAGTGTCTTTTCTAATAAGTCGGCTCTTCCCATCAGGTGGCCAAAGTATTGGAGCTTCAGCTTCAACATCAGTCCTTCTAATGAATATTCAGGATTAATTTCCGTAAGGATTGACTGGTTTGATCTCCATGCTGTCTGAGACTCTCAAGAGTCATCTCTAACACCACAGTCCAAAAGTACCAATCTTTGTTGCTCAGCCTTCTTTATGGTCCAACTCTCACGTCCATACATGGCTACTGGAAAAACCATAGCTTTGATTAGATGAAACTTTATTGGCAAAATAATATCTCTTTTTTAATACACTGTCTAAGTTTGTCATAGCTTTTCTTCCATGGAGCAGGTATCTTTTAATTTCATGGCTGCAATCACCATCTGAAGTGATTTTGGAGCCCAAGAAAATAGTCTGTCACTGTTTCCATTGTTTCCCCATCTATTTGCCATGAAGTGATGGGACTAGTACTTGGACAGTACTTGGATGCAAGCTCAAAAAAGACAGAGTGATCTCTGTTCGTTTCCAAGGCAAACCATTCAACATCACAGTAATCCAAGTCTATGCCCCAACCAGTAACGCTGAAGAACCTGAAGTTGAACGGTTCTATGAAGACCTAAAAGACCTTTTAGAACACCCCCAAAAAATATCCTTTTCATTATAGGGGATGGGAATGCAAAAGTAGGAAGTCAAGAAACACCTGGGGCAACAGGCAAATTTGGCCTTGGAATATGGAATGAAACAGGGCAAAGACTAATAGAGTTTTGCCAAGAAAATGCACTGGTCATAGCAAACACCCTCTTCCAACAACACAAGAGAAGACTGTACACATGGACATCACCA
>NW_011494735.1:786607-787032 GCF_000754665.1 Bison bison bison
ACCGGGAGCTGACTGTGGCTCAGATCATGAACTCCTTATTACCAAATTCAGATTTAAATTGAAGAAAGTAGGGAAAACCACTAGACCATTTAGGTATGACCTAAATCAAATCCCTTATGATTATACAGTGGAAGTGAGAAATAGATTTAAGGGCCTAGATCTGATAGAGTACCTGATGAACTATGGAATGAGGTTCGTGACAGTGTACAGGAGACAGGGTTCAAGACCATCCCCATGGAAAAGAAATGCAAAAAGCAAAATGGCTGTCTGAGGAGGCCTTACAAATAGCTGTGAAAAGAAGAGAAGTGAAAAGCAAAGGAGAAAAGGAAAGATATAAGCATCTGAATGCAGAGTTCCAAAGAATAGCAAGAAGAGATAAGAAAGCCTTCCTCAGTGATCAATGCAAAGAAATAGAAGAAAACAAC
>NW_011494735.1:787498-798148 GCF_000754665.1 Bison bison bison
GAGGAACTCAAAAGCCTCTTGATGAAAGTGAAAGTGGAGAGTGAAAAAGTAGGCTTAAAGCTCAACATTCAGAAAATGAAGATCATGGCATCTCGTCCCATCACTTCATGGGAAATAGACGGGGAAACAGTGGAAAGAGTGTCAGACTTTATTTTTTGGGGCTCCAAAATCACTGCAGATGGTGACTGCAGCCATGAAATTAAAAGACGCTTACTCCTTGGAAGGAAAGTTATGACCAACCTAGATAGCGTATTCAAAAGCAGAGACATTACTTTGCCAACAAAGGTCTGTCTAGTCAAGGCTATGGTTTTTCCTGTGGTCATGTATGGATGTGAGAGTTGG
Source organism: Bison bison bison (assembly GCF_000754665.1). NCBI lineage: Eukaryota > Metazoa > Chordata > Mammalia > Artiodactyla > Bovidae > Bison > Bison bison. The sequence goes on from NW_011494735.1 coordinate 787,841, forward strand.
ACTGTCAAGAAGGCTGAGCACCGAAGAATTGATGCTTTTGAACTGTGGTGTTGGAGAAGACTCTTGAGAGTCCCTTGGATTGCAAGGAGATCCAACCAGTCCATGCTGAAGGAGATCAGCCCTGGGATTTCTTTGGAAGGAATGATGCTAAAGCTGAAACTCCAGTACTTTGGCCACCTCATGCGAAGAGTTGACTCATTGGAAAAGACTCTGATGCTGAGAGGGATTGGGGGCAGGAGGAGAAGGGGACGACAGAGGATGAGATGGCTGGATGGCATCACTGACTCGATGGAGTCTGTGTGAACTCCGGGAGTTGGTGATGGACAGGGAGGCCTGGCATGCTGTGATTCATGGGGTCGCAAAGAGTCGGACATGACTGAGCGACTGAACTGAACTGATGGGACTAGAGACCATGATCTTTGTTTTTTGAATGTTGAGCTTTCAGCCAACTTTTTCACTCTCCTCTTCCACCTTCATCAAGAGGCTCCTTAGTTCTTCACTTTCTGCCATAAGGGTGATATCATGTGCATATCTGAGGTTGTTGATATTTCTTCTGCCAGTCTTGATTCAAGCTTGTTCTTTATCAAGCCCAGCATTTCTCATGATGTACTCTGCACGTAAATTAAATAAGCAGAAAGACAATATATAGCCTTGATGTACTTTCCCACTTTGTAACCAGTCCTTTGTTCCATGTCTGGTTCTGACTCTTGCTTCTTGACTTGTATACAGATTTCTCAGAAGGGAGGTAAGGTGGACTGGTATTCCTATCTCTTTAAGAATTTTCTACATTTTGTTGTGATCCACACAGTAAAAGGCTTTAGCATAGTCATTGAAGCAGAAGTAGATGTTTTTCTGGAATTCTCTTGCTTTTTCTATGATCCAAGAGATCTTGCCAATTTGATCTCTGGTTCCTCTGCCTTCCTAAAATCAATTTGAACATCTGGAAGTTCTCAGTTCACGCTGTTGAAGCCTAGCTTGAGAATTTTCAGCATTATTTTGCTCGCGTGTGAGATAAGTGCAATTGTGTGGTAGTTTGAACATCCTTTGACATTCTCTTCTTTGGGATTGGATTGAACACTGACATTTTCCAGTCCTGTGACCCCTGCTGAGTTTTCCGAATTTGCTGGCATGTTGAGTGCAGCACTTTCGCAACATCATCTTTTAGGATTTGGAATAGCTCAACTGGAATTCCATCACCTCCACTAGCTTTGTTTGTAGTGATGTTTCCTAAGGCCCACTTGACTTCTCACTCCAAGATGTCTGGCTCTAGGTCAGTGATCACACCAGTGTGGTTATCTGGGTCATTATGATCTTTTTTGTATAGTTTTTCTGTGTATTTATGTTACCTCTTCTTAATATCTGCTTCTGTTAGGTCCATACCATTTCTGTCCTTAATTGTGCCCATCTTTGCATGAAATATTCCCTTGGTTTCTCTAATTTTCTTGAAGAGGTGTCTAGTTTCTTCCATTCTCTTGTTTTCCTTTATTTCTTTGCATTCACTTAGGAAGGCTTTCCTTAAGATATCTCTCCTTGCTATTCTTTGGAACTTTGCATTCAGGTGGGTATATCTTTGCTTTTCTCCTTTGCCTTTCACTTTTCTTCTTTTCTCAGCTATTTGTAAGGCTTACTCAGATAGCCATTTTGCCTTTTTGCATTTCTTTTTCTTGCAGATGGTTTTGATCACCACCTCATATACATTGTAATGAACCTTGGTCCTTAGTTCTTCAGGCACTCAGTCTATCAGTTCTAATCCTTTGGTTATTTGTCACTTCCACTGTATAATCGTAAGGGATTTAAGTCATAACTTAATGGCCTGGTAGTTTTCCCTACTTTCTTCAGTTTATGATGAAAGCATAAGGATTTGGCAATAAGTAGTTCATGATCTGAGTCACAGTCAGCTACTGGTCTTGTTTTTGCTCACTCCATCTTTGACTGCAAAGAATATAATCAGTCTGATTTCGGTATTGACCAAAACTAGTCATGTGTAGTCACCTCTTCTATTGTTGGAGTCATCCCTTGTTTTGTTGAAGTTTGTTTTATGCATCTTCAAAATTAGATCTGAAAAAGTACTTTTGAAATTTTGAGACTCTCAGTAATTTAGTTGACCAATATTTTTCTGTTACCATTTGTTTTTAAGAACATGTATGTAAGAAAATATATCATTTACATGAAAAAATTTTTTTAAATTAATTTAGATTATTAATAATCCCATTTTTCAGAGATGACATTTCACTTTTTATGTTTTGTATATATACTTTAACTTATAGACTTAACATCATGCCATATATATGCATTTGTAAGTTTTTTACTTAGTAGTAGAAGTGTTACTATTTTCCATTTTATTACTTATCATTTTAATGTTTTTAATAGTTTTATAGAATTATTTTATGTGACTAAGCTATAGTTTGTTTAACCAGTCTCATAATGTAGAGTATCAATGTTACAGTCTTCTGGTGCTGCTGTAGAAACACCATAGATTTACTAACAGGAAAATACCACAAATGTATTATCTTAAATCCTCTGTGTCCGAAATCTGACAGAGGTCTCATTGGGCTGAGATCAAGATGTCAACAACTCTGCATTCCATTCTTGAATGTGTAGGGAAGAATTCATTTAATTGCCTGTTCAGCTTCAGAAGGCAATCCTTGATTCACGCACCCTCCCATCTAACACCCAGAAATCCATCTTCAAAGCCAACAGTGGAGAGTTGGGTCCTCACATGGAATCACTTGACCTCCTTTTTAGTCACAACTCTCTCTGACGCTTTTCTGCCTCCCTGTTTCACTTTAAAATGCTTGTAATTATGTTGGACCCACCTGAATAATCCACTAGCATTTCCCGGCCTCAAGGTCAACTGATTAGTAACCTTAATTACATCTGCAACCTTAATATTCCTTTACCATGTAAAGTAACATTTTCACAGATTCTGGTCATTAGGAGGTAGACATCTTTGAAAGGCCATTACTCTGCTAGCTACAATGTGGTTTTAATTTTTTTTCAGTTTTATAAATAAGGTATTATATTTATTGTTTTTTAGTCGCTAAGTTATAATACTTCGTTGTTGTTTAGTAACCAAGTCACGTCTGACTCTTTTGCAACCCCATGGACTATAGCCTGCCAAGTTCCTCTGTCCATAGGATTTTCCAGGCAAGAAGACTGGAGTGGGTTGCCGTTTCCTTCTCCCAGAGATCTTCTCTACCCAGGGATCGAACCCATGCCTCCTATACTGGCAGGCAGATTCTTTAATGACTGAGCCACTTAGAAATAATAATGATGCTTTAATGAACTTCATGAATTTTCAATTATATCTTTTTTTTTAAAGTAAACAGATGGCCAACATTTTCCTATAAATTGAATCAGATTCTCCTTACTTGACTCAATATTTTATATACTATTAATTGCTTTATTTAGTACTAAAAAAATGATACAGACATATATTACTTAATACTGGTTTCTGGGATTATTTTATAGAGTGTAGAGTTTCTATTCACGTGTAGCAATTTTAATTAACTTAATAATGAAGTATAAAATATTATTGGCCAGAGACAAGTTGGAAGTGTAAGCAAATAAAGATATGAATAATTATTTATTTTTAATTGAAATAATTATATGGGATAATAAAAACAATAATGGCTTAGAACTTAAAGTAATATATATTTACCACTAAAGCATAAACTCTGCCTAAACTCACTTCAAGTGTATAATTCACACTAATAATTATAGAATCACCTGTTAGAGAGGAAGCATATAATTCTATTAATGCATGTTAAAATATCTCATTTGATATAAAAATGTATAAAAATTATCAGTACTTTAAATCTTTAGAGAAATATATAGCAATCTGAGAAAATATGATAATAATTTAGAAATACATAATGAAAATTTAGCAAGAAAATGAGACTGAAGGTAAATTTGGGGATTTGAATTGGTGATAAATAAGCAGTCAGATGTGTAGGACCTGCAAAATTATAGCCTAATAAACTTTAAAATGAATAGGATGATATGACAACATAAACCAACTCTAGTTTGCTTATATCAATTTTAAAAATGAGAGCAATCCCTTCATCTAATTTGAATTATTTCTAAAATCACAGTATGACAGGTAACATTTTAAGTTACATTGTTCAATATTGGGAAAGTTTTCATTTGTGCTTTTGAAAAGTAAACACTTTGAACTATTCAGAGAGAAATAGTTAAGTGTTTATGGTTATTTGAAATCCTGAAATAATTTTAGTTGTTTTTATTATTTTATATAAGCAGGTCATAACTGAATGAATCAGATTAGAGCTATATGAGTCAGAATATAAAGCTAAGTCCCACCACTAGTAGTATAAAACTTTGATTACTTTTTAAGTATTCCATATAGAAGAAATACTGTCTATATTCAAAGGGTCCTCTATATTGAATTTCTTTGTCTGTTATGCCACTGTGGACATCACATTAAAAAAGTGATCATGAAAAGTTAGTTCAGTGCTAAGTCACTTCAGTCGTGTCCGACTCTGTGTGACCCCTTAGATGGCAGCCCACCAGGCTCCCCCGTCCCTGGGATTCTCCAGGCAAGAACACTGGAGTGGGTTGCCATTTCCTTCTCCAATGCATGAAAGTGAAAAGAGAAAGTGAAGTCACTCAGTTGTGTCTGACTCTTAGCGACCCCATGGATTGCAGCCTACCAGGCTCCTCCGTCCATGGGATTTTCCAGGCAAGAGTACTGGAGTGGGGGTGCCATTGCCTTCTCTGAGCTAGTTCAGTACCCTCTTGCAATTCTGTTTTGTGTGATAAAGGAAAAGTGAAAGTGAACTTGCTTAGTCGTGTCCCACTCTTTGTGAGCCCATGGACTGTAGCCTACCAAGTTCCTCCGTCCATGGGAGTTTCCAGGCAAGAATACTGGAGTGGGTTGCCATTTCCTTCTCCAGGAGATCTTCCCAACCCAGGGATTGAACCCAGGTCTCCCGCATTGTAGGTAAGTGCTTTACCGTCTGAGCCACCAGGGAAGTCTGTGTGATAAAGGGGAAATATTAAAAAATATGGTAAATTTTACTAACTTACTGTCAATAATTGTAAGGCTGTCACAAAGTTGTATGTTTTAAGTGAAAAACCTATTATATAATTCTTCAATACATTAGCCTTTTCCCCATAAACTAGATAAGCCACAGAACTTGGGAGATTTGAGGTAGCCAACTACTTTTCCAGCACCACATGAATTCTCCAGGAGTTGCCCAATTCAGTCCAAATCAATTCATTATTTGATGTCTGCCAGATCATTTGCATAGAATTTCTGAACAATCCGTTTTGTAAACAAAGCTGAGAATGCACCTGTGATTTTGGGTACAGAGTAAGGGCAAAATCATTTGCTGGAGTGTGCTGAAATTAGAAGGAAGAGAGATCACTGCTCTGTTCACACCACGCCTCTCTGGCTATTGCCGTATTTTAATCTATAAGGGGAAGGAGAAACAGAGAGGGGCCTCTTGGAGTGACAAGAATAAGCACATATTTCTTGGCTCCAGGTTCATGCAGTTCATACTGTCACTTTTGTCCTTCCTTGCCAAGAAGAAAAAACTTATAGAGATTAAAAGAAAAAAAGATGCGGGCGGTCCTAATATGGTGGAGGAATAGGACGGAGAGATCACTTTCTCCCCCACAAATTCATCAAAAGAACAATTGAACGCTGAGGAAATTCTACAAAACAACTTCTGAACACTGGCAGAGGACACCAGGCACCCAGAAAGGCAGCTCATTCTCTTTGAAAAGAATGCTGTATGAATGGGGAAGTCTTGAGGCTATTGTAAAAATAAGACTGAAACCAGAGGCTGGAGGCTTAAATCCAAAACTTGAGAACATCAGAAAACTGTCTCCAGGGAGTATTAATCAACAAAAGCTCATCCAAAAGCCTCCATACCTACACTGAAACCAAGCTCCACCCAAGAGCAAACAAGTTTCAGAGCAAGACATACCAAGCTAATTCTCTAAAAACAGAGGAACATAACCGTGAGCATTAAAATATAGACAGCCAAAAGTCACACCAAGCCCTTCAGTTCAGTTCAGTTGCTCAGTCGTGTCCGACTCTTTGCGACCCCATGAATTGCAGCACACCAGGCCTCCCTGTCCATCACCAACTCCCGGAGTTCGCTCAGACTCACATCCATCGAATCAGTGATGCCATCCAGCCATCTCATCCTCTATCGTCCCCTTCTCCTCATGCCCCCAATCCCTCCCAGCATCAGAGTCTTTTCCAGTGAGTCAACTCTTCACATGAGGTGGCCAAAGTACTGGAGTTTCAGCTTCAGCATCATTCCCTCCAAAGAAACCCCAGGGCTGCTCTCCTTCAGAATGGACGGGTTGGATCTCTTTGCAGTCCAAGGAACTCTCAAGAGTCTTCTCCAACACCACAGTTCAAAAGCATCAATTCTTCAGCACTCAGACACCTCAAAACTCACTTCTGGACACTTCATTGCACTCCAGAGAGAAGAGATCTAGCTTCACCCACCAGAACACTGACGCAAACTTCCCTAACAAGGAAACCTTGACAAAGCACTCGTCCAAGCCCACCCACATGGAAGAACTTCCACAATAAAGAGGAACCCAAACCTTCCAAAATACAGAAAGGCCACCCAAAACACAGCAATCTAAACAAAATGAAAAGGCAGAGAAATATTCAGCAGGTAAAGGAACAATATAAATGCCCACCAAACAAAGAGGAGGAGATAGAGAGTCTACCTGAAAAAGAATTCAGAATAATGACAGTAAAAATGATCCAAAATCTTGAAAACAAAATGGAGTTACAGATAAACAGCCTGGAGACAAGGACTGAGAAGATGCAAGAAATGTTTAACAAGGACCTGCTGCCGCTGTCACTTCAGTCGTGTCCAACTCTGTGTGACCCCATAGACGGCAGCCCACCAGGCTCCTTCATCTCTGGAATTCTCCAGGTAAGAACACAGGAGTGGGTTGCCATTTCCATCTCCAATGCATGAAAGTGAAAAGTGAAAGTGAAGTCACTCAATCATGTCCGACTCTTCCTGACCCCATGGACTGCAGCCTACCAGGCTCCTCCATACATGGGATTTTCCAGTCAAGAATACCGGAGTGGGTTGCCATTGCCTTCTCCATAACAAGGACCTAGAAGAAATAAAAAAGTCAATCAATAATGAATAATGCAATAACTGAGATCAAAAACACTCTGGAGGGAACCAACAGTAGAATACCTGAGGTAGAAGATAGGATAAGTGAAGTGGAAGATAGAATGGTGTAAATAAATGAAACAGAGAGGAAAAAAAAAATTAAAAGAAATGAGGACAACATCAGAGACCTCTGGGACAATGTCAAACTCCCCAACATTCGAATCATAGGAGCCCCAGAAGAAGAAGACAAAAAGAAAGGCCATGAGAAAATACTTGAGGAGATGATGGTTGAAAACTTCCCCAAAATGGGGAAGGAAATAGCCACCCAAGTCCAAGAAACCCAGAGAGTCCCAAACAGGATAAGCCCAAGACAAAACACCCCAAGACCCATATTAATCAAATTAATGAAGATCAAAGACAAAGACCAAATATTAAAAGCAGCAAGGGAAAAACAGCAAATAACACACAAGGGGATTCCCATAAGGATAACAGCTGATCTTTCAATAGAAACTCTTCAGACTAGGAGGGAATGGCAGGAGAGGTGATGAAAGAGAAAAACCTACAATCCAGATTACTCTACCCAGCAAGGATCTCATTCAAATATGAAGGAGAAATCAAAAGCTTTACAGACAAGCAAATGCTGAGAGAACTTAGCACCACCAAACCAGCTCTCCAACAAAAGCTAAAGGATCTTCTCTAGACAGGAAACATGAAAAGGGTGTATAAACTTGAACCCAAAACAACAAAGCAAATGGCAGTGGGATCATACTTATCAATAATTACCTTAAATGTAAATGGATTGAATGCCCCAACCAAAAGACAAAGACTGGCTGAATGGATACAAAAACAAGACGCCTATGTATACTGTCTACAAGAGACCCACCTCAAAACAAGGGACACATACAGACTGAAAGTGAAGGGCTGGAAAAAGATATTTCATGCAAACAGAGACCAAAAGAAAGCAGGAGTAGCAATACTCAGATAAAATAGACTTTGAAATAAAGGCCATGAAAAGAGACAAAGAAGGACACTACATAATGAACAAAGGGTCAATCCAAGAAGATGATATAACAATTATAAATATATATGCACCCAACATAGGAGTACTGCAATATATAAGGCAAATGCTAACAAGTATGAAAGGGGAAATTACCAGTAACATAATAATAGTGGGAGACTTTTAATACCCCACTCACACCTATGGATAGATCAACTAAACAGAAAATTAGCAAGGAAACACAAACTTTAAATGATACAATGGACCAGTTAGACCTAATTGATATCTATAGGACATTTCATCCCAAAACAATGAATTTCACCTTTTCCTCAAGTGCACATGGAACCTTCTCCAGGATAGATCACATCCTGGGCCATAAATCTAGCCTTGGTAAATTCAAAAAAATTGAACTCATTTCAAGTATCTTTTCTGATTAGAATGCAGTAAGATTAGATGTCAACTACAGAAAAAAAAAATATTAAAAATTCCAACATATGGAGGCTGTACAACATGCTTCCAAATAACCAACAAATCACAGAAGAAATAAAAAAAGAAATCAAAATATACATAAAAATGAATGAAAATGAAAACACAACCCGAAACCTATGGGACTCAGTAAAAGCAGTGCTAAGGGGAAGGTTCATAGCAATACAAGCTTACCTCAAGAAACAAGAGAAAAGTCAAATAAATAACCTAACTCTACACCTAAAGCAATGAGCAAAGGAAGAAATGAAGAACCCCAAGGTTAGTAGAAGGAAAGAAATCATAAAAATTAGGGCAGAAATAAATGAAAAAGAAACAAAGGATACCATAGCAGAAATCAACAAAGAGGAAAGCTGGTTCTTTGAGAAGATAAATAGACAAACCATTAGCCAGACTCATCAAGGAAAAAAGGGAGAAGAATCAAATCAACAAAATTAGAAATGAAAATGGAGAAATCACAGCAGACAGCACAGAAATACAAAGGATCATGAGACTGCTGCTGCTGCTACTGCTGCTGCTAAGTCGCTTCAGTCATGCCCAACTCAGTGCGACCCCATAGACAGCAGCCCACCAGTCTCCACCACCCCTGGGATTCTCCAGGCAAGAACACTGGAGTGGGTTGCCATTTCCTTCTCTAATTCATGAAAGTGAAAAGTGAAAGTGAAGTCGTGTCCAACTCTTCACGACCCCATAGACTGCAGCCTACCAGGCTCCTCCGTCCATGGGATTTTCCAGGCAAGAGTACTGGAGTGGGTTGCCATTGCCTTCTCCGAACTATCAGCAACTACATACCAATAAAATGGACAACTTGAAAGAAATGCACCAATTCTTAGAAAAGTATAACTTTGCAAAAGTGAACCAGGAAGAAATAGAAAATCTTAAGACGCAGCACAAGCATGGAAATCAAAACTGTAATCAGAAATCTTCCAACAAACAAAGTCCCAGAACCAGATGGCTTCACAGCTGAATTCTACCAAAAATTTAGAGAAGAGCTAACACCTATCCTACTCAAATGCTTCCAGAAAGTTGCAGAGGAAGGTAAACTTCCTAACGTATTTTATGAGGCCACCATCACCCTAATACCAAAACCAGACAAAGATGCCACAAAAAAAGAAAACTACAGGCCAATATCACTGATGAACATAGATGCAAAAATCCTTAACAATATTCTAGCAAACAGAATCCAACAGCATATTAAAAAGATCATATACCATGACCAAGTGGGCTTTATCCAAGGGATGCAAGGATTCTTTAATATCTGCAAATCAATCAATGTGATACACCACATTAACAAATTACAAGATAAAATCCATGTGATTATCTCAATAGATGCAGAGAAAGCCTTTGACAAAATTCAACATCCATTTATGATAAAAAACCCTCCAGAAAGCAGGCATAGAAGGAACATACCTCAAAATAATAAAAGCCATATATGATAAACCCACAGCAAACATTATCCTTAATGGTGAAAAATTGAAAGCATTTCCCCTAAAGTCAGGAACAAGACAAGGGTGCCCACTCTCACCACTACTATTCAACATAGTTTTGGAAATTTTAGCTGCAGCAATCAGAGAAGGAAAAAAAAAAAGAAAGAATCCAAATTGGAAAAGAAGAAGTAAAACTCTCACTGTTTGCAGATGACATGATCCTCTATATAGAAAACCCAAAGACTCCACCAGAAAATTACTAGAGCTAATCAATGAATATAGT
>NW_011494735.1:798248-798994 GCF_000754665.1 Bison bison bison
ATGAATATAGTAAAGATGCAGGATATAAAATTAACATGCAGAAATCCCTTGCATTCCTATACACTAACAAGAGAAAACATTCTCACTGAAAGAGAAATTAAGGAAACAATTCCATTCACCATTGCAACAAAAAATAATAAAATACTTAGGAATAAATCTACCTAAAGAAACAAAAGACCTATATATAGAAAACTATAAAACACTGATGAATGAAATCAAAGATGACACAGATAGATGGAGAAATATACCATGTTCATGGACTGGAAGAATTTTCACTATATTGATAGTGAAAATGAGAATGCCATGGCTCTCATTTAGGAGCCCTACATGGACATAGATAGACAGGGACTTCACAGAGGAGTGATCTTAGGCCTTGGGAGGCTGCTGGGCCAGTGCGGATGAGTGGGGTGTGCATGCCTTACGCTCTGCCTGCTCCCACCCTTCCCCTGCCTCCCTGCTGCTCCACCTGCCCTGGGTCTTCAGGTACAGGCTAGGTGGGAGGAGAATCTAGAAGCTCTTGGCCCCTGAGTTCTGAGGCCCCAGATCATTGGGGTGCCTCAGTTCCCTCAAGATCACCATGATGAGGATAGGGGTGCTGTGTCCAGCCTTTGTTCAGAACCCTGAGGCCATGGCCCACCTAGAGCTAAAGGGACTTTTAAAACATCTCTGTCTGAGCTCCCACCTGGTCTCTTGACTGTCAGTCCTGGCATGGGGAGGGAGATGTGGGCCCCCTCCCCCAATCTGTG
>NW_011494735.1:799094-831605 GCF_000754665.1 Bison bison bison
AAGTGGTGGTGGTGGTGGGGGGGGCTCTCTCCTTCAACCCCTGGAGCACAGGGTGAAAATGAGTATACTACCCAAAGCAATTGTTAAGTTATTAGAATAGAAGCAGTTAGAAGAAGGACGTCTACACTCTGGTATTTGGGGGGAAAAAGTCCTCCCTTTCAATATTTAATAGTTTTTGTGTCACCATCACCCTAATACAGGATGTGAGGAACTCTACTTCTTTTTCTCCTACATTTGTAAAGATGCTCTTTTTGATATTTCTTTTCCCCTGTAAATCTGCTCTTTAAGTTTATTTTAATTGATTCTAGAGCTCCCAGTGGAGAGGAGATTTTAGCTGGCTTTGAGCCTCTGGGACAAGCTAGTGCTCCATGTACCCCTTAAGGGGCAGCATATTGCTGGGACATCTCTTGTAACAAGCTGGCTGCCCATCCATTGGCCCATCTCCAATGGTTTCTAAGTATAATTTTATGATTTTTATATTTTATGAAGTTTACCATTAGTGACATCTTATTTGACAGTACAAGAGACTTCAGCTATAGAAAATAAAATAGTTTTATGCAGAAAAAAATATAAAGTGGTAAATATGCATGAGGGTTTATGTTTTGGCCTGTGCATAGAGTGGTAAATGGAGTAATAACTTCCACAACAGTTTCTTTGGGATCCTGAGTATGTGTGAGAATGGAGAGCTTTTATGTTGAGTTAATTACACCCTAAAAATGTTTATCATCTACTCTTACTGAGTTTGTATTATCATAAAGTGTTTGTGATGCTTGAATGATAAAATATGAGTAAACCACATCTGGCTACTATTTGGCATATGGGAAGTGCTCAATCGATGCTATTTCTCCTTTTCTACTTTTATCAGGTGATATATTCTGCCATGAGCTCCAACTCTAAAATTGAGTTTTATAGACTCAAAAATTGATGATAAACATTAGCCATTATTCTTACTGTTTTACTCATCTGTGCTTCTTATGAAGTAGCTTAGGTTTTCATCATAAAAACAAAAAATGAAAAGGACATTTGTAGAACTAGTTCTACATGTTTAAAGGAAAATAGAGAATTAAGACAATCCAGTCAATTCAGACTCACATATCTAACTCAGAGTATTTTCCTGGTTTTTCAGAATTAGTAAGATGATTCAATGCTTTTCTGTAGTATTTTAAAATTAATATGAATGTCTTTCATGATGTATCCCCTCAATAAATGTACACTGACACTGGTAATTGCTTTTCCTCTTTAGGTCAAGCTTCATATGTACTCGTAGGTCTAATTTTTTCTGTCATTTTTGAAAGGTCCTGCACTTCACTAATAATTAAACAAGCATGTCCTGGTACTGGCTGCATGCACTTGAAATGAACTAAGTGCAGTTTTAGGTCTTTCTTTGAACATCAAAGGGCACAGTGTTGTCAACATGCCTGTATCAAGTCAGCCTAATTTACTGTTTAATTATACATTGGTGTGGGAGCCCTCTCTTTGCAGTGTTTTCTGCCCAGGGCTGTTAGAGCTCAACTTGTTTCTCTGCTGTTAAAAAATTGATCAGTTTCCTTTCCATCAATATTTGGAAACAGAAAAATAAAATTTATTCATATTAATTTAGAAGTCTTTATTCATTTCAATCCTTCCTTATTCCAGAAGAAGCTTAAGAGAACTTAATTAAACCTATAGAGAGACAATAGGTACAATAAACTTCAAAGATAGTGATTTAGCAAAGAGGACAAAGTAGGACAAGATAAGATGGTTTCTGTACAAGAAACTTAGAGACTTGTAGAGTAGTATCTATACAAACTAGTTCAGAAACCCTGTCTTTTTCAAAGTGCCCTTGGAACCTCTTTAAGTTAGAATCTCTTAAAATGAATCAATTCTGGGCAGAGGTGAGAGGGTGGGGATGAGCAAAGAGGATGAACAAATTGGAATCTTGTTTTTGTTACAATCTCCAGATTGAATTTTATTCATGCTAAAGCTTGAGAATCATGTTGCTGTAAATGTTTTAGCAGCCAATACAGTATATACATGTTTCATAGTGTTCCTACGGTAGAAATAAATCAATTATCACAGAGAAACATAAAAACTCCTACTTACTAAAATCAGAGAAAATTTTCTCTCTGGGTGTCTTGTGGTAGCTATAGTATCCATTAATATTTATCTTTTCATGGAAAGTTTAATTATCTAATCTTATAGGTATTGGTTTTTATTTCTTGAACAGTTAAGTCACACCATGTAATTCCTTCATCCATAGTATAGCAGGAACTAGGGAATAAAGAGAGTTATCTCTACACTTTTTACATGTTAAATGATGGCTTTCTCTGGCACCTAGTTCACAGAATTGCATTCTGCTTCCCCTGCCTGCTGTTGTTCTACAGGCCCACTCTTCCTCAGGAGATGAGCTCAGCATTTTGGAGAGTTTAAGAGTAAGCATATTAGGGGATTGTACATCCAGTTGGTGTGTTGTTCTTACTCTTTGAGAACTGAGCAATCCTGTTGACCTTTATAGCATCCTTTCACCCCCATATGCTTCTCCCTCACTCAGCTCAACTGTTTGAGCACCAATGGATGCAGCTCCTTTGTCATTTATCACGGATTCCCTGAATCAAAGAGATGAATGTAGATCACATTTGGATCCTTGCCATCTCCTGTGATATCAAAACCAAGAATTTCCTTCATGGCTCTAACATCCATCTATGCCACTGCAGTTTTTCTAGTCAGTGAACCCAATAGGTACTTGTCATTCTAATTATGATTTATATTCTCTCAAATCCTTTCTAGTTCTATCTGTGCATGACTCTTGCTTGAGCTGGTTTCAAATGCTCTCCCAGACTAAGTCTTGTAGTAACTGTCACCCTAAATTCCTTGACCTTTTCTATTTTTTCAATCTTAGAACATGAGAAGTGGTGATTAGAATCACTAATGAACAATTTGGACTGTTGGGTAGAGTTAATCACTGCCCTTATGTTCAAATAACACTGTAATCATACTGTCCCCATGAAACATGGCCCATTGAGATATAATTTTTATGTGTATGGCAGTTTTCCTGCCCTCCACAAATAGTCACAGATATTACATGTCTATATCTCCCACTGTCTCTAGCACAGAGTAGGTCTTGAATAAATATATTTTAATTTCATGTAATTGAGACATTCATACATTATATAATTTTCCACTAAAACATCTATTACTATTACCATGTAAAGATTTGTTAAATTAAATAGAAAACTTACCATTTTATCACAGTGTCTATTTTGTGGTGTTTGGGGAACTAAAAAAATGTATCATCTCATCTAATAATAAATTGAGCAAAGACAACGTAAGTTGTAAGTGGCTTTAGCTGAAGAAAAACACATATATTAGTTCCTCATGATTATTATACATTTGTTTTGCTACAAGTAAAGTTGGGTTTCCTTTTCTCCTTGGTCTTTCACTTCTCTTCTTTCCTCAGCTATTTGTAAGGCCTCCTCAGACAACAATTTTGCCTTTTTGCATTCATTTTCCTTGCGGATGGTTTTGATCACCACCTACTGTACAGTATTACAAAACTCCATTCATAGTTCTTCAGGAACTCTATCATATCTAATTGCTTGAATCTATTTGTCAAGAAAATTAGAGATATCAAGAGAACCCTTCATGCAAAGATGAGTACAATTAAGGACAGAAACAGTATGGACCTAATAGAAGCAGAAGATATTAAGAAGAGGTGACAAGAATACACAGAACTATACAAAAAAGATCTTAGTGAGCCAGGTAAACATGATGGTGTGTTCACTCACCGGGACCCAGACATCCTGGATTGCAAAGTCAAGTGGGCCTTAGGAAGCATCACTACAAACAAAGCTAGGGGAGGTGATGGAATTCCAGCTGAGCTATTTCAAATGCTCAGAGATGATGCTGTGAAAGTGCTGCACTCAATATGCCAGCACATTTGGAAAACTCAGCAGTGGCTACAGGACTGGAAAAGGTCAGTTTTCATTCCAGTCCCAAAGAAGGGCAATGCCAAAGAATGTTCAAACTACCACACAATTGCACTCATCTCACACGCTAGCAAAGCAGTGCTGAAAATTCTCCAAGTCAGCCTTCAACATCGTGAACCAAGAACTTCCAGATGTTCAAGCTGAATTTAGAAAAGGCAGAGGAACCAGAGATCAAATTGGCAACATCCATTGGATCATAGAAAAAGTAAGAGAATTCCATAAATACATCTACTTATGCTTCATTGGCTGTTCTAAAGCCTTTGACTGTGTGGATCACAACAAACTGTGGAAAATTCTTTAAAGATTAGAATCCCAGCCTACCTTAACCTGCCTCCTGAGAAATCTGTATACATTCAGGAAATAACAGAACTGGACATGGAAAACAGACTGGTTCCAAATTGAGAAAGGAGTATGTCAAGGCTCTATATTGTCACCCTCCTTATTTAGCTTATATGCAGAGCACATCATGAGAAAAGCCGGGCTGGATAAAGCACAAACTGGAATCAAGATTGCCAGGAGAAATATCAATAACCTCAAATATGCAGATGACACCACACTTATGGGCAGAAAACAAAGAGGAACTAAAGAGCCTCTTGGTGAAGGTGAAAGAGGAGACTGAAAAAGCTGGCTGAAAACTCAACATTCAAAACAGGTCATGGCTTCTGGTCCCATCACTTCCTGGAAGTGATTTGGAGTCCAAGAATATAAAATCTGTCATTCTTGGACTCCAAATCACTGCAGATGGTGACTGCGGCCATGAAATTAAAAGACACTTGCTCCTTGGAAGAAAAGCTATGACCAACCTAGACAGCGTGTTAAAAAGCAGAGACATCACTTTGCCCACAAAGGTCCATGTAGTCAAGGCTATGGTTTTTCTAGTAGTCATGTATGAAAGTGAGACTTGGACCATAAAAAAAAGCTGAGCACCATAGAGAGGACTCTTGAGAGTCCCTTGGACTGCAAGAAGATCAAACGAGTCACTCCTAAAGGAAATCAATCTTGAATATTCATTGGAAAGACTGATGCTGAAGCTGAAGCTCCAATACTTTGGCCACCTGATGTGAAGAGCCCACTCATTGGAAAAGACCCTGATGCTGGGAACGATTGAAGGCAGGAGGAGAAGGGGAGGACAGAGAATGAGATGGTTAGATGGCATCAGTAACTCAATAGACATGAGTTTGAGCAAGCTGTGGGAGATGGTAAAGGATAGGGAAGCCTGGTGTGCTGCAATCCATGGGGTCGTAAAGAGTCAGACACGACTTAGCAACTGAACCATAACAACAAAGAAAAAATTGATTATAATAATGGTTTGGGGAGTAAGTTTTCAAAGCAGTGTCAGTATCACCTGAAAACTTCTTAGAAATTCAAATTCTTGGTCTGTCAGTATCACCTGGAAACTTCTTAGAAATTCAAATTCTTGGTCTTAGACCTACTGCATCAGAAATTCAGAGTAGGATCCAGCAATTTGTGTTTTAATGGGTCTTCCAGGTCATTCTGTAGTACACCAATAAATAAGAATTAATCATTTATGAAATATACACTACTTAAAACTGTAAGTACAGTTATAAGAAAGGAGGAAAAATGGGTGATGATGGATAACTTAAAAGAGATAGAGTATATGATTTAAAGTCTCCACTGCTGCTGCTGCTAGGTCGCTTCAGTCGTGTCCGACTCTGTGGGACCCCAGAGATGGCAGCCCATCAGGCTCTGCCGTCCCTGGGATTCTCCAGGCAAGAACACTGGAGTGGGTTGCCATTTCCTTCTCCAATGCATGAAAGTGAAAAGTGAAAGGGAAGTCTCTCAGTCGTGTCCGACTCTTAATGACCCCATGGACTGCAGCCCACCAGACTTCTCCATCCATGGGATTTTCCAGGCAAGAGTACTGGAGTGGGGTGCCATTGCCTTCTCCGAAAGTCTCCACAAGAGTGAATAATTTTGTGAGTGGAGGAATTAAAGTAAGCGAGTTGTGACCAGGCACTGCACATCAGCAACTAGGATAACTGAAGGATTTTAGAAGTGAATCAGCAGAGACCAGGTATTTTATGGGTGGACCATGTTGATGCCGAAAATGGGGAAGATCTATATAGTCAGGAAAAATAAGACCTGGAGCTGAATGTGGCTCAGATCATCAGCCCCTTATTGCAGAATTCATGTTTCAGTTGAAAAAAGTAGGGAAAATCACTAGGCCATTGACTGAGAACTAAATCAAATCCCTTATGATTATACAGTGGAGGTGACTAATAGACTCAAGGAATTAGATCTGATAGACAGAGTGCCTGAAGAACTAGGGACAGAGGTTTGTAAGATTGTACAGGAGGCCATGATCTAAACCATCTCCAAGAAAAAGAAATGCAAGGATGCAAAACGGTTGTCTGAGGAGGCTTTACAAATAGCTGAGGAAAGAAGAGAAGCAAAAGGCAAGATTGAAAGGGAGAGTGATCACAAACTGAATGCAGAGTGTCAGAGAATAGCAAGGAGAGAAAAGAAGGCCTTCTTAAATGAAAAATGCAATAAAGTAGAAGAAAACAATAGAATGGGAAGGACTAGAGATCTCTTCAAGAAAATTGGAAATATCAAAGGAACATTTCATGCAAGGATGGGCACAATAAAGGACAGAAACAGTATGGAACTAACAGAAGAAGAAGAAATGAAGAAGAGGTAGCAATAGTGCACAGAAGAACTATACAAACAATATCTTAATGACCAGGATAACCACAATGGTGTGGTCACTCACCTAGAGCCAGACATCCTGGAGTGTGAAGTCAATGCTTAGGAGGCATTACTGCAAACAAACCTATTGCAGGTAATGGAATTCCAGCTGAGCTATTTCAAATTCTACAAGATGATGCTGTTAAAGTGCTGCACTCAATATGTCAGCAAATTCAGAAAACTCAGCAGTGGCCACAGGACTGGAAGAAATCAGTTTTCTTTCCAATCCCAAAGAAGGGCAGTGCCACAGAATGTTCAAACTGCCATACAGTTGCCCTCATTTCACATGCTAGTGAGATTATGCTCAGAAATCCTTCAAGCTAGGCTTCAGCAGTATGAGAACTCTGGATATACAGGCTGGTTTTAAAAGTGTCAGAGGACTGGAGATCAAATTGGCTACGTTTATTGGATCATAGAGAAAGCAGTGGGGTTCCAGAAAAACACCTGCTTCATTGACTATGACTGTCAAGACTAAGCCTTTGACTATGTAGATCACAACACTGGAAAATTCTTAAAAGAGATGGGAATTCCAAACCACCTTACCTGTCTCCTGAGGTAAGGTGTATGTCGGTCAAGAAGCAACAGTTAGCAACAGACATGAAACAACAGACTGGTTCAAAACTGGGAAAGGAGTATATGCAGAGTATATCATGCAAAATGCCAGGATGGATGAATCACAAGCTGGAGTCAAGATAGTTGGGAGAAATAGCAACAATCTCAAATATGCAGATTATACCACTTTAATGGGAGAAACTGAAGGAAACTAAAGAGCCTCTTGACGAAGATGAAAGAGGAGAGTGAAAAAGCTGGCTTAAAACTTAACTGTCATAAAACTAAGATCGTGGCAATTGGCCCCATCCCTTCATGGCAAATAGAAGGAGAAAAATTGGAAGCAAGGACAGATTTTATTTTCTTGGTCTCTAAAATCACTGCGGACAATGACTGCAGCCATGAAATTAAAAGACACTTGCTCCTTAGAAGGAAAGCTATGACAAACCTAGACAGTGTATTAAAAAGCCAAGACATCACTTTTCTGACAATGGTCCATTAAGTCAAAGCTATGATTTTTCCAGTAGTCATGTCAGATGTGAGAGCTGGACCATAGAGCAGGCTAAATGCCAAGGAATTGAGGCTTTTAAATTGTAGTGTTGGAGAAGACTCATGACAGTCCCTTAGACAGCAAGGATATCAAACCAGTCAATCCTAAAAGAAATCAATCCTGAATATTCATTGGAAAGTCTGATACTGAAGCTGAGGCTTCTATACTATGGCCAGGAGATGCAAAGAGCCAACTCATTGGAAAAGACCCTGATGCTGGGAATGACTGAAGGCAAAAAGAGAAGAGGGCAGCAGAGGATGAGATTGTTGAATAGCATCACCATCTGAAAGGACATGAATTTGATGAATATGAGCAAGCTCTGAGAGATAATGAAGGACAGAGAAGTCAGGTGTGCTGTAGTCTTTGGAGTAACTAAAGTTGGAGATGACTTAGTGACCAAAGGACAACAGCATGTTGACAATTCTCTTACCAAGAATCGTGCACAGATGTAAGAGTAGAGAAGATATTTTGAGGAAAACACTAAAACTGCCATTGAAAGAGAAGTGAGCAGAAAGTAGACCAAGAATTTAAAAAGGAGAGTTAAGGATGCTTTAGTTCATTTATTTCCCTCACCATCCTCTGCCCATCCTCAGGTCTGAGGAAAAGACAGCCTAGACTCTAGATCCAAGGTGTTAGAGAGTGGTACTCTTGTGACTGCAACTCCAATACTTTGGCCACCTCATGCAAAGAGTTGACTTATTGGAAAAGACCCTGATGCTGGGAGGGATCGGGGGTAGGAGAAGAAAGGGATAACAGAGGATGAGATGACTGGATGGCATCACTGACTCGATGCACATGAGTTTGAGTGAACTCCAGGAGTTGGTGATGAACAGGGAGGCCTGGCGTGCTGTGATTCATGGCATCTCAAAGACTCGGACACGACTGAGCTACTGAACTGAACTGAACTGAACTCTTTTAACTAGATTAGTTAACAAGGCACAGAGAAAGAGTGTGAGAGGGCTGGGATGACAGGAAAATTGAGGCAAATTATTAATTACAGTTTAATATGAAAGTAAATAAGCAAGTATATAGGTGACCTAGAAGTCTTGGATTCCTGCTTGTTATGAAATAAGTAAGGTTGTGAGATATGGTGAGGAAAGGTGGAAGCCCTCTTAACTGACATAATGAAGATTGGCTCTTGTTTCAGTTCAGTTCAGTTCAGTCCCTCAGTCTTGTCCGACTCTTTGCGACCCCATGAATCACAGCATGCCAGGCCTCCCTGTCCATCACCAACTCCCGGAGTTCACTCAAACTCACGTCCATTGAGTCGGTGATGCCATCCAGCCATCTCATCCTTTGTTGTCCCTTTCTCCTCCTGCTCCCAATCCCTCCCAGCATCAGAATCTTTTCCAATGAGTCAACTCTTCGCATGAGGTGGCCAAAGTACTGGAGTTTCAGCTTTAGCATCAGTCCCTCCAATGAACACCCAGGACTGATCTCCTTTAGGATGGACTGGTTGGATCTCCTTGCAGTCCAAGGGACTCTCAAGAGTCTTCTCCAGCACCACGGTTCAAAAGCATCAATTCTTCGGTGCTCAGCTTTCTTCATAGTCCAACTCTCACATCGATACATGACCACTGGAAAAACATAGCCTTGACTAGACGGACCTTTGTTGGCAAGTAATGTCTCTGCTTTTGAATATGGCTCTTGTTTCGTTAACTGAAAAAGACAGTTATGAGGAAATATGTATATATATCTTCAACATTTTTTAGTTGTACATTAATTCATCACATCTACTGCTTGTACTTCCACATTGTTTTTCTTGCATAAACCACTCAATATTGTCATCTCTGAATTCTAGACTTAGTTTCTCAAATAGAACAAGAACTGAAAGACACTTGAGAAGAGCCCTAAGGGCAGAATCTTTTTAAAATTTTACACTGTATCCCCCAGTTTTTTAATGGTAGTGTTGCCCACAATTTTTTTTAAAGTACTTTGCCTTTACTGACTTTTTAAAATTATAAATGTTAATATAATGCATCTTCTATTTTATTGATTTAGGTATTATTTGATTAAATTGGATAAACAGGTCGGAACAAACACATCTGATTTGATTCAACAGTTGAATTGTATGGGCTTACCTGGTAGCTCAGATGGTAAAGAATCCACCTGCAATGCAGGAGACCTGGGCTTGATCCCTGGGTCGTGAAGATCCCCTGGAGAAGAAAATGGCAACCCACTCCAGTATTCTTGCCTGCAGAATCCCATGAACAGACCATGGGGTCATCTAGAGTCGAACACAACTGAGCAAATAACACTTATTTACAATTCAACAAATGGGAAATACGAGCCTGCATGAAGTCCTGAATATTCTGTCTTGTGTGGGCATATATTATATATAGAGAATTTATAGGTTAATCTGGCAAATTGAGAACCTACTTCTTGCTGTTAAATTAACTATACTAGCAATAGTGAAAGTGACAGGTTATGGCTTTAAGAAGCTGAAAAAAAAATAACTTTTTCAGAAATTCCTAGGAAAGGCTTTGTTCAATAAAATCATAATATGCATGTTTTTTTCAGCATATGAGGTGCTCATGTTTATACTTTTAGTGCTAGTTAAAAGTCATTATTAGGCTGGATTGCCATTACCAAAGCCTACATGTTTTCTAGAGCTATTTTTTTTTTTTTTTCAAATTTAAAATTCAAGACTGAAAGCTACCTTTCACATAATCTCTAAGATAATGATATACATATAATCTGGCTGTTACTGTTCTTCAACATCTAAGAGATTTGTGAAACTCATTTGTGTTCTCTGTGAGAACACACTGTTTTCAATCCTTTCATTTTCACCCTAGGGAAGAGATGGTGCATGTGAGAAAACCAAAGGTTAACCAGGAAATCTTTGAAGAAGATGATAATTTGTTGGGTAGATATTATAAAATGATTTTGAAAAGAGAAGGCATCCCTTCTTTGAATCTAAAAAGGACATAAAACCTTTTTCAGCTCATATTCTCTTATAAAGAAAACTGTTATGCTTTGTGCAAATTTAAACTACTACATAAAGGCTCAGAGTAAGTTATCAGTTCAGCTCAGTTGCTCAGTCGTGTCTGACTGTAACCCCATGGACTACACCATGCCAGGCTTCCCTGTCCATCAGCAACTCCCAGAGCCTACTCAAACTCATATCCATCACATTGGTGGTGCCATCCAACCATCTCATCCTCTGTTGTCCCCTTATCCTCCCGCCTTTGATCTTTCCCAGCATCAGGGTCTTTTCCAGTGAGTCACTTCTTTGCATCAGGTGGCCAAAGTATTGGAGTTTCTGCTTCAGCATCAGTCCTTCCAATGAATATTCAGGACTGATTTCCTTTGGTTCTGAATGACAGGTTGGGTCTCCTTGCAGTCCAAGGGACTCTCAAGAGTCTTCTCCAACACTGCAGTTCAAAAGCATCCATTCTTCAGCATTCAGCTTTCTTTATAGTCCAACTCTCACATCCATACTTAGTGGTAGGCTATTACATAAATGGTTGGCTGATAGCATCATTTATAAAACATTGGAATTCACACATTTTAAAATGTAAATTAAGTGTGTCATTTCATCATTACATGATCTGACTTTTGAAAACTAGGTTCGTGAATTGTTCTGACCTAGGTATGTCATCTCCTGCCCTTGAAAGAGTCCTGTAAAAAGAAATATAGCTATTGTATGAATTCTTCTGAAACTGATTATCCTTTAAGTAAATATTCTTACCTTCATTCCTCACCTTCTCATTCCAACTGTTGGCCTTTTCCTTATTTTACTGTTGATTAGCTCCTTTATGTAATAGAGTGAAAGTGAAAGTGAAGTCACTCAGTTGTGTCTGACTCTTTGCGACCCCATGGACTGTAGCCTACCAGGCTCCTCTGTCCATGGAATTTTCCAGGCAATAGTACTGGAGTGGATTGCCATTTCCCTCTCCAGGGGATCTTCCCAACCCAGGGATCAAACCCAGGTCTCCCGCATTGTAGACAGACGCTTTACTGTCTAAGCCACCAAGAAGTCCATTCCAAACATGTACATGTCATAAACAACCTGTGAATATTTCTCATTAATTGACAAAGGGAAATTAAGGTTGTAGATCAAATTAAATCTGTTAATCGATTTCTCTTAAGATAAGGAGATTACCCTATTTATCTGGGTGACCTAGTGTAATCACAGAGGTCTTTATATGCAGGGGAAGCAGAAAGGAGTCTCAGAGTAAAGGGACCTGAAAGGCACTGCATGCACCCACTTTTATGGGCTTTGAATCATGAGGAAGTGGAGTCCTCAAGGCACAGCATGTGGAAGATGTTAAAAGCAAAAACCAGCAAAGAAGTCTATTTTCCCTGGAGATTCTAGAAAGGATTATCCAGCTGACACCTTTGATTCTTTACACCCAATAAAATCTGTGTCAGATTTCTGACCTATAAACCTGTTAGGCAATAAATTTATGTTGATTTAAGCCAGTGTGATTGTAGTAATTTTTTATGGCAGCAATAAAATCTAATACATCTACCAGTGTTTGAGAATGGAAAATGAGGATGAAAACTCAAGACAGTCCATCCAAAGAAAGATTTAGTGTGGGTTAAAGTTGCAAGGCTTGCTGACAGGAAGATAAAAGACCCTCATGGAATTTCAGCCTTTGCTCTCAGTGTTTCACATTAATATAGAAAGTCTACAGGGTACTATATCTAATAAAAGGACCTGAAAATACTTCAATTTGCCCTTGTTCAGGTCCGCGTCTAGTCTGTACACTTGAATGTAGTTAGAGTGATCTTTTCACAAAACAAATTTGTTTGTTGTTTCTCCTCACAGTCCATGTCATGGTTCTCCATTCCCTACAGAATAAAGGCCAAACATGGAGTGTGGCTCTCAAGGCCCCTCTATAACAAAAGGTTCTACTGAAGCCTTCTATCATACTTCTCTTTCCTTTGAACCTTATTATGTTCAGCCACGGTAACGTACTTTTGGTGTATGAATCCAGCATAGTATTTTGTACATTTTTCCTTCCTACATATCATTTCTTTTACCACCAATGTCCTTCTAGATCATTGTATGTGCTGGCAAACCCCTGTGAATTCTTCAAAACTTAACTCAAACATTAAATTTTCTGGAAAATCAAGGAACTTTATAAAGGGAAATTATTTGGTCCATCCTTTAATGCCACATTATGATTTATATACCTTGCAATATCAAAATTATTTCTTTCCATGTCATTCTTTTATGGCAGCTTCTTTAGGGCAGCAACTGGATCTAATAATACATCTGTGAGAATTCAGTAACTCACATACATTAATAGTATGTCTTCAATATGTAATACTAGCTGAACAGTATGTTATCTGATCTGGCCAGCACACCACAGAGATGACTTTTTTTTTAATGTGTTTATTTGAAGATAATTGCTTTACAGTATTGTGTTGGTTTCTACCAAGCATCAACATGAATCAGCCATACAGAGATGTCTTTAAAAATGATGGTTTCTGATACCCAAGCCAGGTTTAAGTAACAGAAAAAAATCATTTAACACACCTAGGACACATTTTGCATTTTAAATAAAATACTGATACTCACTAACTTACTGTGTTTGATACAACTCCTATTTCTAGCCATTAATTTAATGCATGCAATTTCATGATTTTATTGTGTCAAAAATGAAAACAATGAAATACAGTTGTCCCTCTCTCAGTTATCCACAGGAGATTGGTTCAAGGACCCCCACAGATACTCAAATCAGCTGATCTTCATGTCCCTCACGTCCCATGAGTATACATATCAATAATTACCTTAAATGTACGTGGATTAAATGCACCAAACAAAAGACATAGATTGGCTGAATGAATACAAAATCAAGACCCATATATACACTATCTATAAGAGAACCACTTCAGATCCAGGGACACATAAAGACTGAAAGTTCAGTTCAGTTCAGTTCAGTCGCTCAGTTGTGTCCAACTCTTTGCGACTCCATGAATCACAGCATGCCAGGCCTCCCTGTCCATCACCAACTCCCGGAGTTCACTCAGACTCACGTCCATCGAGTCAGTGATGCCATCCAGCCACCTCATCCTCTGTCGTCCCTGTCTCCTCCTGCCCCCAATCCCTCCCAGCATTAGAGTATTTTCCAATGAGTCAACTCTTGGCATGAGGTGGCCAAAGTTCTGGAGTTTCAGCTTTAGCATCATTCCTTCCAAAGAAATCCCAGGGCTGATCTCCTTCAGAATGGACTGGTTGGATCTCCTTGCAGTCCAAGGGACTCTCAAGAGTCTTTTCCAACACCACAGTTCAAAAGCATCAATTCTTCAGCACTCAGCCTTCTTCACAGTCCAACTCTCACACCCATATATGACCACAGGAAAAACCATAGCCTTGACTAGACGGACCTTTGTTGGCAAAGTAATGTCTCTGCTTTTGAATATGCTATCTAGGTTGGTCATAACTTTCCTTCCAAGGAGTGAGTGTCTTTTAATTTCATGGCTGCAATCACCATCTGCAGTGATTTTGGAGCCCAAAAAAATAAAAAGTCTGACACTGTTTCCACTGTTTCCCCGACTATTTCCCATGAAGTGGTGGGACCAGGTGCCATGATCTTCGTTTTCTGAATGTTGAGCTTTAAGCCATCTTTTTCACTCTCTACTTTCACTTTCATCAAGAGGCTTTAGGGGAGTGTAAAAAAGTATTCCATGCAAATGGAAGCCAAAAGAAAACTGGAATGGTACTACTCATATCAGACAAAATAGACTTTAAAATACAGACTATTCTAAGAGATAAGAAGGGATAATGCATAACAACCAAAGGATGGATCCAAAAAGGACATATAACAATTGTAAATATATTGTTTCTTGATGTTCAGTCATTAAGCCATGTCCCATTCTTGGCTATCCCATGGAGTGCAGCTTGCCAGGCTCCCCTGTCCTCCACTATCAAAATTTGCTCAAATCCATGTCCATTGAGTCGATGATACCGTCTAACCAGCTCATCCTCTGCCACCTGCTTCTCCTTTTAGCCTTCAATTGCTCCTAGCATCAGGATCTTTTCCAAGAGTCAGCTCTTCGCATCAGATGACCAGAGGATTGGAGCTTCAGCTTTAGCAACAGTCCTTCTGATGAATATTCAGGATTGATTGCTTTGATCTCCTTGCAGTCCACAGGACTCTCAAGAGTCTTCACTATCATCACTATTTGAAAGCATCAGTTCTTCAGTGCTCAACCTTCTTTATAGTCCAACTCTCACATCCATTCATGACTACTGGAAAAACCATACCTTTGACTATATGAACCTTTGTTGGTAAAGTGATATCTGCTTTTTAATACTCTGTCTAGGTTTGTCATAGCTTTCCTTCCAAGGAGCAAAGTGTCTTTTGATTTCTTGGTTCATTCACCATCTACAGTGATTTTTGGAGCTCAGGAAAAGAAAGTCTGTCAGTGCTTCCAATTTTTCCCTTCTATTTAGGGACCAGATGCCATAGTCTTCATTTTTTGAATTTTGAGTTTCAAACTAGCTCTTTGACTCACCTCTTTCACTTTCATCAAGAGGCTCTTTAGTTCCTCTTCACTTTCTGCCATTAGAGTGATATCATGTCTCAGGTTGTTGCTATTTTCCCCAGCTATCTTAATTCCAGCTTGTGATTCTTCCAGCCTAAAGTCCATAAGGTTGCAAAGAGTCAGACACAATCGAGCGACTAAGCACAGCACAGCACATGAAAATATTGACTACCATCCAGAAACTTTAGACTGTAACTATGGAAATATTTCCATTTATTGAATACATTGCTTAGATGCCCACTGTTGGATTTGGGTAAAGCTAACTTGTTTTGGAATGGCTTGAAAGCCAGTAAAAGGTGTATTTCAGAATGTATCTTCAGAATTTGAATTCTGTCACATTTCATAGATTATTTGCCAGGAATATTTTTGCTTCTTTTGTTTTAAGAGCCAATTCCAAGTAATCTGATATAGCTACTGATATTTTCGCCAGAAAATAAATGTCCTGTGAGAAATCGATCATCTTAAACATACCAGATATATCTCCCATTGTGCATCAACAAGTTGGCATTATGATTTTTAGAGCCAATCTCCAGTGTATGGGCTTGCTTGGTGGCTCAGATGGTAAAGCATCTGCCTGCAGTGCAGAAGACCTGGGTTCGATCCCTGGGTCAGGAAGATCCCCTGGAGAAGGAAATGGCAACCCACTCCAGTCCTCTTGCCTGGAAAATTCCATGGACAGAGCAGCCTGGTAAGCTACAGTCCATGGGGTTGCAAAGAGTCAGACACCACTGAGCAACTTCACTTTCTTTCTGTTTCTTCAGTGTATTCATTTAGAACAAAATGAGTCTATAGGACCTAATCATGCAGATTGTGCTAGAGACTTACCAAAGAGCATCCCTTTTTAGGAACCACAAAGGCATTCTTTTCGTATATATCATGTAAGTTTCCCATCTCCTTAGTATGCCAATCAGCCCATGTGCTCAATCATGTCTCACTCTTGGCAAACCCATGGACTGCAGCCTGCTGGGCTCCTCCGTCCATGGGACTTCCCAGGCAAGAATAGTGGAGTGCGTTGCCATTTCCTACATCAGGGGCTCTTCCCAACCCAGGGATCAAGCCTGCATGTCTCCTGTCTCCTGCCTTGCAGGCAGATTCTTTACCACTTACTGGATGCCAGATAACTTGATATATTCTTTCTTCTTGTGTCTTTCAAGAAATTCTAGTACTAGATTTTTACTTTCTTTAAGATTAAGATATGTAGCAGTTCTCTTTGTTCTTTTACGTACATACATTTACAGTGTACAGTAACTTCTGATTGATTCCATGTATTTGGAGCTTCTCCTTGATAGTTTTAGTGAAACTACAGCTGTCACTGTCCCTAGGTGTGGAGTGCATGTAACTTTTAAAGGTTTTAGTCCTCTATTCACTTGCTTGAGTATCTCTTCTTAATACAAAGTTATAAATTTCATCTGGACATAGTCACTGAGTCACTGTATTGTGATCCTTTAAATGGTTTGCATGATTTCCATGTTAACTTGATATTATTTTTCAGTTCTTCCAGGTATGATTTAGTCAGATACTTTTCTATATGAATAACTGTGTTTCTTTGAATGACTAACAGCAACAACTGTTTTATTCTTGCCTCACAGGTACTACAGTGCAACCATTCTGCAGATGTCTGGTGTCGAAGATGATAGACTTGCAATATGGCTGGCTTCCGTTACAGCCTTCACAAATTTCATTTTCACACTTGTGGGTGTCTGGCTTGTTGAGAAAGTGGGCCGCAGGAAACTTACATTTGGTAGTTTAGCAGGTAAGTGTTGAAGAATTCAGTTATAAACTTCTCTAATGATGACAAAATACAATACCATTACCACTTCTGATATAATTTTTGTAGCCATATAATAGAGTTTTTCTGTTCATATAATAGAGTTATAATAGAGGTCAAGAACAATAGTTAGAACTGGACATGGAACAACAGACTGGTTCCACATCAGGAAAGGAGTATGTCAAGGCTGTATATGGTCACCCTGCTTATTTAACTTGTATGCAGAGTACATCATGTGAAATGCTAGGCTGGATAAAGCACAAGCTGGAATCAAGATTGCCAAGAGAAATATCAATAACCTCAGATATGCAGATGACACGACACTTACTGCAGAAAGCGAAGAAGAACTTAAAGAGCCTCTTGGTGAGAGTGAAAGAGGAGAGTGAAAAAGTTGGCTTAAAACTCAATGTTCAGAAAACTAAGATCATGGCCTCTGGTCCCATCACTTCGTGGCAAATAGATGGGGAAACAATGGAAACAGTGACAGACTTTATTTTGGGGGGCTCCAAAATCACTGCAGATAGTGACTGCAGCCATGATTTTAAAAGATGCTTGCTCCTTGGAAGAAAATTTACAACCAACCTAGACAGCATATTAAAAAGCAGAGACATTACTTTGCCAACAAAGGTCCTTCTAGTCAAAGATAGATGTGTGGTAGTAGTCACATGTGGATGTGAGAGTTCGACTTTAAAGAAAGCTGAGCACCAAAGAATTGATGCTTTTGAACTGTGGTGTTAGAGAAGACTCTTGAGAGTCCCTTGGATAGCAAGGAGATCCTGTCCATCCTAAAGGAAATCAGTCCTGAATATTCATTGAAAGGACTGATGCTGAAGCTGAAATTCCAATACTTTGGCCACCTGATGCAAAGAACTAACTCATTTGAAAAGAGTCTGATGCTGGAAAAGATTGAGGGTGGGAGAAGGGGACGACAGAGGATGAGATGGTTGTATGGCATCACTGACTCAATGGACGTAAGTTTGAGTAGGCTGCAGGAGTTGGTGATAGACAGGAAAGCCTGGCATGCTGCAGTCCACACAGTCACAAAGAGTCGGACACAACTGAGCGACTGAACTGAACTGAATATAGAGTTTTTCTGACAAAAATTTTTAAATAAAAACTTATTATGATATGTAACTAGAAATTAGAATTGTAGTCACAATTAGAGCCTACTGTGGGTAGCATTTTGCTGTTATTTTAAGTTTTACTCAAAGGTACAAAATGAAAAGCAAAGTTCTAACATATATTTTATTTTTAAGTTTGGGGTAATATGGAAATAAATTTGGAGCATTTTTTTTTCAAAGTTCTTTCAACAGTGAAACATTGGAATCATATAATTTCTTCACAAAGTTGGGACAGACTCTTTTAGTGTTTGAACAAGGCCTAAATCCTAGGGTAAATTCTGATTGATTTGGTATGTTTTCTGTGATAACTTAATAAGGAAAACACTTCTCACTTTAAAGTATCTTTTGTCTTTAAATCTTGCCCATTTTATTTATTATTTCTCTAATCAAGGGCTTTTTCACTTGCCAAAATGATACCCTTCTCTGACACTGTCTTCACATGTTTGTATCAAAGAATTTTCTAATCTTTTTCAAATATACAAGCAGATTTCTACTTATCAATTAGCTATCTTCTAATTATTTCTTTGTAAGTTTATTTAGAGTAAGAATACATTTTTCAGTTAAAATATAAAGTTTCCAGGCCAGCATTAATTAAATTTTATTTTAACTAAATATAAGTAAAGCATTCATCCAATAGAACTGCTTCAAGTCACTTGTCCCAAATTTTGATGAGAAAATGCATTTAGGGTTTCATACTCAGTTATCAAGAATACATACTCCCTCTCACCCTTAACTCCAGAAGGAAGAGTAGAATACATCCACCCTCTGTTTTTGCCTTGAGTGAAAGCTTTGAGCTGAATAATGTAAGTTGAACTACAGTATCAGAACTGAGAGGAAGGCAGGGGGAAGATTGATTAAAAGGCAGGGGGAAGAAAGGTAATTGCAACAGCCAATGTATACAGGGAAGCAGGAGGGTAAGTGAGGAAAGATGAGGGACAAGGGAAGGTTAAAAGCCATACATTTACAACCTAGTCAAGGAACCAGAATTGTTCAGGCCTGGAGAAAAAGACTACAGAGACACCAAATAGATCTTATTCTTGTAGATGGTAGATGTTATGAGGACATAGATTTTTTACTTAATATAAGAAAAATTTCATAATAATCAGACCTATGCAACAATAAATTGGGCTGCCTCCTTAGGGTAGTAAGCTCTCAACAAAAGGGTAGATGGCCATCAGGCAGTGATGTGCTAAAGACATTCCTGCAGTGGGTTGAAAACTGGATTTGCTGACTCCTGAGGTTCAGATAAACTCTAAGTGGTAATAGCTGCTTTGAAAATTTTTTAGTGGGCACACTTCCTTTTGACAGGGCCTTAGTATACTGCTGCCTCAAGAGGTCTATTTTTTAAATAGAATTGTGGGTCTTAAATTTGGGATTTGGCTTTTGAGATTTTGAGAAAAATGCTGGTTTTGAGATGAGGAAAGTCGTTTTTCTAGCTGCCTCTATCCCTTCATTTGTTGTATTCCAGGATTTTGAGTTATTATAGATACAAAGCCAGACTGAGTTTGAATTTTGTGACATTGAACAAGGCTCTATTTTCTCATCTATGAACAGAGATTAATTATAGTCCTTCATAGGTTTATAGTAAAGACTGAACACATTAACACACGTATAGCATTTCAAACAGAACCTGACACAGACAGTAAAATGTTCAAAGAATTTTGCTATCACAGTATTGTTGCTGCCAAAGAGTGATTATTTATTGTTTTAACCATAATCCAGGAGCATTCCTGAACTCTTCTTCTGGATGTCATGTTTCACGCCTCCGTGTAAGTCCTCTTCCCCAGGGATTTTCAGAACCTATTGCTGACTAGTCAGAGAAAGTGAACTGAAGTGAAAGTCGCTCAGTCATGTCCAACTCTTTGCGATCCCAGGGACAATACGGTCTATTGAATTCTCCAGGCCAGAATATTGGAGTGGGTAGCTTTTCCCTTCTCCAGGGGATCTTCCCAACCCAGGAATCGAACTGCAGTCTCCTGCATTGCAGGCAGATTCTTTACCAATTGAGCTATCAGGGAATTTGAAAAAAAAAAAAAAAAAAAGACTTGGGGGAAAAGACTAAGTTTCCAGGCACTCCCTTTATGAGTCAAAGGCAGTGGCAACCCACTCCAGTACTCTTGCCTGGAAAATCCCATGGACGGAGAAGCCTGGTAGGCTGCAGTCCATGGGGTCGCTAGGAGTTGGACAAGACTGAACAACTTCACTTTCACTTTTCACTTTCATGCATTGGAGAAGGAAATGGCAACCCACTCCACTGTTCTTGCCTGGAGAATCCCAGGGACGAGGGAGCCTGGTGGGCTGCCGTCTATGGGGTCGCACAGAGTCAGACACGACTGAAGCGACTTAACAGCAGCAGCAGCAGCCTTTATGAGCAACCTGGACGCAGTTTTCTTTCCTGCTGAATGAAGGGATTGTCATTAAATTTGTAGTATTACAAGAAAGATCAGTTCTCTTAGCAAGCTTTGAAAATATTAAGTCAGGATACCACAGAATGTGCTACCTTTAAATTATTCATAGGTTATATATTTTGGATTTCTTTGTATAAAGAGTTTCTTTGGGCCTAAATACAGTTTATTTGTAGTACTTTTTAAAGACTGAGGACCTAAAATATTTTTAAGAATTTATTTAGTTAGTTTTTTTTTGTTTGTTTGTTTTTTAATGTAGCACAGGGAATTCCACTCAGCACTCTGGGGTTACCTAAATGGGAAGGAAATCCAAAACAGAGGGGACATATGTATACATATGGCTGATTCACTTTGTTATACAGCAGAAACTAATGTTACAGTATTTTAAAGCAACTGTTGTTGTTGTTGTTTAGTTACTAAGTTGTGTTCAACTCTTTGTGACCCTATGGATTGTAGCCCACCAGGTCCCTCTGTGCATGGGATTTCCCAGTCAAGAATACTGGAATTGTTTGCCATTTCCTTCTCCAGGGGATCTTGCCAACCCAGAGATGGAACCCATGTCTCCTGCATCAGCAGGCAGATTCTTTCCATCTGAGCCACCAGGGAAGCTGCAAAGCAACTACACTCCAATCAAAATTTATGAGTAAATAAAGAAATAATAACATTTTTAAAGAAATTATTTTTACTTTTTTCACCATTTTTCACCTAATAAAATAAATCATAATATATTTAATATTCTACCAGTGCTAGTATTAGAACACTGTTCTATTTAAAATTTCTTAAATTAGCCTTGAATTTTTAAATCATTCCCTATTTTGTATTTTATTGATTTTTTTTTATATTGGGTGAAATTTAGTAAAAAAAAAAAATCAAAATAACTTTTTGAATAGGTACTTGTTCTTTAAAAATTACTATAAACAAACTGTATTTAGCTAGACCAGGACAAAGAAACTCTTTATACAAAGAAATATAAAATATATAGTCCATGAATAATGTTAAATTTAGGACATTTTGTGGTATTCTGACTTAATATTTTCAAAGCTTGCTAAGAGAACTGGTCTTTCTGGTAAGTATTACCAACTTAATGACAGCCTCTTGATCCTTTTAATAGAGGAAGGCTTATATCTATGTAATTTTGTTGCTTATAAATCAGAAAGCCAGAAACACTGTGTTATTTTCTGCCAGATATGTTGGTAGTGGAGTATTCCCTAAAATATCACTCACAGGTTGTCTTTATCAGAATTACCAAGAATACTTTAAATTGTGAATTCTTGGGGGCCCAACCCCCAATCTGCTAAATTGAAATCTCTGAAGATGAAGTCTGGAGCATGTGTAAGTGATGCTTAAGCACAAAAAGTGTGTTCTGTTTGAGTCTTGGGTAAGGAAATTTTTTAAAAAAATATCTACTAATAATACAGGCCCTTGTATCAGATCGTTAAGGTAACTTACTTCATCCGGTATTTTTGAGGATTCTGTTTATCCAGCACACTACCTCCTATGGAGAACATTCTTATTAGGAAAATGATATCAGAATTCCAAAATGCAACAGTATAGTTGGCTAGGGAGGGACTCCTTTCTTATAATATAAAGAATGTGCCCAAACTTGCCATTACACTGGAAGAGATCCTTTCATACAAGGCCTTCCTGCACTGGACTCAATGAACCATTGAGTCCATTGACAACCATAGAACTGTTGAAAACTATAACAACTTTAAATGCCATTGAGTCACTGATAAAGCAGCTGTGATTTGTTAAGGGAGAGGAAATAGGTAGTTCAGGTAGTTTTAAGCCTTAAAGAGACATGTGCATATGATAGGACAAGGTGACCATTTTAAAATTTACTCCATAAATTAGGTCATTTAAGACACCATTCCCTTCCCTTAAGAAATTTATCATCTCATAAGATAAGAGTTTTTACTCTGTCGCAGCTATCACAATCACCTATGAAATCATATTATCTGATCTCCATTTTATAGAAACTGATTCAGAGGTTGAGGCACATTCTAAACAGTTGCACTTTCAATAGGAAGCCAGGATTGAGAAATAAGACTATAATAAAAGTATGATACTGACTTTTAAAATATTTCCATCCATAGTAAGTCAAAATAGATTTGTGTTTAGGAAACGTAAACCTTCAACTAGGAACTTTATATATCCAAATGGTCTTTTCCCCAAATTTTGCAAGTTGGTTGGACTTTTTTGAGATGAATCCAAGAGATATAATATCTATACTGCAGAACTCTCATCTGGGATATTTCTCCCATACTAACTCACAACCTCAATTGAATAGTCTTAACGTGTTTTGTTATTTTCTTAGAAAATAGCCAACATTGCAAAAATCTGTAGTACTGTGAGATCTGCTCTATGCCAGGCACTAGAATTGAATATATGTTAATATGTGTTAGGTATACTATCTTAGTGGAGAAGGAAATGGCAACCCACTCCAGTGTTCTTGCCTGGAGAATCCCATGGACAGAGAAGCCTGGTAGGCTGCAGTCCATGGGGTTGCACAGAGTCGGACATAACTGAAGCGACTTGGCAGCAGAATACTATCTTAGAGTTTACAGTTTATCACAGAGACCAGTTATTTTAAGTAGTGCTATGAAAGAAGAGTTTCCTTTGCATCCTAAAATATCAATGTTTCCTGATTGAAGCAAATCTTACCTGTCCCATGACAATATTCTGTGCGGGTAATTTTGGAAAATACTTAGGACCCAGCTTCTTTGATAGACAGATTAACAGTAAAACTATTGGTTTATTTTGCTTTATTTGAGGAGAGAGGGATGACTTTTATTTACATGCCCAATAAATATTTTCTCTTTCTGAGAGATAGACTTGTTTTTTGTTTCCCAATTCAGGAATTGGTAGTTTTTTGAGAATATAATACCTCAAACTAGTTCTAGTTCTAGTTTGAATTTTAAGCCAACAAGGGGAAAATGACCTGTGATTGTATATTCATGACTTTTCAGCCTGGTGTGGTAAAATAGGCTTCTGATCTTTTCTTCAAGCCATCTCCCTCCTTTTCAGCTTTCTTCTAGATTTTGAAAGTATACTGCTGCTGCTGTATTTAATAATTGTAGTACAATAATTAACATTTTTAGCTTTATAAAAATCTTTCAGATGTATTGTGATATTTAAAATTCACTGCAATTCTGCAGGATGAATATCACTAAGCCCCATTTTACAGCAGAAAAAATTGAATGTTGGAAAGGTTATGTGCATTGTCCAAGATCATGGAGTCAAGAAACAGCAGGATGAGAACTTAACCACCATATCTAACTTGACATATCACCTCTGTATTAAACACAAACACTTCAACAATTATGTAATCTAGTTTCACTTTAACAGTGCTTCCCAAAGTTGTTCTTTTATCCATTTGAAAAATACCTTTCATCATTCTTAAATAACTTCTTCATTTATCTAATAGAAACTTTACTGCTACATAAATGACCACCCTGAGTTCCATATTTTAAACATATTGCCTCATTCAAGTAAATTATACAAACAAATGCATCCATATTTTCTTCTTTCTTCCCATGACCTTTTTTTTATCCTCACAATGGCTGGAACAATAGTCAGAAATTTGAGAACTTTCTTGTTTCCTGTCAGTTTTCTATAAAGGACTCAAAAATGAGCTTTTTAAGTGATATATATGTGTGTGTGTGTGTGTGTGTATATATATATATATAATGTTATATCTTTTTAAGAGATTTTATATAAAATCACATTCTGTACCCTAAAATCAAAGACAAATATTCCACTTCCAAATGCCAACAGGAAAAAGAATTGAATGTATGTGTTATGTCATTTCTGGGATTTTTAAGTCTTTACAAAATGTTGCTCCTTTTTATGAAAAATTCTCTTTCACCTGTTTTTGAAATATTTA
The DNA here is from genome assembly GCF_000754665.1 of Bison bison bison. NCBI lineage: Eukaryota > Metazoa > Chordata > Mammalia > Artiodactyla > Bovidae > Bison > Bison bison. The sequence goes on from NW_011494735.1 coordinate 823,548, forward strand.
GTTACTTTTTAGTTTATTTTTGGATTGTACTTTGCCGACATTACTTTGCCAACAAAATTCTGTCTAGTCAAAGATATGATTTTTCCAGTTGTTATGTATGGATGTAAGAGTTAGACCACAAAGAAAGCGAAGCACCAAAGAACTGACGCTTTTTAACTGTGGTGTTGGAGTAGACTCTTAAGAGAGATCCAAAGAGATCCAACCAATCAATCCTAAAGGAAATCATCCCTGAATATTCATTGGAAGGACTGATGCTGAAGCTCCAATACTTTGGCCACCTGATGCAAAGAACTGACTCGCTGGAAAGGACCCTGATGCTGAGAAAGATTGAAGGCAGGAGGAGAAGTGGACGACAGAGGATGAGATGGTTGAATGGCATCACTGAGACGATGGACATGAGTTTGAGCAAGCTCAGGGAATTGGTGATGGACAGGGAGGCCTGGCTTGTTGCAGTCCATGGGGTCTTAGAGTCGGACACGACAGAATGACTGAACTATTACTACCATTTGGATTCTAGATGATCAAATAACATTAGAACAATTTTGTTGGTAATGAAAGGAGCACTTGATATAAATCTGTTGCCTTTTGTACTTCCTGGCATGTTAGGCACTCAATAATGTCAGTTATATTAATTCTTTTTGAGACTGTCAGCAGTCCAAAATTGTGTTTATTTAGAAAGTTATTACCAGTGCTTGGCTAACAGATGTATTTGATTTGAATTTCACTCTTCTCATTTCTCACAGTGAACATGCTAGAGAGTTTTTATGGCAATACTTGTGTATGAGGATCTTTTTTTTAATCCAATAAAGATATATCAAGCTATTTTTTTCAGAGAGATATCTTGCTAAACCCAGTCTGCTTTGAAAGAATGTTGTCAGCTCTTCTCTGATATAAAACTTCTTTTTTTTTTTTTAGGTACCACTGTAGCCCTCATTATTCTTGCTTTGGGATTTCTGCTGTCAGCCCAAGTTTCTCCACCCATCACTTTTAAGCCAATACCTCCTTTAGGTCAGAACACTACTTGCACAAGATACAGGTGAGATTTTATAATGGTCCCCTTCCTTAACCTAATTTTGATAACTTCTTTGTTTACTTATAACTTTCCTAAAATATGAGAGATGAGTAGGAGCTTCCTAGGCATCCAGACTTAATGGTGGAAACACATGCTTCAGGAAAAGTGGGTTATTAGACACAATCTTGGTGATATTTCTCTGGAAATTGGAAGCATATATTGATACAGAATCTAAGCAGGAATACTGAAAAGCTATTTTATATCATATATGACTCAGTGACATCTACATTCTAAGTGAAATAAACTTTCATCAGAATTAAGCTTTTCCATGATGTACATATCTGATACACTTATCTGGATATTCTATCAGTTTCCATGATGTACATGTCTGATACAGTTTATTATCATTTGGATATTCTATCAGTTAATCTTTACCGTGTTCCACAAGTATCCCTTCATTCATTTAAGCAGAAAAGAATTTTTCCTCTCATTAGTAGGGATCTTGAAGAGCAATAGAAAGTGGGAAAAGGTGCTGGAAGAGTGTTTTAATCATCAGTTTCAGGTTTAATAACTTGTTAAGCAGTATACACCCCATGTGATAGATTAATAGATAGAGAAATGAATGAATGGATACATCGGCTGACAGATGGACTGAAGAATGCACAACTGAATTAATTAAAAATTGAATGACTGAACAGGTCAGTTAATAAATTTATCAGTAGAGTTCCACATTCCTTCGTGGTTGTGATTCCCTTTTAGGGCTTCTCAGGTAGCTCAGTAAAAATATGCCAGCTAATGCAGGAGACGTGGGTTCAATCCCTGGGTTGGAAAGATCCCCTGAAGAAGGAAATAGCAACCATATCCAGTATTCTTGTCTGGGATATCCCATGTGTAGGGGACCCTGGCGTGCTATAGGCCGTGGGGTCACAAAAGAGTCGGGCATGACTTAGTGACTAAACAACAACAAACAACAAAGAGTTTCAACGTTTTTTACTTCATTTTAGTGGCTGGAAAGGCTAGCAACCCCTTTAAAATGTATGGATCGAATAGCTTTAAAAACAAAAAATGATATTTCTTCAGCCTCAACTAAACAGATGTAAGTCTTAAATCAAAGGGTAAATCATTTATTAAGTCAGGTACTCCTATATGAAATTAAAACATTACATTGATACACTAAATTCCACTTGGGATCACTTGGAGCTTCTCATTTAACAGAATTTATGGTGCCTTCTTATTACAACAGTGAGGAAGACATATGTAATTATGTCTTTCTGGTTGCAAATTGTGATATCCACTTGCCTTTGGAAATGAATGTTGTATATGTTTATCACTTTACTATTTTTTGACAGTCTTTATGTTCTAAGGAAGATTTAAAGGTGTTTTAAAAGAAGTTAACCTTAATATAGACTATTTCTGTATATAGAGATTTTTATTCTTTGGATATCTGACCTCAACTGCTAGAAAGATGATAGACCATTGCTAGAATTCTGCATGCTCTACTTTTGTTTTTCTTGAAAGATATTTTTTTAAGTACAGTGTTTTTAGCTCAGTTACCTCTAACAAATTATTAAAAAACTACTATTGTTTGAGAAACATAGAATACTTTTTAGATTTGATGTCTGATTTAGATGCAGCAATTTAGATTGAGAAGATTGATACACTGTCAGGTCAACTAAAGGCAGAAATTCAGCCAGAGAATATAAATTAAAAAATTTTATGAAGTTTGATACAGAAAAGAAATAACTAAGTTTTTAATGATTTACATAATGAAATAGCTTTCCTGATATCAACTTTTAAAATTTCAATAAAAATATTTATTGCTGTAGTATAGTTCATTGCATGGCAATTTGTGATCATCAATCTATTAATCCCACCAATACATCTAAATTGTTATCATCTACCTATAAATATAGGTAGGTGACAATAAAATATTTTCTTTCACCTACCAATTTAAGATAAAATTGTAGTGGAGTGAGAGAAGTGTACAATCTAATATTGTTCATATCACAAACTGATAAGTTTTTAAAAACAGAACCAAATTTTATATGTCTTCTAGGAGTCACTGAATATACAAAGCAATTATTTCTCATATAGTTTCTTTAAGAGAAACATAGGTTTTGTGAGCAGTTGACAGTACTTATAGTATGTATGTGTAGTCTGAATGATTTTATAAAATACATCTTCAGTCCCCTTACTGATTTTGTTATTGTTAAAAGTACCTATATACATTTCCCATTTCTTTACAATAAATATGAAAAATACAGTATACAACATACATGAAAGTTATTAAGAGAGTAAATCCTGAGTTCTCATCACAAAAATGATTTGTTTCTTTAATTTTATGTGTATAAGAGATGATGGACGTTCACTAAACATTGTGGTAATCATTTCATGATGTATATAAGTCAAATAATACTGTAAACCTTAAACTATGCAAATCTTTATGCCAATTGCCTCTCAATAAGACTGGAAAAAAATTAAAATTAAAAAGAAGATAAAAATGAAACAGTCATGTTTGCATGACTTTAGGATGAGTAATTCTCATGCAGTAAATAAATATAGGTGGTATACTTTCCTCTTGGAATGATCTGTATAGGAAAACTGAGCAAAGAAAAAAGATTTAAAGGGAGAGATGGTTTAATCTTAAGAACACTGTATTATTGGTGGGAATGTAAATTTTTCTTCACTTTGGAAATTGATATACTTTTGCCTTGTAAAGTTTAAATGCATAGACCGCTCAACTCAGCACTTCCACTTGAAGAAATCTATTGAGATGGGTATGTAATGCCCTCTGACTCTACTCTACTAGACTAGAGAAGATTTATGGAATTGAATGGTTTAAGAACAATGGGTGTTCTTTATTTTAATTCAAAAAGTGTTGATTGCATGGCATCACTAGGTAGGTTAGAACCACTAACATTGTAGATTGGGATGCACTAATGACTTCAGACCCAAGACATTGACTGCCTTAAATAATTTGTAATAAGAATTTTGCCTTAAATAATTTCTAATAAGAATTTACGCTTTTTAGAATTTTTAATTGATGATATTCTTTCCAAATCCTGGTTAGATTTTCTGAACCAAATGTATTAAACAACATCCTTCAGATCTACTTTCTACAGTTAAAATTGTGTGCAGTCACAGAGTGCCAACTAAGGCTTAGGAGAAATAACTCCAGTTGGTGTTATCATCTTAATAATTTATCTGTATAAGAATACAGATGCATACACCAAATATGTTTTAGTTCCATGCTCTCAAATTACTAATAAACATATTTTCTTACAAGAGCTATCCAAATTTGAGAATTCAAACCTTTCCTGAATAACATTTCCCTGAAATCTTTGACTTTTTATTATTTATAAGTATGATCTCAGTAGTGACTTCCCCAGTGGCTCAGAGATAAAGAACCTGGCTGCCAATCCAGGAACCCGGTTTTGATCCCAGGATCGGGAAGATCCCCTGCAGGAGGGCATGGCAACCCTCCAGTATTCTTGCCTGGGGAATCCCATGGACAGAGGAACCTGGCAGGCTACAGTCCATCTGGTCGCAAAGTTAGACACAACTGAAGCAACTGAGCACAGCACACAGCACGTGATCTCAGTATATTCAAAGCACTGTCAAAAACCCTCAAAGTAAACAGATATTTCTTAAAGTATACAGCTATAGAATTGCAGATACTCTCACCCTAGGGCTTTCATTCACATTGCCACTCATTCATTCATGCATGCATGCATCCATTTAAAAATATTCTGGAACACATACTCATAGGATTATATAAGGATGAGTTAATATATAGAAAGCACCTAAAGCAGTTCTTAGCACATAATAAGCACCCAATAAATATAACCATTGTTATCATTAATAAAACCTATAATAAAATATGACATTATGATAATGAGTAGAAGTCTTTCCCATCTTTTGAAGAAGAAGAGTTTTAAGCAGGGTAGTGACTTGACCAAATTTTCTATTCTCAACTTTCTCTCTGGGGCACAGAGGGCACATGTTGATATGAGGAGACTAATTATTAAAATTACCTATGAGAGAGATTAGTAGTTGCCTGGACTATGGTGGTGATGCTCAAGATAAGCAGGTAAACAGATTCTAGATAAATCTAAGAGAAAAATCAACAGGAATCAAAAATAGGAAATTGATTAACTATCAGCAACCAGATAGAACAGATCATAGAAGTCAGTTGGGGTAATTAAAGGAGAAAGTTACAAGAAGGACTGTGCTTCTAATTTATGGCTCGTTTTCCTATTAGTATTTTTCAACTGAGAATCTTACCTAGAACCATCTGATGTTGTTGTTCAGTCACTCAGTCGTGACCAACTCTTTGTGACTCCATGGACTGCAGCGCACCATGCTTCCTTGTCCTTCATCATCTCCCAGAGCATGCTCAAACTCATATCCATTGTGTCAGTGATGCCATCTAACCATCTCATTCTCTGTCCTCCCCTCTCCTCCTGCCTTCAATCTTTCCTAGCGTCGGGGTCTTTTTTTAATGAGTCAGCTTTTATCAGATTGCCAAAGTGTTGGAGCTTCAGCTTCAGCATTAGTTCTTCCAATGAATATTCAGGATCGATTTCCTTTAGGATTGACTGGTTTGATCTCCTTGCAATCCAAGGAGCTCACAAGAGTCTTCTCCAACACAATAGCCTAAAAGCATCAATTATTCGGTACTCAGCCTTCTTTATAGTCCAGCTCTCACATCTATATGTGACTACTGGAAAAACCATAGCTTTGATTAGATGGACCTTTGTAGGCAAAGTAATGTCTCTGTTTTTTAATATGCTATCTAGGTTGGTCATAGCTTTTATTCCAAGGAGCAAGTGCCTTTTAATTACATGGCTAAGGTCACCATCTGCAGTGATTTGGGAGCCCCCAAAAATAAAGTCTCTCACTGTTTCCATCGTTTCCCCATCTATTTGCCATGAAGTGATGGGATTGGATTCCATCATCTTTGTCTTTTGAATGTTGAGTTTTAAGACAGCTTTTTCACTCTCCTCTTTCACCTTCATCAAGAAGCTCTTTGCCATAAGGGTGGTGTCATCTGCATATCTGAGGTTATTGATATTTCTCCTGGCAATCTTGATTCCAGCTTGTGCTTCATCCAGCCCAGCATTTCACATGATGTGCTCTGTATATAGGTTAAATAAGCAGGGTAACAATATACTGCCTTGACATACTCCTTTCCCAATTTTGAACCAGTCCGTTGTTTCATGTCCGGTTCTATCTGAGAAAGTACATTCCTCACCCCCATAGATCTGCCTCACCAGGACAGTGGAGAGTAAGTGCTTCAAGTACATCTTCCATTAAGAACCACTTCAGTTTCTTTTTTTTTTTTTAACTGCTTAACTGCCAGCTTTCTTTCATCCCTTTTTTTTCATTCATGAACATTATTAAATGAAGAGTACAAAAATAATGTGGCTGTTTTTCTGTAGAGTAACATTTTCATGTTTCTGTCTCTAAATGAGGTTTCCAGACATCCAAGTTGACATAGTATTCCTTCATTTATAGACCTCCCTATGTTTGTGACACTAGTTTTCATAAACTGTATTATGCCTAACTAACTATAATTAGTTTGGCATAATAATTACTAATTATAATTAATGTCTTCAAAGTTCACTTACAATAAAAATAATTTTGCATTCATTTCATTTTTTTTCTCCATTAGCCAACCTTGAGTGATTGAGCACATGTTATTGGCATTAGCACTGAGGCTGTTAGATTCAATCATAAAACTTTCATATGACCTAGAAATGTATAGCAACCTTATTAGCCCCTATTTTTTTTTAGCATTTGGCATATTCCTGAGTGATAATGTGTTTGTTTCCAGTAATTTTTAGCAACTTGACAATGAATATAGTGTTATACTGTGAGTGAGACTTATTGTTTGTTGACTTTTATTTTCTAAAACTTACTGATTTCCTTTAAAATTTGCATATTTTATTTTTTTGGTCTGATGATACAGCTTAATAGGCCTTGAGGTTAATATTAAGTAAAACTACAGTAGAAAATATGCTATATCTGTTGAATAATATCCACACTTATTTCAGATAATGATAATTGTAATTAAATTGGTAGAAAAGAAAAATGAGATTTGAAACAAAAAGCCTGTATAACCTTATCATATATCTGTATCTCCAAGTAATTGCATATGTCTTATGCTAGCACTTAAATAACCCAATACGAAATTTGACATCTGGATAGAAGGATGATAGAATAGATTCTTGGAGGAAGTTAACCACTTATGGGACATAATTATTGAGTTCTTCATGACCTTTTTACCTTGAAGCCTGTATTTTCAGTCAAGGACCTGCAAAGCCACCACAATGGCAATATCCCCTACTTAAATCCTATTTGTTTTCCACAATCATGAAGTGCTTCTTGGGAAGCCTTAAAGACAAAAACAAGGCTATTTTATTTTAGGATTGCAAAGACTGGGAGAAGAGCATTCCAGGAAGAGGGAACATATGTGTACAGGCCCTAAGCATGGAGTATGGATTCTTCAAGGAACTTACCCATGAGCAAGAGAACAGTACAAAAATAGACTGGATGGCAGGTCATGACAGACCATACTGGGACCCTCAAAAGCCATGAGAATTTTAGACATCATTTTAGAATACTGAGAAGCCTTTAAAGATTGATAAGAATGACTTAATCAGACTTGTGTTTCTAAAAGATCACTCTTGCTGCTTAGGAGAATTGATTAGGGAAGGACAAAGGGTGATGAGTGGAGATCAGATGAAAGAAATTGGAAGCCTAGGCAAGAAATAATGCAGCCTTGACAGTGGTAGTGGAGACTCAAGAGATTTGGGGGCTATGGGCCCCAAACAGTGTAACAGTGTAACAGGCTGGATAATCAGATGGATGATATACAAGAACAAAGACTCTGCACATGTGAAATGTCATGTATGAAACGAGATGCCAGTCCAGGTTCAATGCACGATGCTGGATGCTTGGGGCTGGTGCACTGGGACGACCCAGAGGGATGGTATGGGGAGGGAGGAGGGAGGAGGGTTCAGGATGGGGAACACATGTTTTAA
>NW_011494735.1:831705-846824 GCF_000754665.1 Bison bison bison
ATAATAACCAGGGAACAGGAGTCTGGAGCTGTAAAATCTCCCTGTAGCTCACTTCTTAGAATACAGTTTCAAGGATGCAAATCAGAAAAGCCTTTCCCTTGCTTTCCAGTTAAGTTCAGCAGTCCTGTAAAAAGAACAGTATTTGCTGCCACTTACACTTTTATTTGAAATGTCATTTTTCCTCCCTCTTGAACTCAAAAGACTTTTGAGAAAAGCTCTTTTGCATTTATCCATTTAGGTATGAAGTAAAGGGGGAAGAAGTAAAGGGAAAGAAGTAAAGGGGAAAAGTTGTGTGTCTCTGAAATTTAGAAGGATTTTTATTCTTATTCTAGAGCTCTGATCATTACAATGAATAAATAAAATCAACCTGGAATTCTGTTCACATTTCAAGTCAGTCCACTCTAGAATATTATCCCGATTTTGTCCTATATTTCAAAAGGGAATACATTATCCAGTACTGTGACAATAATAGACCATAGTCATAACCTCCGGCATATTTCCTTATAATAAAAACCAAGAAAACTACAAATAAAATAAGTACTAGATAAGATTTATAAAAAACTTAACTGTTCTCTAAATAAATAAGCTCAAGATCACCTTCTTGTAAATCATGATACTGAACAAATGATGAAAACCGTTTAGGTATTAACTTTAAATATTAAATGTTATATTTAATATTTGTTGAATGGAGGTATTTTTCCATCATGCTGTGAAAGCATGTTACATAGCTCCTAATGTTTTCCCTGAGGTTGAAAAATGCCTATTGGCATTTTTCTGGACCAACCTTTTAATTTAATTTTTTTAAACCAAGTATAGCAACCTGATTAAAAGAATATCATCAGTGAGTGTAACTTTGGAAACTATTATTGTAGGTGGCTGGGTGGCTAGGTGAGTGAATGGGTGGATAGATGGTTTCAAAAGAAGGTAGATGATGCTGACTAAAGGAAGATTTTTAGTATAATTTTCGGTTTAGTATAATTTTTATTATAGAATTTAGATATATGTGCTAGAAATTTTGGCTACATTTTGTTGCTACTAGAGCGTTGATAGTTTAGGAAATTTTCTTCCAAATGCATCACCTTTACTTCTGCAGTGTGATCAGTAGTACCTCTTGCAGCTATGCTAGCAGACACAGCAGCATAGACATGGAGATCTCTGGGCATACAGCAAGACTTTGTTTAGGTAATGTGTCCATGAAGTTTTTAGATTGTTACATGGTTGTAGTACCAAGAGAAGGTTTTCCTAATATAAGTAACTCAATTACAAAATAAGATAGTATGACACATGCCTCTAGGACTATTAACATCTGCGTTATATGGTGAATAGGGCTACCCACTCCAGTATTCTTGCCTGGAAAATTCCATGGACAGAGAGAAGCCAGGTGGGCTGCAGTCCAGGGAGTCACAAAGAGTCGGACCCGGGTGGGGTCACAAAGAGCAGCTAACACTATATGGTGAATAAATTAGAAGACTAGAAAAAATGATATCATGTGTTCGAAACAATCTGGTTTTAGAAGCAGAGAAGCAGAAATTTATTCTTGTATAATTCTATACAGTTTAGCAAATCAAAGAATACAGCACTTTAGGACAATATGTGTACACATTTGTAATAAGTTTATTCATTTAAGAAACATTTTTGAGATCAGTAGGTCAGGGAATATTAAGATTAAAGGAGAAAAAAGAACCCTTTCTCCACATAGAGCTTACAGCTAGGAGGGAGAAAGATACCAATAAATAATGGCAAAGCAGTATGATAAAAGTTGATATATGTATCAGCATGCCTGATTATGACATCACCTCTCCCAGGGCTATCACACAAGGCTTCACACATGAGAGCTCTTAACCACACATTATTCTGGATCCCTTCTTAGAGTCATGCTTTTAAACTGCATAAAATAAATTACATAGCAGTTCAAAGAAAATCAATAATATTGAAATATGGGTGCCAAATTATTTTCCAAATAAGCTTATTATATAGTAATCCATGTCCTTCTTTATTAATATATTAAATAACAGATCTAATGCAGAGCTAATGCCATTGTTTCAAAACCATGGAGAATGTATGAATTTTGGAGAATTTGAAAATGGTATTTTGAAATTTCTGCAACTACTATAGTAGGATATAAAAATGCATGTGATTTCTATTGTTCTCAGTGGTTTACTGCCTAATTTCATAATTGAAGGAAATGCTAAATTTCAGTTAAAAGTTAATGAATTACAGATATAGTTTTTTGGTTTTTTTTTTTTTTTCCCATCTGCACTTAAAAGCTCTGTGTTAAGAACCCCTCATGTAGGAGTGAGCTTGATTTAATTTTTCAAGCCTGAGTAGGACTGAGTGTCTCAGACCAATAAAAGTGGAAAAGCCTCCAAGGGCATGAGAGCAACCTGTGCAAAGACATAGATGTGAAACAGATTTGCTTTTCAGGAATTCTTATAAAGTTTGCTGCCACTGGGGAAAGGAGTACCAGTCACAAGATGAAGCAGAAGTAAAGGCAGGGCCTTATATACTAGGTGAAAACAGGTGGTAGAGGGAAACCATTCAGCAGCACCAGCTAGGGGAGTAACATCATCAAATTCAAGTTTACGAAGAGTTTTCTGCACGGATTTTAAAGCACAGTAAATATGAACGAGTTCCATTTGAAAAATACATTCACAAGTCTAATTTGTATGTGTAAGTCCTACAAAGTTAGCCTAGGTACCAAACTACACAATCAGCTATATAGTACTGTACTATAATATGTTTATAGACTTTTCACACAAATGATACATAAAAACAAACACACAAAAAGCATTTTTAATCTTACAGACAGTACCTTGAAAAGTACAGTAGTACAGTTCAGTACAGTAGCTGGTATACAGGAACTGGCATCAAGTAAAGAGGCAAGAAGAGTTACTGAATGTAGGAGGGAAAGGATATGGGAGATGGTGGAGCTGAAGGATCATCAGCAACAGCAGAAGGAGAGCAAGCTGCAGTTTCACTCATGCCTGATGTTGATGGGAATGGATGTTTGTGTCTTTGAAATTTCCCAACTTGAAGGTTTGTATATAGGGGACTTGCTGAATGTATTGGAAAGAGGAGACTCTGGCAGCCCCAGAGAGAGATAACAGAGTCTGAAGTTACTGCATGATGGTTATCTTGAAGACAAAACTATCTGTGGAGATAGGATTAGGAGTAGACTGGTTTATATTAAAGAGAAAGGATTGCAAAAAGGTGTTTGGACAGTTCAGCTTTATAGATATCAGTGTAGCTTAAGTGACCCCAGGTGATATACCAAGGGAGATAGATGGAGCATAATTGCAACAATAATAGCTATTATTATTTTAAAATTATAATAGTTTCCATTAATTCTTTACTATATATATAGACATCTTTGCACATCCTTTTTGAATATTATCCCATGTTATCATCAAACTTCCCTAAGAGAAAGATACTAGTGTCTAATTTTGCAGATAAGAAAATAAGACTCAGAGAGTTTACATAACCGGCCTTGAGTGATGTAACTAGTAGACTGCAGAGCCACCTTGTTCCCTACGTACTCTCTCTGCTTAGTCCACTCATGGCCTCATGGCATTTTTCTCCATGTGCATCTGAATTGCATAGTTAACAGTGAGTATGTTTGTGAAAACCTATTACTCCTTGACAGTTAGCATTGATCATTATGTGAATTCTATGGTAATTTCATCGTGGAATAAAATCTTTGGAAATGATGTACATTACAACCAACTTGCAGGTAGATAATAAAGTACCCTTCACAGAGGTTAAAAATGCACTGCTCATTTTTATCATTATCAGTAAATCATAAAGACATTGCCAGTAGCCCAGATGAGAGTTAGAATTTAATTTTTTAAGTTTCTTTTTCTTTCTTTTGTTTGATTTTGAGTTTTATATGGTAAGGCTATGCTGATGAGTCTTATTAAATCAGGAATAAAAATTATTTCATGACAGAACCTATTAACATTTCTAGTTCATTTTGAAAGCAAAGGAAACCTTTATCTAAATTAATTAGTATTTATATAAATGTTAAATTTTATGGAACCTAAATGTTTATTTCTTTCTGATTTTTTGTTTTTATCATTGTGAGATTGATTTGTGACTGTGTTGGTTAAGTATCTTCACGGAAGTTTAGTTAAATAATAAACTTATGAAATTTAAGGTAGTAGTTTATCCCTCAAAACAGCAGATCCTTTAATTCTTGGCCTGTGTAATCAAATTCAGCAAGAATGTATATTATTCTTATTCATATATATATACAATTATGTATTGTATTTTTATAAAAACCACAATTAAATGAACATATAAATTCTTGGCAGTTAGCATGTATTATTTACACAGATACAATCCTTTACCTTTATTTTCATCTTTCATATCACATAAGTGTGTGTGTGCTTATGTGATGGCTTGCTATAAATTATAAAAATAAACAAGAAATCTAAACAGGCTAAATTAATATTGCTGCTTTTTGTCTTGCAAATATGTGTACCCAAATGGTCTTCCATTTTTATGCAAACAGAGAGTGCCATTTTCAGTTCAGCTACAGAAGAATTTCAAGAGGGGTTAAGAGTGTTGTACTTTTTAAAATATCTATTCTACTAATATCTATAGGCCACCTTATTTTACTTAATACCTAGATTGTTGAAAAATATGTCCTTGCAGTCGAAGAATTCAGATTTTTAAAGAGCCATTTATATAACTCCTTATTATAGAAGGTAATAAGTAATAACTCCTTATTATAGAAGGCTTCCCAAAGCTGGGCAGTAAGGAACTGGTTGGAATTAGATGGGATAAGGGGAAGAAGATAGCATCCAGGACAGAGAGAATAATATGTGTGCAGAAACAGGAGGAAGCTTACTGTTGTCTACCAACTACAAGGATAGTTATCTTCTAGTTTCAGATACTCAGTTTCACAGAATTCATATTTTCCACTTTGATGAACTATGTGCCTCATACAACTAGTGTTTTGGAGATGCTCTGAGGAATGATAGTGTTAATTTCTGGTGTGAGGGTTCTAGCAATAAGAGAAATGGCTTAACCCAGGAAGGGGGGTGTTTCCTGAGGGTTCTTAAAAGTGTTTATGTTAGGCTTAGCAGAGCTGCATCAGTTCTCCAATTCAGACAGTATACAACTCTCTTCTGTCCCTTTCCCTTTCTTTTCAAAGCAGAGGGACTCACTTGCCCATCAAGATCAGCATCACCAGTGAGCGTCAGTTCCCAGGGCCTGGCCCAATCCCCCTCCCATCCCCTGCTGTTGTTAGGTAGACATGTGGAGAGCTTTACCAGGACTCACCTGAGTTTGCAGAAAAGAACAGCCAAGACCCTGCCCATGGTAATCTCTGTTGTGGAGGCTGAGGAGCATAGAGACTCCCCAGCCCCCACCAGCCTTGACAGTGCCTGCTCCAGGTGTCTGTCAGAGACTAATCCAGAAGTTCAAAGAACTGGGGCTTTCCAACCATCTGTGGCAGAGGGCATTCCCTAGGGAAGGCTCTGTCACAGATACCTCTCATGCTTTCAGCTATTGAATTTCAGAGAAATTTTCAGAAATGGGGTGCTGCCTATAATTTCTCTCAGAATTTAAATTATAAGAAGTCATATGTAGAGGTAAAAAGGATATTGGATTTTCTCATTAAAAAAAATATGTGATGATATTAAGAATATTATTATCAGATTTGGATGCTACAGAGATCACCCTGGGCAGTAAGGTGGAGATGTACAAGAGCAAACTTTGGGGTCTAAATTGAGACCTGAAATGAAGGGAAAGGCTCTTGTCAGGTACTAGTGACTGGAACAACTTGTGATGTTATTTACAAGTTAGTGTTGCTTAACTGCCCAGCTTCTGTGGCTTGTATTCCCAAATGGAAATTTGTAACTTGAAAGGAGGAATTATATTTTATGTTTTTTTTTTTTTTTCAGTTTTTTTGCTTTGCTCTGTTTTTTTTAAATTTCCTCTCTACTTTCTTCCCTATATATCTAGCAACCATCATGTCTTATACAATGTATTTGTTTAGTGATTTAACAAAACCCTGAAACAGATGTTTGCATGACTGTAGTGTTAATTTACATTTTTCCTATGTAACTGCAATAATTACATAAACTGATTTGAAATTCAGTAAGAAATTTCTCTGTCAATGTTATGCCTAACTCAGTTAATTCAAGGTTTTCAAAAAAAATCCCTTGTAGTACTCTGTAAACCTCTCTTCAGGCCTGGTGACTTCAGTCAGTCCAGTTCGGTTCTGTCACGTCCGACTCTTTGTGACCCTATGGACTGCAGCACTCCAGGCCTCCCTGTCCATCGCTAACTCCCGGAGTTTACTCAAACTCATTTCTATTGAGTCGGTGATGCCATCCAGTCATCTCATTCTCTGTCCCCTTCTCCTGCTGCCTTCAATCTTTCCCAGCATCAGGGTCTTTTCCAAGGAGTCAGTTCTTCCCATCAGGTGGCCAAAGTATTGGAGTTTCACCATCAGCCCTTCCAATGAATACTCAGGACTGATTTCCTTTAGAATGGACCAGTTGGATCTCCTTGCAGTCCAAGGGACACTCAAGAGTCTTCTTCAACACCAAAGTTCAAAAGCATCTATTCTTCAGCACTCAGCTTTCTTTATAGTCCAACTATCACATCCATACATGACTACTGGAAAAACCATAGCTGTGACTAGACGGACTTTTGTTGGCAAATAAATGTCTCTGCTTTTTGATATGCTGTCTAGGTTGGTCATAACTTTTCTTCCAAGGAGCAAGTGTCTTTTAATTTTATTGCTGCAGTCACCATCTGCAGTGATTTTGGAGCCCCCAAAATAAAGTCTATCACTGTTTCCACTGTCTCCCCATCTATTTGCCTTGAAGTGATGGGACCAGATGCCATGATCTTAGTTTTCTGAATGTTGAGCTTTAAGCCAACGTTGTCACTCTCCTGTTTCACTGTCATCAAGAGGCTCTTTAGTTCTTCTTAGTTTTCTGTCATAAGTGTGGTGTCATCTGCATATCTGAGGTTATTGATATTTTCCCGGCAATCTTGATTCCAGCTTGTGCTTCTTCCATCCCAGCGTTTCTCATGATGTACTCTGCACATAAGTTAAATAAGCAGGGTGACAATATACAGCCTTGACGTACTCCTTTCCCTATTTGGAATCAGTCTGTTGTTCTATGTCCAGTTCTAACTGTTGCTTCCTGACCTGCATACAGATTTCTCAAGAAGCAGGTAAGGTGGTCTGGTATTCTCATTTCTTTAAGAAGTTTCCACAGTTTGTTGTGATCCACACAGTCAAAGGCTTTGGCCTTTAGTCAAAGGCTTTAGTCAATAAAGCAGAAATAGATGTCTTTCTGGAATTCTCTTGCTTTTTCAATGACCCAGTGGGTGTTGGCAATTTGATCTCTGGTTCCTCTGCCTTTTCTAAATCCAGCTTGAACATCTGGAAATTCATGGTTCACGTACTGTTGAAGCCTGGCTTGGAGAATACTGAGCATTACTTTACTAGTGTGTGAGATGAGTGCAATTGTGTGGTAGTTTGAGCATTCTTTGGGATTGCCTTTCTTTGGGGTTGGAATGAAAACTGACCTTTTTCCGTCCTGTGGCCACTGCTGAGTTTTCCAAATTTGCTGAAATATTGAGTGCAGTGCTTTCACAGCATCATCTTTTAGGATTTGCAATAGCTCACCTGAAATTCCATCACCTCCACTATCTTTTTTTGTAGTGATGCTTCCTAAGGCCCACTTGACTTCGCATTCCAGGATGTCTGGCTCTAGGTTGGTGATCACACCATCATGATTACCTGAGTCATGAAGATCTTTTTTGTGTAGTTCTTCTGTGTATTCTTCCCACCTCTTCTTAATATCTTCTGCTTCTGTTAGGTCACACCGTTTCTGTCCTTTATTGTGCCCATCTTTGCATGAAATGTTCCCTTGGTAAGAGATCTGTAGACTTTCCCATTCTATGGGTTTCCTCTATTTCTTTGCATTGATCTCCGAGGAAGGCTTTCTTATCTCTCCTTGCTATTCTTTGGAACTCTGCATTCAAATGGGTAACACAGATATTCAGATATAACACAGATATTCCAATGGATAACACAGATAATGCTTCATTTCCATTTGATTAGATTCTTCCACTGAGATTTTAGCACTTATTGGTTTAGTCAGGATAAAATCAGTTTGAACTGAGTTATTAAGGAAAATGAAAAGACAGGAATCTAACCAGTTTAAATGAAAGAGACTAAAGTGAATTTATATATCAACTATCATATTTGAATGAATTATATATATGAATAACAAAACAGGAGAAAAATGCCCTTCTGAGAGAATATTTTTTAAAGTAATTAGAACTTTGAAATCTAACCAGGAAAGAGAAAAGTGTCATGGCCATATAATTCTGGAAGTAATTTAGGATCTGCAAGATCTTTGAAGACTAAAGTAGTAAAAGATAAAGACAACAAATTGAACATATCCTGGAAAAAAGTAAGAAATTTACCTGTAAGTGAAACTCAAATAAATGAATCTTTGAGACTTCAAGAGAGACACACATGGTAATTATTCTGTCAGAGAAACTGGAGCAACAGAAATTTTAACACTAAAAAAATAAGCTTAATTGCTCTATTACCCTATAAGGAAGAGTCATAGAAGAACAATTAGCCATGTCTATCAGAGAAGTGCTGAGGTAAAATATATGTGCTCATGAACACCTCAAAAAATGGGATCACAAAGCAAAATAACCAGGATAACCTGGAGCCCTCAAAGTCATCGAACCCTAGTCTTACAGATAAGAGGCCAGCCATGGAGGCTTAGTCATTCTGGGGTGAATGTTATTAACTGGGTGAAGCACTAACTCTTTGAGAGTTTTAGGTCACCTCTCATGTTATTTTCAAGTTACTTTCAAGTTATTTAAATGACTTGAGGGAACCAGCAGGCTTGGTAAATGCCCCATTCACCACTGGACATTGACTGCATCGCCAAGGAGATCCAGAATTACAAATTTGCAGTCACAGGTACACAGAGACACTACGAGGGATTTCCCCCCCCCACTTTTTATTGTTCCATCTGGTCTCTATTACTGCCATGTACCAAGTGTTATGCCAGCTGTTAAGGGGGGAAAAAAGCACAAGATATAGGCCCTTGTCAGGAATTGGCAGTATCTTGAAATGACTTTTATTTTATTTACATTTTGAATCCATTTTACAGTTTCATATCTTCAGAGAGACTTGGGTAGAAACTGATATTTCAGAATATGTATCGAACTTAGCATATATATGTTTTAAGCATTTGAATAAATTTCTATCAATTAAGAACTGTGTTTGGCTGTGGATAACAGAAGAACCCGAAATAACTGTCTTAAACAAGAAAAGAGTTTTTCTCTTCCTCAAGTAAGATAAATTCAAAAGTAGGGAGTTGTCATCGGGGATCCAGGCCCTGTAAGTATTCTTCACAAGTTTGTGAGCAAGGTCCACTACAGTCATGTCTGTGACACAGGCCAGAAGAAGAAAATGTAGCAGCAGCAATGCTTCATGGCTGAATCAGCTTGCTTTAAATTGAAGTCTTCCTGGAATTCATGCAGTACTTCTCACAGACCAGAAACTATTATAGTCCCATGAAACTATTATAGCTAGTTTCAGTAAAGACTGGGAAATTCCATTCAGTGGTTTGGGAGAGGAAGGAGTAGGAGGCACAGTGTTCCAGTTAAAAATCAGAATTCTCTTACAAAGGAGAAAGCAAACAAGGAATCTAGGGGTAGAACACTAGCAATCTTTGACACAATAGTACTAGAGTTAACTTTATGGGACATGTATAAGTGGTGTTGCTTGACAACAGGGAGGATGAATTAATTGATTACATAGGACTCTACCTACTTACTTTTCTTTATTTAGTTCTCTTTATACTGACTAGAAGTGTAAGGTCAGCTTTGAAGGTAGCAAGAAATATGGCCATCTTAGATAATGTTTTTGCAAGGGAGAAAGAATCAGTACAGTTTCTTCGTTAATTATCATTCTTTTGGCCTTGTAAACCAGTAAAATAGCTTCTCTTTGTTATGTTTATTGAAAGTAAGTGATTTGAATAAATGAGTAGTTTGCTTATTTATTGAAAGGAATATCATGGCAGCTACCATTTATCATATAGTCACTATGCCAGCTGCTGTGCCAAAAGGCTTACATGGATTCTCTTTTATCCTTCAGCAAAACTGGGGTAGATGCTGTTGGCAGCTTCAAAAGTACACGATGTGAGAGTCGTGAGTCAAGATTTATTTGGGGCAAAATGAGGACTATAGGCCAGGAGGCAGCATTTCAGATAGCTCTGAGAAACTGCTCCAGAGAAGTAGGTATACATATGATTTGATGAAGGTGGAGTACATGTACATCACACACATATGTTTTTGCAGAGGTTTCTGCTAGTCACGAGGAGCAGTCGTCACCATGAAGGATTTTGGTGCCTTTCTAAATATGAGAAGGTACAAGAATTGGGCTCATAAAATTGACTCCTGAAAATGTCTAACTATCTGAAGACCTATTCTGCCAGTTTTTCCTCTGAGCACAGAGTGCCCTATTTCTGCTCTCAACCCTGAGCTCCTTTCAGGGGACTGTTGAAAGTCAGCAGCTGTAGCAGCACATGACTTCATCCTTGTAGAAGAAGATGCCAGTGGCATGGGAAATGCCAATTTATAGTTGACATTATTATTTCCCCCATTATACCAGTGACACCGAGGATTAAATAAGTTAAGTGAAGAAGTTTTTGGCTTAGCAGACAGTAAAACTAGCTTTAACTAAGAACTCAGCTCTTAATCACTGCACTCTTCATTCTGAAGTTCACTAGTTAAACAGCGGTATGGTCCTACTACCCAGACAGGTGTTACACACTCTGGAAAGTGGACAATAATTCCTGATGATCAAAAGCCAGTAAGTCTAAAAATACCTATGTTGGTGTATTTTCACTCATATAGTGTAATTAAGATACTTACTGTAAGAAACCAGTTATGTGAGTGGTAGTCTATTTGGGACTTAACAGAAAATTTATTTTTCTCTTGTTCATCTATTTTTATTTACATGTATTTGCCCAACTCAGAGAATTCTTTTTCTGCTTTTTTGAAGGATCATTATAGATTATCTTTGATATAAAAGCAAGTGCTTAAGATAAAGCAAAATCATTCTAAAGTGTTTTAAATGATTCACCACCTTTGATTTCCTTACAGCAGAGTGGTTTTAACCACATAGTTTTTAGTGTGAGTATCTGATGCAAGTTTAATTGTACTTTTTACTTTGTTTTGTTGGTTTGGGGTACAAGTTGTTTTTTTAGACCTCTGTTACACAGATAAATGAATGAAAAAAAAAAAAAAAGTGAAGGGATGAGATGCACTCAAAGCGAAATGCCAAATTGGGCAAATTGGACTATACCTGTACACTTAGATGAGAGGGGAAAAAAAGGACCATGAGAGCTATTCTCTTTTTATTTTCCTTCTTTAGTTACAGAAATGTATGATATGTGTGAATCTGGATATTTTCCTTAGAGAAGAAGAATCACTGTGTGTTGATATTAGTATTTTGACTCACCCCTAACATCACTTTACTGGTTCCTACTGGTTTTATCCACTTTGAATTCTTTGTATTTTGTAAAATGCTGTCAGTGAGGCATGGTCTAGTTTGGAGAGCATATGATCACAGAAGAGTTGCAGGCTTCAAAAGACATAATGATGCCCAGGGAGGTGACTTCCAGGCCACCTCATTTCATCTTCATCAAGCAGTGCAGCTTCCAAATCAAGCATTATTCGGGGGCTCCAGGGCTGATTGTTTCTCTCACTCTCCAAGTGAAACTCACTTTGTCCCTCACTTTCAAACATACCTATTTCCTATGAAAATCAAGAAGTCTTCCAAACCACCATAACAGAGCTAGTGATAGTTCAGTTGCTCAGTCGTGTCCGACTTGTGACCCCATGGAATGCAGCACGCCAGGCTTCCCTGTCCGTCACCAACTCCTGGAGCTTACTCAAACTCATGTCCATCGGGTCGGTGATGCCATCCAACCATCTCATCCTCTGTCGTCCCTTTCTCCCGCCTTCAATCTTTTTCAGCATCAGGGTCTTTTCCAAGGAGTCAGTTCTTCGTATCAGGGGACCAAAGTATAAGCAAAGCCATATAAGCCAAAATGTATTTGGCCTCTTAGTTTTATTTTTTCTGTGTGAGGCACTTCCAGTGTGATAAGCTTAGTGCCAGGTGTTGTAGGGTTTGATGAAAAATGTAACACAGACTTGCTCACCAAGTTTTTTTCTTGCTTCTTAAGGAAACACTTGGGTAATATGTAAAATAGAATTGTCAATTATCAAAGCAAATGAACAGACAAAAATGAGTCCCCCAAACAGAAGTTTTAAGAAGTGTTTGCACAGATGGATAAAAAAAAATATGATCATTTTAAAACAACGTATTTTGTTGTGTTAACCTAAGGAAAATGTGCGGCTTCCCTGGTGGCCCAGCGGTAAAGAATCTGCCTGCAATCCAGGAGACGTGGGTTTGATCCCTGGGTTGGGAACATCCCCTGGAGAAGGAAATGACAACCAAATCCAGTTTTCTTGCCTGGGAAATCCCATGGACAGAGGAGCCTGGAGTCACAAGAGCTGGGGTTATAAGAGTTTGACACGACTTAGAGACTAAACCACCACCACCAAAGAAAATACATGAAAATCAATAAAACTGTTCATTCACAAAGAATTCAGGTACTATATACTCAAATTTCAAATTTTATACTGCAAATAATAAAAGTTAATTAGCTCAGAAAAAGAATTGATTCCCATTTCCAAATTTTTAATCTAGAAATTATTTATAACCATTTTTAGGTGTGTTGATTTAATTTTTATTTTTGTTTTTAAAAATTATGAATTTATGTAAGTGTATATTAATACCCAACATATTCTTTTCAATTCAGTTATTCTGAGGAGGAGTATTTCTAAAATATATTTTGTGGAGATAGACTTATAGCAATTCAAGAAAGAATTAACTAATTTATAAAATAAGTAAAAATTTCCCTGTTATTTTCTTACCTTCATTTTATCCTGTAAAATGAGGAAAGGATGTAATTTCCCAAGTCCATGAAAGACTCAGACCCAGAACTGACTTTACACTTTACTTGCCTCTCTCAGTACACTTGACAAGTATTGAAAGCTGGGTGTATGACTGAGAGTCCAGATGTGTTTACAAGTGCTTGGTCTTCACATAGACTGAATGCAAGGTGCTTCAGTAACAGATACCTTGCTTTTTTGATTACTTAATTATATGATTACTTAATTATGTACATTTTATATGTTAAACAGATGAATGTTATCTCTTCTAAACAGGATATGCTGTACTGCTTTTCAGCTTTTATTTTCTAATTCTGAAAATCTTCAGAATGGGATGTTTGTGGCTGTAGTTTCTATATATTGAAATATACTTATGAGCTGCTCACTATGAAGAATTTTACTGTTACATTTAAAAATAGTACAACACTAATCAAACAAATTGTCCTTCAGTGAACTGCTTAAACTCTGATTCTGTAGTTATCACCATGATCCAAACTGTGACGTTAACAAGGGACTCTACCTACCCTCAACTATAGAACATTGGAAGCTTCTCAATAAGTAGAAGAGCTAGTGTTAGGAACTCTATACAGAAATCAGCAACTTATATGTGGTGGTGTGATCAGTTAAATGCATACTGCATACACACATGCTAAGTCCCCTCAGTCATGTCCGACTCGTTTTGACCCTATGAACTGTAACCCGCCAGGTTCCTCTGTCCATGGGATTCGCCAGGCAAGAATACTGGAATGTTTTGACATATTCTCCTCCAGAGGATCTTCTTGATACAAGGATTGAACCCACGTCTCTTATGTCTCCTACATGGCAGGCGGGTTCTTTACCACTAGCACCAGGGGCGTGTATACAGCTTTTTAGGGACGTGTTTATACAAACACAATCATAATAACATAAAATAAGACTTATGCAAAAGAGTCTTCAAATGGTGATGATGAAACTCAAACAAAACTTGTTCTTATATTTTTATTTGTTATTATTTTGGTAAAACTTTGTGACCTACAGATAAAGTTTGTGACCTACATATAAAGTATCTGTCAACGAGATAGTGATCAATTTGTAATTCTTCAATAAAAACATGTCAGTAATCTGTAGCTAGTAACCAGAATGATACATAAATAAGTTAAGTTGGTATGTAAGTCAGACTAGGAAAGACATTACTAATATGACAAGAACACACACACAAAAACAAAAAACACCAGCAAATATAAGTGCTTTAAAGCAACAAAGACTTTGCTTAGGTCTCAGAAACCTAGACAGGAAATTCCAACATCTTTGAGGCCACCTCTTACCTCAAGGCTTCAAGATTCATCACAGAGGTGAATAGTGACCTACACTATTACTTCCACTCATATTGTATGACCACAGCTATTCACTTGGCTGCTCCTAACTTCAACAGGGTATGGAATTATCAGATCAGATCAGTTGCTCAGTCGTGTCCGACTCTTTGCGACCCCATTAATAGCAGCACGCCAGGCCTCCTTGTCCATCACCAACTCCCGGAGTTCACTGAGACTCACGTCCATCGAGTCAGTGATACCATCCAGCCATCTCATCCTCTGTCGTCCCCTTCTCCTGGTTCCCCCAATCCCTCCCAGCATCAGAGTCTTTTCCAATGAGTCAACTCTTCACATGAGGTGGCCAAAGTACTGGAGATTCAGCTTTAGCATTATTCCTTCCAAAAAAATCCCAGGGCTGATCTCCTTCAGAATGGACTGGTTGGATCTCCTTGCAGTCCAAGGGACTCTCAAGAGTCTTCTCCAACACCACAGTTCAAAAGCATCAATTCTTCTGCACTCAGCCTTCTTCACAGTCCAACTCTCACAACCATACATGACTACTGGAAAAACCATAGCCTTGACTAGATGGACCTTTGTTGGCAAAGTAATGTCTCTGCTTTAGAATATGCTATCTAGGTTGGTCATAACTTTCCTTCCAAAGAGTAAGTGTCTTTTAATTTCATGGCTGCAGTCACCATCCGCAGTAATTTTGGAGCCCAGAAAAATGAAGTCTGACACTGTTTCCACTGTTTCCCCATCTATTTCCCATGAAGTGATGAGACCAGATGCCATGATCTTCATTTTCTG
>NW_011494735.1:846924-849882 GCF_000754665.1 Bison bison bison
CACTTTCACTTTCATCAAGAGGCTTTTGAGTTCCTCTTCACTTTCTGCCATAAGGGTGGTGTCATCTGCATATCTGAGGTGATTGATATTTCTCCCGGCAATCTTGATTCCAGCTTGTGTTTCTTCCAGTCCAGCGTTTCTCATAATGTACTCTGCATATAAGTTAAATAAACAGGGTGACAATATATAATCCTCCATAAACCTTGAAATGGAGGGCAACTAGACATTAGTGATCACTACCTTCCTACTGACTCAGTGGACATGGATTTGAGCAAATTCCAGAAGACAGTGGAGGACAAAGGAGCCTAGCATGCTGCAGTCTGTGGGGTCACAAAGAGTCAGACACAACTTGCAAAGAACCAACAATTTATTTGCTGTTTTTTATTGGACCAAGTTTTCTTTCTGCAAAAGGAAATACAGAATTTTCATTCTGTGGCATCATAGCATTGTTGTCTTGAAAACATATTCTTTTTTAGTGATACCCATTAAAAGTGATGAAATTCTTCAGTTCACCACTGTTTTAGAAAAATTGAAAACTATACCTGTACCAATACAGTTAGTTGAAGATCAAATGTGAAAACATGAAACATATTTGACATGCATGAAATGGTTTGTCACTTCTTTTTTAATATAAACTTATTTATTTTAATTGGAGACTCATTACTTTACAATATTGTATTGATTTTGGCATACGTCAACATGAATCCGCCACGGCTGTACATGTGTGCCCCATCCTGAACCCCCCTCCCACCTCCCTCTCCGTACCATCCCTCTGGGTCATCCCAGTGCACCAACCCCAAGCACCCTGTATCCTGCATCGAACCTGGACTGGCAATTTGTTTCATATATGATATTATACATGTTTCAATGCCATTCTCCCAAATCATCCCACCCTCTCCCTCTCCCACAGATTCAAAAAGACAGCTCTATACATCTGTGTCTCTTTTGCTGCCTTGCATACAGGGTTATCGTTACCATCTTTCTAAATTTTATATATATATATATATATGTTAGTATATTGTATTGGTGTTTTTCTTTCTGGCTTACTTCACTCTGAATAATAGACTCCAGTTTCATCTACCTCATTAGAACTGAATCAAATATATTCTTTTTAATGACTGAGTCATACTCCATTGTGTATATGTACCACAGCTTTCTTATCCATTCATCTGCTGGTGGACATAGAGGTTGCTTCCATGTCCTGGCTATTATAAACAGTGCTGTGATGAACATTGGGGTACACGTGTCTCTTTCAGTTCTGGTTTCCTCAGGTGTGTATGCCCAGCAGTGGGATTGCTGGGTCATAAGGCAGTTCTATTTCCAGTTTTTTAAGGAATCTCCACACTGTTCTCCATAGTGGCTGTACTAGTTTGCATTCCCATCAACAGTGTAAGAGGGTTCCTATTTCTCCACACCCTCTCCAGCATTTATTGCTTGTAGACTTCTGGATATCAGCCATTCTGACTGGCGTGAAATGGTACCTCATTGTGGTTTTGATTTGCATTTGTCTGATAATGACTGATGTTGAGCATGTTTTCATGTGTTTGTTAGCCATCTGTATGTCTTCTTTGGAGAAATGTCTGTTTAGTTCTTTGGCCCATTTTTTCATTGGGTCTTTTATTTTTCTGGAATTGAGCTGCAGGGGTTGCTTGTGTATTTTTGAGATTAGTTCTTTGTCAGTTGCATCATTTGCTATTATTTTCTCCCATTCTGAAGACTGTCTTTTCACCTTGCTTATAGTTTCCTTTGTTGTGCAGAAGCTTTCAATTTTAATTAGGTCCCATCTGTTTATTTTTGCTTTTATTTCCAATATTCTGGGAGGTGGGTCATAGAGGATCCTGCTATGATTTATGTCAGAGAGTGTTTTGCCTATGTTCTCCTCTAGGAATTTTATAGTTTCTGATCTTACATTTAGATCTTTAATCCATTTTGAGTTTATTTTTGTGTATGGTGTTAGAAAGTGTTCTAGCTTCATTCCTTTACAAGTGGTTGACCAGTTTTCCCAGCACCACTTGTTAAAGAGATTGTCTTTAATCCATTGTATATTCTTGCCTCCTTTGTCAAAGATAAGGTGTTCGTAGGTGCATGAATTTATCTCTGAGCATTCTATTTTGTTCCATTGATCTATATTTCTGTCTTTGTGCCAGTACCATACTGTCTTGATGACTTTGGCTTTGTAGTAGAGCCTGAAGTCAGGCAGGTTGATTCCTCCAGTTCCATTCTTCTTTGTCAAGATTGCTTTGGCTATTCGGTTTTTTGAATTTCCATACAAATTGTGAAATTATTTGTTCTAGCTCTGTGAAGAATTCCGTTGGTAGCTTGATAGGGATTGCATTGAATCTATAGATTGCTTTGGGTAGTATACTCATTTTCACTATATTGATTCTTCCGACCCATGAACATGATATATTTCTCCATCTATTAGTGTCCTCTTTGATTTCTTTCACCAGTGTTTTATAGTTTTCTATATGTAGGTCTTTAGTTTCTTTAGGTAGATATATTCCTAAGTATTTTATTCTTTCCATTGCAATGGTAAATGGAATTGTTTCCTTAATTTCTCTTTCTGTTTTCTCATTATTAGTGTATAGGAATGCAAGGGATTTCTGTGTGTTGATTTTATATCTTGCAACTTTATGATATTCATCGATTAGCTCTAGTAATTTTCTGGTGGAGTTTTTAGGGTTTTCTATGTAGAGGATCATGTCATCTGCAAACAGTGAGAGTTTTACTTCTTCTTTTCCAATTTGGATTCCTTTCATTTCGTTTTTTGCTCTGATTGCTGGGGCTAAAACTTCCAAAACTATGTTGAATAGTAGGGGTGAAAGTGGGCACCCTTGTCTTGTTCCTGACTTTAGGGGAAATGCTTTCAATTTTTCACCATTGAGGATAATGTTTGCTGTGGGTTTGTCATATATAGCTTTATTATGTTGAGGTATGTTCCTTCTATTCCTGCTTTCT
>NW_011494735.1:850233-850574 GCF_000754665.1 Bison bison bison
CTTTCCTTCTACTAACCCTGGGGTTCTTCATTTCTTCCTTTTCTAGTTGCTTTAGGTGTAGAGTTAGGTTATTTATTTGACTTTTTTCTTGTTTCTTGAGGTGTGCCTGTATTGCTATGAACTTTCCCCTTAGCACTGCTTTTGCAGTGCCCCACAGGTTTTGGGTTGTTGTGTTTTCATTTTCATCTCTTTCTATGCATATTTTGATTTCTTTTTTGATTCCTTCTGTAATTTGCTGGTTATTCAGCAGCGTGTTGTTCAGCCTCCATATGTTGGAATTTTTAATCATTTTTCTCCTGTAATTGAGATCTAATCTTACTGCATTGTGGTCAGAAAAGATG
>NW_011494735.1:850674-851182 GCF_000754665.1 Bison bison bison
CATCTATGTTCATCAGTGATATTTGCCTGTAGTTTTCTTTTTTTGTGGCATCTTTGTCAGGTTTTGGTGTTAGGGTGATGGTGGCCTCATAGAATGAGTAGGGAAGTTTACCTTCCTCTGCAATTTTCTGGAAGAGTTTGAGTAGGGTAGGTGTTAGCTATTCTCTAAATTTTTGGTAGAATTCAGCTGTGAAGCCGTCTGGACTTCGGCTTTTGTTTGCTGGAAGATTTCTGATTACAGTTTCAATTTCCGTGCTTGTGATGGGTCTGTTAAGATTTTCTATTTCTTCCTGGTCGAGTTTTGGAAAGTTGTACTTTTCTAAGAATTTGTCCATTTCTTCCAAGTTGTCAATTTTATTGGCATATAATTGCTGATAGTAATCTCTTATGATCCTTTGTACTTCTGTGTTATCTGTTGTGATCTCTCCATTTTCATTTCTAATTTTATTGTATTTGATTTTTTCTCCCTTTGTTTCTTGATGAGTCTGGCTAATGGATTGTCAATTTTA
>NW_011494735.1:851282-853888 GCF_000754665.1 Bison bison bison
TTAATCATTTTTCTCCTGTAATTGAGATCTAATCTTACTGCATTGTGGTCAGAAAAGATGCTTGGAATGATTTCAATTTTTTTGAATTTACCAAGGCTAGATTTATGGCCCAGGATGTGATCTATCCTGGAGAGGGTTCCATGTGCGCTTTAGAAAAAGGTGACATTCATTGTTTTAGGGTGAAATGTCCTATAGATATCGATTAGGTCTAACTGATCTATTGTATCATTTAAAGTTTGTGTTTCCTTGTTAATTTTCTGTTTAATTGATCTATCCATAGGTGTGAGTGGGGTATTAAAATCTCCCACTATTATTGTGTTATTGTTAATTTCCCCTTTCATACTTGTTAGCATTTGTCTTATATATTGTGGTGCTCCTATGTTGGGTGCATATATATTTATGATTGTTATATCTTCTTCTTGGATTGATCATTTGATCATTATGTAGTGTCCTTCTTTGTCTCTTTTCACAGCCTTTGTTTTAAAGTCTATTTTATCTGATATGAGTATTGCTACTCCTGCTTTCTTTTGGTCTCTATTTGCATGGAATATCTATTTCCAGCCCTTCACTTTCAGTCTGTATGTGTCCCCTGTTTTGAGGTGGGTCTCTTGCAGACAACATATATAGGGGTCTTGTTTTTGTATCCATTCAGCCAGTCTTTGTCCTTTGGTTGGGGCATTGAACCCATTTACGTTTAAGGTAATTATTGATAAGTATGATCCTGTTGTCATTTACTTTATTGTTTTGGGTTCAAGTTTATACACCTTTTTTGTGTTTCCAAAGAAGATCCTTTAGCATTTTTTGGAGAGCTGGTTTGGTGGTGCTGAATTCTCTCAGCTTTTGCTTGTATGTAAAGCTTTTGATTAGTCCATCATATTTGAATGAGATCCTTGCTGGGTACAGTAATCTGGGCTGTAGGTTATTTTCTTTCATCACTTTAAGTATGTCCTGCCATTCCCTCCTGGCCTGAAGAGTTTCTATTGAAAGATCAGCTGTTATCCTTATGGGAATCCCCTTGTGTGTTATTTGTTGTTTTTCCCTTGATGCTTTTAATATTTTTTTTTTGTGTTTGATCTTTGTTAATTTGATTAATATGTGTCTTGGGGTGTTTCACCTTGGGTTTATCCTGTTTGGGACTCTCTGGGTTTCTTGGACTTGGGTGATTATTTCCTTCCCCATTTTAGGGAAGTTTTCAACTATTATCTCCTCAAGTATTTTCTCATGGTCTTTCTTTTTGTCTTTTTCTTCTGGGACTCCTATGATTCGAATGTTGTGGCATTTAAGATTGTCCTGGAGGTCTCTGAGATTGTCCTCATTTCTTTTAATTTTTTTTTCCTCTCTGATTCATTTATTTATACCATTCTATCTTCTACTTCACTAATCCTATCTTCTGCCTCTGTTATTCTACTACTTGTTCCCTCCAGAGTGTTTTTGATCTCATTTATTGCATTCATTATATATTGACTCTTTTTTATTTCTTCTAGGTCCTTGTTAAACCTTTCTTGCATCTTCTCAATCCTTGTTTCCAGGATATTTATCTGTGATTCCATTTTGATTTCAAGATTTTTGATCATTTTCAGTATCATTATTTTGAATTCTTTATCAGGTAGATTCCCTGTCTCTTCCTCTTTTGTTTGGTTTGGTGGCCATTTATCCTGTTCCTTTACCTGCTGGGTATTCCTCTGCCTCTTCATCCTGTTTATATTGCTGTGTTTGGGGTGTCCTTTCTCTATTCTGGCAGTCTGTGGAGTTCTCTTTATTGTGGAGTTTCCTCGCTGTGGGTGGGGTTGTACGGGTCGCTTGTCAAGGTTTTCTGGTTAGGGAAGCTTGTGTCAGTGTTCTAGTAGGTGGAGCTGGATTTCTTCTCTCTGAAATGCAATGAAGTGTCCAGTAATGAGTTGTGAGATGTCAGTGGGTTTGGAGTGACTTTGGGCAGCCTGTATATTGAAGCTCAGGGCTGGTGTCCCTGTTTTGCTGGAGAATTTACTTGGTATGTCTTGCTCTGGAACTTGTTGGCCCTTGGGTGGTGCTTGGTTTCAGTGTAAAAATGGAGGCGTTTGATGAGCTCCTATCGATTAATGTTCCCTGGAGTCAGGAGTTCTCTGGTGTTCTCAAGATTTGGACTTAAGCTTCCTGTTTCTGGTTTTCAGTCTTATTTTTACAGTAGCCTCAAGACTTCTGCATCTATACAGCACTGATGATAAAACATCTAGGTTAAAGATGAAGAGCTTCTCCACAGTGAGGGACACCCAGAGAGGTTCAGAATTACAAGGAGAAGAGAAGAGGGAGGAGGGAGTTAGAGGTGACCTGAATGAGATGAGGTGGAATCAAAAAAAGGAGAGAGCAAGGTAGCCAGTAATCACTTCCTTATGTGCGCTCCACAGTCTGGACCACTCAGAGATGTTCATGGA
Source organism: Bison bison bison (assembly GCF_000754665.1). NCBI lineage: Eukaryota > Metazoa > Chordata > Mammalia > Artiodactyla > Bovidae > Bison > Bison bison. Next base: position 853,694 of record NW_011494735.1, read on the forward strand.
GTTATACAGAGAAGAGAAGAGGGAGGAAGGAGACAGAGGTGGCCAGGAGGATAAAGGGGGGAATCAAAAAGAGAGAGACAGATCCAGCCAGTAATCAGTTCCCTAAGTGTTCTCCACCATCTGGAACACACAAAGAAATTCATAGAGTTGGGTAGAGAAGAGAAGGGGGAGGGAGGAGATAGAGGCAACCTGGTG
>NW_011494735.1:853988-855561 GCF_000754665.1 Bison bison bison
AGAGTAGAGGTTGGATTTTCAAAAATACAATATTAAAGAAAAGAAAGGAAAAAAGGTCACAAAAATTATAAAATATATATATATGAAGTTTGCTTTAAAAAATAGGGTCTCTCTCTCTTTTTTTTTTTCTTTTGCAAAGTAATAGTAGGGCAACCCACTCCAGTACTCTTGCCTGGAAAATCCCATGGATGGAGGAAAATCCCATGCCTGGTAGGCTGCAGTCCATGGGGTTGCTAAGAGTCATATACAACTGAGCAACTTCACTTTCACTTTTCACTTTCATGCATTGGCGAAGGAAATGGCAAGCCACTCCAGTATTCTTGCCTGGAGAATCCCAGGGACGGGGGAGCCTGGTGGGCTGCCGTCTATGGGGTCGAACAGAGTCGGACATGACTGAAGCGACTTAGCAGCAGTAGGTTATAAAAGTGAAAATTAAAGGAGTAATAGAGGACCTAAAAATTAAGGCAAAAAAAAAAGAATAATTGTAAAAATACATCTAGGACTTTCTCAGGTGTTGTTGTGGGCAGTGTGGGGTCAATTCATTTTCAGATAGGTCCTTGGCCTGGCTTATATTTCTCAAGATCTATAGGCCCCTTCCTTTGTAGTCAGTACTAACTACAAGGTTTTAATCTATTGCACCTGTCACTTCCACAGCAGTTCCCTCTGTTTTAGCTTCTGTTTGCTGGTCTCTTCAGTGTCTGATTCCCACCCTGACAAAAAGGGGCGGTGGTGGACATTTTTTTAGGCTCGCTTGTTCAGTCGCTCTGTGGGGAGGGAGGGACGCTGCAAACAAATAACACTGGCATGTGTTTGCAGTGTCTCAGCCACACTGGGCCTGTCCCTGCTCATGGCGCGTGTGCCCTCCCTGCCCACACTGCTCAGGTTCTAGGTTGCTCCAGGAACCATCTGAGGCCAGCCCTGGGCTGCATGCACCGGTCTAAGCCGCTCAGGTTCTGGCACTCAGGTAGTCCTCAGAGGCGCAGACTCAGTAGGGCCTGCATTTTGTGCCTTTCCCAAGTGTAAGCAGCTCAGGTGATGAGGTGTTTGGCGAGCACGGTCGCTGTGACTTATCGCCTCCCCCATCCCTGCAACTCGGTTTTCTGGGTGTGCAACCGACACACCTTCTCAGGCGGATGTTGACCATCCAGGACCCCAAGAAGTCTTGGTTAGCAAAGAAGCCTGCTTGCAGTTTGGTAGATAGTGTCTCTCTGGGGCTGCGATTGCCCTCTTCCGGCTCTGGCTGCCTGTCACTGGAAGGGGATGGTCTGCAGCCAGCTAGTTCTGTTCAGTCCTTTGTTCTGTGCACTAGCCTCATGGTGTTTTAGGTTAGGGCTTTTCGAGTGGTAGCTATCCCACAGTCTGGTTTACTAGCCCAAGTTAGTTCACTCAGATTGCCCTAGGGGCATTCAGGCTCAGTCCTTACTCTAAGCAGTGCAGCCCGCGCCTCCCTGCCCAGCCCACGCTTGCTAGTGGCAGATGCAGGTGTCTGCGCTGTTTCTCTGCTGGGGGAGTTACCATTTGGCATGTAATCTGTGAGTTTTAATTATTTATTTATTTTTCCTCCCCATTATGT
>NW_011494735.1:855661-911548 GCF_000754665.1 Bison bison bison
ATGTAATTTGTGAGTTTTCGTTATTTATTTATTTTTCCTCCCCATTATTTTGCCCTCTGTGGTTCCAAGGCTTGCCACAGGTTCGGCAGTGTGAGTGTTTCCTGGTGTTTGGAAACTTCTCTCTTTTTAAGACTCCCTTCCCAGGACGGAGCTCCATCCCTACCTCTTTTGCCTCTCTTTTTGTCTTTTATATTTTTTTCCTACCTCCTTTTGAAGACAATGGGCTGCATTTCTGTGTGCCTGATGTCTTCTGCCGGCATTCAGAAGTTGTTTTGTGGAATTTACTCAGCGTTTAAATGTTCTTTTGATGAATTTGTGGCAGAGAAAGTGGTCTCCCCATCCTATTCCTCTGCCATCTTAGGACCGCCTCCCACTTCTAAAATAGTTACCTACTCTAGGATCCCGGAGAAGGCAATGGCACCCCACTCCAGTACTTTTGCCTAGAAAATCCCATGGACGGAGGAGCCCGGTAGGCTGCAGTCCCTGGGGTCGCTAGAGTCAGACACGACTGAGCGACTTCACTTTCACTTTTCACTTTCCTGCATTGGAGAAGGAAATGGCAATCCACTCCAGTGTTCTTGCCTGGAGAATCCCAGGGACTGGGGAGCCTGGGGGGCTGCCGTCTATGGGGTCCCACAGAGTCGGACATGACTGAAGCAACTTAGCAGCAGCAGCAGCACTGTAGGACCCAACAATTCCACTCTGAGGCATAAACTAAAAAGAATTTTTTTTAATTTTCACCCAAAATATTGTACACAAGTGTTCTTACCAGCATTATTCATAATAGACAAAAAGTAGAAATAATCCAATTGTTCCATAAACTAATAAATGAATAAATAAAATATTAATATGATGTATACACATAAAGGAATATCACACACTTATAGAAAAGAATGAAGTACTAAAACTTGAATGAACATTGAAAAAATCAAATGAAAGAAGGCACAAAGAGAAAACCACATATTATATGATTCCATTTATATACAGAAACCTGTTGAGACAAGCAGTAGATTAGTACTTGCCAAGAGATGGTGAGAGGTGAAATTGGGAGATATGGGGTTTATTTGTAGGTGTTGGAAATTTTCTATAATTGGATAGTGGTGATGGTTGCACAACTCTGAATATATTAAAAATTACTTATAAGCTCTGAAATGATTAAAATAGTAAATTTTATAGTATGTGATTTTATTGAGATATAGTTATCTCAATAAAAATTTTAATTAAAAGTTTGTGCTATAATGATCACCACTTTCCCAACTTTTGTTGACCTCTTTGCCTTCATTTTCCTGGGAGTATAGCCACCACTTCATATGCTGTCTACACAAGAAAACAGAAGATTCCAAATCACTTGTGCTCAATAAATATTTATTTTATCTATCAGAATGTCAGTATCTTCAATATGCTAATTAATTTTCCACAAGCATAACTTTAAATTTCAACAAACTAAAGGCTAAGGAGAATAAAAATTGTGCTTGGAGTCAGAAAACTTGCAATAAAGACGTGAGCAAGTCTTGTTTATCTGAGCTTTGGTTTTCTCATCTCTAAAACAGGAATTCTAATGCATGCCGCACCAACTTGTTGAAAAACCCAGATGGCACAGTGTATGTGAAAGTGCTTTGTAAATTTTACATGGCTATAGAAGCTGTAGTTATTCTTTTCTTTCCAATTTTAATTTTAACATATTTCCTTTCAAACTTTTTAGGCTATTTGCCTTTAAATAAACTGAAAATCTGGGCATTTGGAGTGAATACGTTTAGGTCTGAATGCCAGCTCTGCCACATTTTAGCTATGTGACCTAGATAGTTCTCTCTCTCTAACTCAAGTTTCTCATCTAGAAAAAGGAAAGTAAAGCCTCTCTCATAAAGCCACTGTAGGATTAAATAAGCAAATGTAATTGTCTAGTACAGCTCTCTGCATGTGGTGAGCTCTCTGAAGTGTCACAGAACAAAAAAGTAAAACGTTCACCTGCCACAGTTCTCTTCAAATCTGCAAATGCTAATCGACTTTGTTGCTTGGCAAACCTAAAATACCAATCTCTTAATGTTTCTTCTAATATATTTCTGTCCATTCAAAAATGAATAATGTATAATGTCAACAGAGAAGTTTAATGAAATGTTTTTTCCCTTTGAAGGTGGCATGTTGCACACTAATTAGATTGTATTTGGATGCCTATACATTCATTACCAAATTATTTTGTAAAACCTAATTTTACTCTCAATTTTTAAACTGAAAAGTTTTGTATTTAAATGTGTGTTCATATATGTACATGCATATTTACTTACATAAATACACATATGTACATATATAAGTTCAGTTCAATCTCTCAGTCATGTCCAACTCTTTGCGACCCCACACACTGCAGCATGCCAGGCTTCCCTGTCCATCATAAACTCCCAGAGCTTACTCAAACGATGCCCATAGATCAGTGATGCCATCTAAGCATCTCATCCTCTGTCATCCCCAGATCCTTCTGCCTTCAATCTTTACCTGCATCAAGCTATGTCCAATGAGTCAGTGCTTTGCCTCAGGTGGCCAAAGTATATTGGAGCTTCAGCTTCAGCATCAGTACTTCGAATGAATATTCAGGACTAATTTCCTTATAGAATTGACTGGTTTGATCTCCTTGCTGTCCAAGGGGCTCTCAGGAGTCTTCTCCAGCACCGCAGTTCAAAAGCATCAGTTCTTCAGCACTCAGCTTTCTTTATGGTCCAACTCTCACGACCATACTTGACTACTGGAAAAACCATACCTTTACCTAGACGAATCTTTGTTGGCAAAGTAATGTCTCTTCTTTTTTCATATGCTGTCTAGTTTGGTCATCACTTTTCTTCCAAGGAGTAAGCATCTTTTAATTTCATGGCTTCAGTCGCCATCTGCAGTGATTCTGGAGCCCAAGAAAATAAAGTCTGTCACTGTTTCCATTGTTTCCCCATCTATTTGCCATGAAGTGCTGGGACAGGATGCCATGCTCTTTGTTTTTTGTATATTGAGTTTTAAGTCAGCTTTTTCATTCTCCTCTTTCACTTTCATTGAGAGGGTCTTTCCTTTCTCTTCCCTTTCTGCCATTACAGTGGTATCATCTGCATATCTGAGGTTGTTGATATTTTTCCTGGCAATCTTGATTCCAGCTTGTGAGTCACCCAGTCTGGCATTTCTCATGATGTACTCTGAATATGAGTTAAATAAGCAGGGTGATAATATACAGCCTTGATGTACTCCTTTCCAAGTTTTGAACCAGTCTCTTGTTCCTGGTCCACTTCTAACTGTTGCTTCTTGACCTGCATACAGATTTGTCAGGAGGAAGTTAAAGTGATCTGGTATTCCCATCTCTTTAAGAATTTTCCACAGTTTGTTGCAGTCCACACAAAGGCTTTAGCATAGTCAATGAAGTAGAAATAGATGTTTTTCTGTAATTCTCTTGCTTTTTCTATGATCCTACAGATGTTGGGAATTTGATTCCTGGTTCCTATGCCTTTTAGAAATACAGCATGAACATCTGGAAGTTCTAAGTTCATGTACTGTTGAATCCTAGCTTGGAGAATTTTGATCATTACTTTGCTAGTGTTTCAGATGAGTGAAATTGTGCAGTAGTTTGAACATTCTTTGGCATTGCCTTTCTTTGGGATTGGATTGAAAACGACCTTTTCCAGTCCTGTGGCCACTGCTGAATTTTCCAAATTTGCTGGCATATTGAGTGCAGCACTTTAACAGCATAATCTTATTGGATTTGAAATAGCTCAGCTGGAATCCCATCACTTCCTCTAGCTTTGTTCATAGTGATGCTTCCTAAGGACTACTTGACTTCACACTCCAGGATGTCTGGCTTTAAGTGAGTGACACACCATTGTGGTTATCTAGCTCATGAAGATCTTTTTTGTATAGTTCTGTGTATTCAACAATTCTTTTGTATAGTTCTGTGCAAAAATACACAGAACTATACAATAAAGAACTAACCCCTCTTTTTAATATTTCCTCCTCCTGTAGGTCCATGTTTCTGTCCTTTATTGTGCCCATCTTTGCATGAAATATTCCTTTGGGATCTCTAATTTTCTTGAAGAGATGTCTAGTCTTTCCCATTCTGCTATTTTCATCTATTCATTTTCATTGATCATTTAGGAAGGCTATCATACCTCTCCTTGCTATTCTTTGGAACTCTGCATTCAGATGGATATATCTTTCCTTTTCTTTTCCTTTCACGTCTCTTATTTTCTTTACTATTTGTAAGGGCTCCTCAGACAATCATTTTGCCTTTTTGCATTTATTTTTCTTGGGGATGGTTTTGAAACCATCTCCTGTACAGTGTTACGAACCTCCATCCATAGTTCTTCGTGCACTCTGACAAAACATGCTCCACAGGAGAAAGGAATGGCAAACTACTTCAGTATTCTTGGCTTGTGAACCCCATGAACAGTGTGAAAAGGCAAAAAGATAAGACACTGAAAGAGGAACTCCCCAGGTCAGTAGATTCCCAATGTGGTACTGGAGAAGCATGGAGAAATAGCTTCAGAAAGAATGAAGAGGCTGAGCCAAAGCAAAAACAATGCCCAGTTGTGGATGTGACTGGTGATGGGAGTAAAGGCTCATGCTATAAAGAACAATATTACATAGGAACCTGGAATGTTAGGGTCATGCTGCTGCTGCTGCTGCTAAGTTGCTTCAGTCGTGTCCAACTCTGTGCAACCCAAAAGACGGCAGCCCACCAGGCTCCCTCGTCCCTGGGATCCTCCAGACAAGAACACTGGAGTGGGTTGCCATTTCCTTCTCCAATGAGTGAAAGTGAAAAGTGAAAGTCAAGTCGCTCAGTCGTGTCCAACTCTTCGCGATCCCATGGACTGCAGCCTACCAGGCTCTTCTGTCCATGGGATTTTCCAGGCAAGAGTACTGGAGTGGGTTGCCAGTGCCTTCTCCGGTTAGAGTCATGAATCAAGGTAAATTTTCAGTGATTAAATAGGTGATGGCAAGAATGAATATCAACATTTTAGGAATCAGTGAACTAAAATGGACTAGAAGGGGTGAATTTAATTCAGATGACCATTATATCTACTACTGTGGGAAAGAATCCCTTGGAAGAAGTGGAATATCCCTCATAGTCAATGAAAGAGTCCAAAATCAGTACTTGGGTACAATCTCAAAAACAACAGAATGATCTCTGTTCATTTCCAAGGCAAACCATTCAATAGCGCAGTAATCCAAGTCTATGCCCCAACCACTAATGCTTAAGAAGCTGAAGTTTAACAGTTCTGTGATCACCTGCAAGACCTTCTAGAACTAACACCAAAAAAAAAAAAAAAATGTCCTTTTCATCATAGGGAACTGGAAGTCAACAGTAGGAAGTCAAGAGATACCTGGAGTAACAGGCAGGTTTGGCCTTGGAGTACAAAATGAAGCAGGGCAAAGGCTAACAGTTTTGCCAAGAGAATGCACAGGTCATAACAAGCAACCTCTTCCAACAACACAAAAGACGACTCTACACATGGACATCACCAGATGGTCCATACTGAAATCAGACTGATTATATTTTGCAGCTGAAATAGAGAGATTCTATACAGTTAGCAATGGAGAAGGCAGTGGCACCCCACTCCAGTACTCTTGCCTGAAAAATCCCATGGACAGAGGAGCCTGGTAGGCTGCAGTCCATGGGGTCGCTAAGAGTCAGGCACGACTGAGAGACTTCACTTTCACTTTTCAGTTTCATGAATTGGAGAAGGAAATGGCAACCCATTCCAGTGTTCTTGCCTGGAGAATCCCAGGGACGGTGGAGCCTGATGGGCTGCCGTCTATGGGGTCGCACAGAGTCGGACACGACTGAAGCGACTTAGCAGCAGCAGCATACAGTTAGCAAAAGCAAGACCTTTAGCTGACTGTGGCTCCGATCATGAACTCCTTATTGCCAAAATTCAAACTTAAATTGAAGAAAGTAGGGAAAACTATTATACCATTCAGGTATGACCTAAATCAAATCCCTTACAGTTATACAGTGAAAGTGATAGATAGATCCAAGGGATTAGATCTGATGTACGTATATAAATATGTAATATATGTACATATATTAGATCTGATGTACATATACATGTCATTTTATATTTGCAAAGTTGGAATTGAGGTTTTTGTTTTTAAGAACACAGACCAAAGGTTCATATAGTATTAATAGGAAAACACTTAGCCCTATTGAAGGTGATGAGCTTGGCAGATAGAACTCTCTTCTTCTACTTCCTTCCCCTTTAAAGAGTTTCTTAGTGTATCTTTCTGAGATAAAATGGGAGAACCATTCCAAAAATTCATAAGAGGTTAGACAATCAGTGACTCAGAATTAAAACCTAAAGTATTAGTAAATGTTTAAACACACACACACAGACACACACACACTGACAAATAAATTAAAATTTCTTTATTTAATAGCACCAAAGAACAAGAACCTATACTTGCTTTTCATCAGCAAGCCTCACTGCTGTGAATAATTTTTTGCCTGTAGTTCTGGAATCCAGTACATTCTCAGCCTCAGTTTCTAAAGAGAAGCGATGAGAAATGTGTTCCAGAAGGTTGCCACCAATTATTTGTGGATTTAATCTGAGCGCCATGAATTTTAAGGAACAATTCACTGGTTGATTTCAGGCTTCAGTCATGATCTCATGGACCAAGTGTGATGAATGAGATGTAACTTCTCTGATGCAACTGCAGAGAGAACTATCAAATCTGCTGTCAATATAAATGGCATTCATTTATCTATTTATACAACAGGTTTTTATTGAACAGGCTTCCCTGGTGACTCAGTGATAAAGAATCCTCCTGCAGTGCAAGAGACACAGGTTTGATCCCTGGGTCAGGAAGATTCCCTGGAGAAGGAAATGGCAACCCACTCCAGTATTGTTGCCTGAGAAATCCCATGGGACAGAGGAGCCTGGTGGGCTTCAGTTCACGGGGTCACAAAAGAGTTAGCTACTACTAGGCAACTAAACAACAACAATTTATTGAACACTTATCTGTCAGGTAACATGGAAAACACTAGGAATAAAAGGTGTACAAGACAATAATCTCTACCTTGAGAAGGTCCCAGTGCAGTAAGGGAAGGCAAACATATCACAAACCCTTAGAGAAACGGTGGGATGGGCAGTAATAATAGTAGATGTTTTTGATCTACTGATAGCATAGTGATACATCTAGTTTTGCTGGCAACTGAGTTTCAAAAGGAGATGATGCCAAATTTGAGTTTTTAGGCAACTGTGTAGGAAAGTAAAGGTGGAAAGTAATAGTCCAGACAGGAAAAAAAATGCGGAAAATCATAAGAACATATTATATTCTGAATCCTGCAGTTTGTATGGACAACCATGGCATCTGTGGAGAAATAGCACAAATGATTGACAAGAAGAAGCTAAATCATGCCATAATAGAATGATATTCATCCTATAGGCAATAGAAAGCTTTTATAGGATTTAAACAGGAGAGAGTTCTGATCAGGTTAGATTTATGACAGTGTAGGAAATGGAGTGGAAAGAGTCTAGAAGCAGAAAGGCTCAATGTAAGACTATTAGAAGGGTTCAGGTAAGAGGTGGCAAATTAAAATCGAAGTCCAAATGAGGGGTTGTAAGAATGGAGAGCAGAGGAATTACATTTGCCTTGGAGATAGATATGATGGATGTAGCTATTGAAACGTGTGTGGTCTCAAATCATGCTCAGGTTATTAAATTGTGAGACACAAAAACAAGAGAAACAGGTCGTGGAGTCTCTGTGTATCACTGATAATAATGGTTGTGTACTGCCGATGTTTCCCATCAAAATTTATGCAGAGTAATGAAAGAAGATTGCCAAGAACAGAACCAGTGAGACAGAAAAGATGCATCAGTGTGAGAGGTGGAGAAACAAACAGCATAGTGTCAAGAAATGAGAAAATTTTAGGAAAGAGGGAAGTTATTTCGGAAATTTTACCATAACGTGATAAGTTTAGAAAGAAAAGCATACAAAGTTAGCAATAAGAAGATCATCAGCGATCTCAGAGCAGAAGGAAAGTTTTGACCAACCTAGATAGCATATTAAAAAGCAGAGACATTACTTTGCCAACAAAGGTCCTTCTAGTCAAGGCTATGGTTTTTCCACTGGATATGTATGGATGTGAGAGTTGGACTGTGAAGAAAGCTGAGTGACGAAGAATTGATGCTTTTGAACTGTGGTGTTGGAGAAGACTCCTGAGAGTCCCATAGACTACAAGGAGATCCAACCAGTCCATTCTAAAGGAGGTCAGTCCTGGGTGTTCTTTGGAAGGACTAATGCTAAAGCTGAAACTCCACTACTTTGGCCACTTCATGTAAAGAGTTGACTCATTGGAAAAGACTCTGATGCTGGGAGGGATTGGGGGCAGGAGGAAAAGGGGACGACAGAGGATGAGATGGCTGGATGGCATCACGGACTTGATGGACATGAGTTTCAGTGAACTTCAGGAGTTGGTGATGGACAGGGAGGTCTGGCGTGCTGCGGTTCATGGGGTCGCAAAGAGTCAGACACAACTGAGCGACTGAACTGAACTGAACTGAGGCATGACTTGCTCTATAAAATAAGCACCAGTAGGCCCTATCCATTTAATTAAATTTCCAAGCATTTAAAGTCCCCCATAATTTTTTATTTTTTGAAAAAATTCTCACAAGTTCCCTACTTTCACAGTCAAAATTGAGAGAGGGAGTTCCCTGACATCCACACTTAGGCTGAGGAAGAAGGCAGATGTCCTGGAGTTCTTTTCACAATACTCATGTAGAAATCTGGTCCTACAGAGGACTACAAACAAGGCAAGCTGTTGGGTTCCAAGTTGCCTACCTGAAGGCAGTAGGACCAGTTAGGAAGGAGGAGGGCATAGTAAAGAGTAGAGAAAGTTTAGAATAGCTGTTTGGGAAAGAGTGATATAATTATACAAAATGAAGTAATAAATTCATGCATGAGGAGTGAATGACTAAGCAGTTACCCACAGAAAATGAAAGTTGACCTGTGATAAACAGACTATCCTAGCATTTGCATTTACCAAAACTGATTTTTTTTTAAAATGTAAGCCGTGCCAAGACAGGCATTTTAAGACCACTGTTCTAAATGTTTTATGTCATTGGATTTAATGAGATACTCAGCTCAGTTGCTCAGTCGTGTCTTACTCTTTGTGACCCCATGGACTGTAGCATTCCAGGTCTCCCTGTCCATTACCAACTCCTGGAGTTTACCCAAACTCATGTCCATTGAGTCGGTAATGCCATCCAATCATCTCATCTGTCATCCCTTTCTCCTCTTGCACTCAATCTTTCACACCATCAGGGTCTTTTCAAATGACTCAGCTCTTCATATCAGGTGGCCAAAGTATTGGAGTTTCAGCTTCAACATCAGTCCTTCCAAGGAACACCCAGGACTGATCTCCTTTAGGATGGACTGGCTGGATCTCCTAACAGTCCGAGAGACTCTCATGAGTCTTCTCCAACCCCACAGTTCAAAAGCATCAATTCTTCAGTGCTCAGCTTTCTTTATAGTCCAACTCTCACATCCATACATGACTACTGGAAAAACCATAGCCTTGATTAGATGGACCTTTGTTGACAAAGTAATGTCTCTACTTCTTAATATGCTATCTAGGTTGGTTATAACTTTCCTTCCAAAGAGTAAGTGTCTTTTAATTTCATGGCTTCAGTCACCATCTGCAGTAATTTTGGAGCCCCCCAAATTAAAGTCAGCCACTGTTTCCACTGTTTCTCCATCTATTTGCCATGAAATGATGGGACAAGATGCCATGATCTTAGTTTTCTGAATGTTGAGCTTTAAGCCAACTTTTTCACTCTCCTCTTTCACTTTCATCAAGAGGCTCTTTAGTTCTTCTTCACTTTCTACCATAAGGGTCGTGTCATCTGCATATCTGAGGTTATTGATATTTCTCCCGGTAATCTTGATTCCAGCTTGTACTTCTTCCAGCCCAGCGTTTCTCATGATATACTCTGCAAATGTGTTAAATAAGCAGGGTGACTATATACAGCCTTAACATACTCCTTTTCCTATTTGGAACCAGCCTGTTGTTCCATGTCCAGTTCTAACTGTTGCTTCCTGACCTGCATACAGGTTTCTCAAGAGGCAGGTCAGGCGGTCTGGGATTCCTATCTCTTGAAGAGTTTACCACAGTTTATTGTGATCCACACAGTCAAAGGCTTTGGCGTAGTCAATAAAGCAGAAGTAGATGTTTTTCTGGAACTCTCTTGCTTTTTCCATGATCTAGCAGATGTTGGCAATTTGATCCCTGGTTCCTCTGCCTTTTCTAAAAGCAGCTTGAACATCTGGAAGTTAATGGTTCATGTATTGCTAAAGCCTGGCTTGGAGAATTTTGAGCATTACTTTGCTAGCATGTGAGATAAGTGCAAGTGTGTGGTAGTTTGAGCATTCTTTGGCATTGCCTTTCTTTGGGATTGGAGTGAAAACTGACCTTTTCCAGTCCTGTGGCCACTGCTGAGTTTTCCAAATTTGCTGACATATTGAGTGCAGCACTTTCACAGCATCATCTTTTAGGATCTGCAATAGCTCAACTGGAATTCCATCACCTCCACTAGCTTTGTTCGTGGTGATGCTTTCTAAGGCCCACTTAACTTCACATTCCAGGATGTCTGGCTCTAGGTGAGTGATCACACCATCATGATTATCTGGGTCATGAATATCTTTTTTGTACAGTTCTTCTGTGTATTCTTGCCACCTCTTCTTAGTATCTTCTGCTTCTGTTAGGTCCATACCATCTGTCCTTTATTGAGCCCATCTTTGCCTGAAATCTTCCCTGGTATGTCTAATTTTCTTGAAGAGATCTCTAGTCTTTCCCATTCTATTGTTTTCCTCTATTTCTTTTCATTGATAGCTGAGGAAGGCTTTCTTATCTCTCCTTGCTATTCTTTGGAACTCTGCATTCAAATGGGTATATCTTTCCTTTTCTCCTTTGCTTTTCGCTTCTCCTGTTTTCACAGCTATTTGTAAGACCTTCTCAGACAGCCATTTTGCTTTTTTGCATTTCTTTTTCTTGGGGATGATCTTGCTCCCTGTCTTCTGTACAATGTCACGAACCTCTGTCAATAGTTCATCAGGACTCTGTCTATCATATATAGTCCCGTAAATATATTTCTCACTTCCACTATATAATCATAAGGGATTTAATTTAGGTCATACCTGAATCGTCTAGTGGTTTCTGCACTTTATTCAATTAAAGTCTGAACTTGGCAATAAGGAGTTCATGATCTGAACCACAGTCAGCTCCTGGTCTTAAAAACAAATGAACTGTTTTCTCTAGAGCCAGGTTCATACTTGACTTCACAGAGTATAAACTTAAAATAATCTAAATTAACCCGAATCAATCATTAAAAGATTGTCTCAATCAAGAGAAAAAGGCACATTTGGTTAAGAGCCTGAGTGCCATGTGAAACATGTAAACGACTGGTTAAATCAAAATAGGACATCATTTCTCTTGCTTAGACACTAAGCTGCCTTTTATTCTGCCATTTTTTTTTACTTTAGTTGAAACTATTTAAAATTTTTAGAACCAGTTTTTTTTTTCTAAATATGTGCATACTTATTTTTCTCCCTTCAAAAAAAAAAAAAAAAAAGGTCAGATTAACAAGTTAAACCCTTCCTTGAAACTAACAAGACAAGAACTTTTTGGTTCTAATTGTAGTTATTGCCTGGATTATATATTTACCAATCTCCTAGTAGAGTTTCTAGTACACTGTGCTAGGTTCCTCGGCAGTTTCATCCTGTAGTATAACACTGTCTATTGTATAATTTCCCCAACTGAAATTGTCCACAGTCAAAAACAATAGCATGCATTCTGAGCACAATTATCTACTACTATTTCTCTTTAAATATCATTTACAATGTCCTTTTACTATGAAATTTTGCAGGCTATGATGTAAAAGAGAGCTCTCTTTTTGTATGGCTCTCTTCTTGGAACTTCAAGGCAATTGGCCCTTGTAGCTTCTATTTCTGCAAGTGAATTATCAAAATTGTTAACCAGTTCCATTTGGGTTGTGGGTTAAATGTTTGCAAATGGCAGCTTTATCCTCTGGCAATTTGAAAGCAGGGCTTAGCTTGAAGTACCATTTGACAATTGGTTTACAGTTCAGTTCAGTCGCTCAGTCGTGTCCGACTCTTTGCGACCCCATGAATCGCAGCACACCAGGCCTCCCTGTCCATCACCAACTCCCGGAGTTCACTCAGACTCACGTCCATCGAGACAGTGATGCCATCCAGCCATCTCATCCTCTGTCGTCCCCTTCTCCTCTTGCTCCCAATCCCTCCCAGCATCAGAATCTTTTCCAATGAGTCAACTCTTCGCATGAGGTGGCCAAAGTACTGGAGTTTCAGCTTTAGCATCATTCCTTCCAAAGAAATCCCAGGGCTGATCTCCTTCAGAATGGACTGGTTGGATCTCCTTGCAGTCCAAGGGACTCTCAAGAGTCTTCTCCAACACCACAGTTCGAAAGCATCAATTCTTCGGCACACAGCTTTCTTCACAGTCCAACTCTCACATCCATACATGACCACTGGAAAAACCATAGCCTTGACTAGACGAACCTTTGTTGGCAAAGTGATGTGTCTTCTTTTCAGTATGCTATCTAGGTTGGTCATAACTTTCCTTCCAAGGAGTGAGTTTCTTTTAATTTCATGGCTGCAGTCACCATCTGTAAGGATTTTGGAACCCAGAAAAATAAAGTCTGACACTGTTTCCACTGTTTCCCCATCTATTTCCCATGAAGTGATGGGGCCAGATGCCATGATCTTCGTTTTTTGAATGTTGAGTTTTAAGCCAGTTTTTTCACTCTCCTCTTTCACCTTCATCAAGAAGCTTTTTAGTTCCTCTTCACTTTCTGCCATAAGGGTGGTGTCATCTGCATATCTGAGGTTATTGATTTTTTTGGTTATTGATTTACTGATTATTTATTGGTTATTGATTTATTGACAATTGGTTTTACGTGTTTTAATTTCTTTACCAAAATATCTCAGATATTCATTCCTAATTACCCACCCTCAAAAAATGTTTCATTAATGAGAAGAAACAGATTAATGAAACTACAGTGTGCCTTAATTTAACGAGCTATCATCATTTGATTCTTTCTATAAACATGCATTGGGTATCTAGGCTACAATGAGATTCTGCAGTTGCAGAGTTGGTAAGCATGACTTTTTCCCTTGGGTCCTTGCAAACCAGTCAGTAAAGAACTTTGTAAATTCTATAGTAGAGGTATGCACAGAGAAAAAATGAAAGTCATCACCATCATCTGTACTACATATTTACTTGGAGGAAATTTAAAATATTTTGTATTAAAAGAGAGGAATCTCTATTTTATGTAATTTACCAATTCTTTTTAAAAAACACTTTCTTAAAGTAAGGCACACTTACAATCTCTGCCCTTGAAATAAATATGTAAGAATAAATATTTGTGAGATGGCATCCTAATATGTTTTACACTGTTAAAGTTTGTGTGAGTTTAGAATGAGAGTATATACATTTCTGTCTTTTCCTTTCATGTAGAGTCATGCAGCCAGATGGGTTCTTAGAGATCATGTGCTCTTGGGATGGAAAACTTGAAGTCCAGAATTTAGGACTCACTCCAGGTCATACTGTGAAAGGGGACAAATAGGGCCTAAGATATAAGTCTGTTTTTTACCAAAAAAAAAAAAAAATTTAATCTATTATTGGAATATTTTTATGAGCACTGATTTTGTAACAATATATTTAAATTCTAAGCTTTTATATTTAGGAAATTTCATGTAAATTTATCAGGTCATATTCAAGAAAGCATTAAAGAGCAAATCATGAATAAAAAATAGCCACTTCTAGAAATTGTCCCTTTTTTTCAATCCTATTTGTTAAACTCACAGTTATGATATATGCTTTCTGTAAAAGGTCAATTAGCAGATTCCCCAGGATATTTAAAGTTTTGAGTTATCTTCCAAATGTCAAGTCCAAGTTAAAAATGTTACATTTGGGAGAATTTTGCCATAAGATAGTCCATATGATGAAAAATATATATTCCAGGTCAAGGATAAGGGAATGGTAGGAAATCATACTCTGCCTCCAGGAGTCTGAGAGACTCTACAGTCCAGATGAGTCAGCAAACCTCAGTTCCCAAACAGTGGCCCACACCCTGAGATGGTGATGAAATTGAACACTGATTGATGAAATTGACTGACCTCTATGAACTGATGTGAAGCAGTACAAAAAGATAATTTCCATGCTTTTTTTTAATATAGAAAAGCCTCATATTAACTATGGGATAAGTTCTAGGAGAGGACTGAATGTATAAAGGGAAGAAAATAACCAATGGGATAAAGTGTTGGTCCAGTAAAGGCCAAGGGGAGTAAGATTAAAAGTTCTAATAGAATGCTGACCTTCGAACGAACAATTCTTTTTCAGAGCCTGGGGGAAAAGAGGTGAGGATAGCTGTGACTATAGATATCTTGGTTCAGTCTGAATTTAAAGTTGAAAATGTTCATTCCTAATCCCTTCAGTTTTTACTGGGAAGCAAGAAAGACCTAAATCTAAAAGATTTGTAAGAGGGAATAAGGATTAGGATTGGAGGAAAGTTGTGGGCATTTGGGATATCAGTTGTGAGATTGAGAGCAGGTGGCACCCCACTCCATTACTCTTGCCTGGAAAATCCCATGGACGGAGGAGCCTGGTAGGCTGCAGTCCATGGGGTCGCTAAAAGTCGGACACGACTGAGCAAGTTCACTTTCTCTTTTCCCTTTCATGCGTTGGAGAAGGAAATGACAACCCACTCCAGTGTTCTGCCTGGAGAATCCCAGGGACGGGGGAGCCTGGTGGGCTGCCGTCTATGGAGTCGCACAGAGTCGGACACGACTGAAGTGACTTAGCATAGCATAGCATAGACGTTTCCCTGCAGCAGTGAAGATCCAGCTTCAGCTGTACACTGTGCATGTATAGTGTTACCAGTATTCCTGGTTATGTTAATTCTCCACCAGTGCAGAGCAATTTAGATATAGAAAGTAAGAACAAAGATGGTTAGAAAGAACCAGACATAAAAGTTTATAGGCAATAGAATCTAAATACAAAAACGTTCAGGGTCTGGTGGTTAACGTGGTTTAACATGAAAGTCTGACAGAGAGGGACTCAAACCTATGAAGTCAGTGAAGTGTCAGGAAGAAAGGAGTGTGGGAGATCTCTGGGGAAAAGAACAGTTATTCTAGAAATAAGAAAGAAATCTTGAGGAAAGGAATGAAAAATCTATATGTGTGGTTTAGGTCAGGGATCAGCAAACTTCCTGTAAAGGGTAAGATAGTAAATATCTGTGGCTTTGCAGGCCATATAGATTCTGTTATACTTCTCAGCTCTTCCCTTTAAGTTGTAGGCATTCATAGATAAGTAAACAAATGGGCATTGCTATGTTTCAGTAAAACTTTATTTTTAAAATGGGCTGATTTATATTTGTCTCAAGGGCCATAGTTTACTGATTCCTGTTCCAGATTACTATTTCCAGGATGTGGGTGAAGTTAAGTGGTTAGAAACCAACAGGTTATGATGTTATAAGATTAGTATATTAACTATAAACCATCTAAATCTAACAAACACTGAGCGAATACTTCACCCAAGAACAGAATAACACATTCTTCGTAAGTGTACAAGAAGCATTCTCTAAGATAGGTCATATGCTAGGCTGCAAAATGAGCCTAGGTAAATTTTAAAAGGATTAAAATCATACAGAATATGTTCTCTGATCACAATTGGGTGAAATTAGAAATCACAAATAAAGAAATCTAGGAAATTCACAAGCATGTGAAAATTAAATAACACACTCTTCAATTGCCAGTGGATCAAAGAAGAAATTACAAGGAAAATTACTAAATAATTTGAGATGGGTGAAAATGAAGATATACTCCACCAAATATGGGATGCAGCTAAAGCAGTGCTTAGGGAGAAATTTATAGCTATAAATGCCTACATTTAAAAGGAGAAAGATATCAAAATCAAAAATCTAATGCTCTATCATAAGAGAAAGAAGGGACAATAATCAGGTCTGAGATGCCCTGAGGAGATTGAATGGATGAAGGTCCAGATGACCTTAGCTGAGAAGAACGGCTTCTCCTTGTAACTGGAGTGTGTGCATGCCTTCTAAGTTTCTTCAGTTGTGTCTGACTCTTTGGACAGACAACCCTATGGACTATAACCCACCAGGCTCCTCTGTCTTGGGGGTTCTCTAGACAGGAATACTGGGGTGGGTTGCCATGCTCTCCTCCAGGGGATCTTCTGACCCAGCAATCAAACCTGAGTCTCTTGCTCCTCCTGCATTGGCAGACAGGTTCTTTACAAATAGGAAAGTATTAATGGAATGGTTTGCTATAAAGTTATAAATTTCTCATTTTTGCCACTTTCATCTGTTTTCTCTATTAAACTTGAGGTGAGTTCCTTTGCAGAGAGTAAAGAGAAATGAAGCTTTGGAGATCTGAGGAATAGTTTTTGTGCCAAATGGTTGAAACAGTCCTCCAATGGAGTTGACTAGGGAAAACTATTAAGAATTTTAGGCTATTGAGGATCCTGTTGAGGCTGGTAGTAGTATGGTATAGAGGAACTACTGATCTGCCCTGCTGTGTAATTCCTTCAGTTGCGTTGGGTATGTGTGTAAAGGCACAGAAAAGGCAAATGTTGACATTCATATAATAGTTAGATGGGTGAGATAAGAAGATAAATAGGCAGGGAATTTTAGGATATTGAAATGATGAGTCATGGGCAATAAGCTAGTTAATGACAGAACTAAAGGAAAAAAAGCTTGCTTCCAGTTCAAGATGGTGGAGTAGAAAGATGTAGATTTATCTCCTCCTGTGAGAGTACCAAAATTGCAACTAGCTATTGAATAACCATTGACAGGAAGACTCTGGAACCCACCAAAAAGAGATACTTCATATCCAAAGACAAAGAAGAAGCCGCAGCAGGATGGTTGGAAGGGCACAATCACGATAAAATCAAATCTCATATCTGCAGTGTGGGTAACCCACAAACTGGAGAACAATAACACCAAAGAAGTTCTCCCACTCTTAGAAGTTCTGAACCCCACATCAGGGTTCCCAGCCTAGGGATCTAACAATGGGACTGGGAGTCCCCAGCAAATCTGACCTTGAAGACCAGTGGGATTTGACTATAGGACTTCCGCAGAACTAGGGGAAACAGACTCCTGTCTTAGAGGGTACAAACAAAATCTTGTGTGCACCAAGACCCAGAGGAAAGGAGCAGTGATCCCACAGGTGACTGAACCAAAACTACCTGCAAGTGTTGGAGGGTCTCCTGTGGAGGCATGGATTGGCAAGGCCTCACCACAAGGACAGGGCCACTGGCAGCAACAGGCCAGGAATGTCTCCCTTGGTGTAAACCCTCTTGGAGTTCACTGTTAACCCTACCATAGAACCCATAGACTCCAGAACTGGGTCCCCTCAAGCCAAACAAGTACCAGAAGGGAATGAAACACCAGCCATCAACATATTATTGGATTTAAGTTTTACTGAGTAATGCCCCACTTGCTAGAGCAAGACCTAGTTTTTCCCTTTGCCAGTCCATCCCATCAGGAAGCTTACACAAGCCTCTCAGCCTCCTCCAACAGAGAATAGACAGAAGAAGCAAGAAGAACCACAGTCCCACAGCAGCTGGAACAAAAAAGACATTACAGAAAGTAAATCAGGATGAAAAAGCAGAAAATTATGTCCCAGATGAAGGGAAAAGATAAAACCCTAGAAAAACAGCTAAATGAAATGGAGATAGGCAACCTTCTAGATAAAGAATTCAGAATAATGATAGTGAAGATGATCCGGGATCTTGGGAAACAATGGAGAAGGTGCAAGAAATGTTTACCAAAGACCTACAAGAACTAAAGAACAAACAAAGAGAAGTGAATAATACATGAGATGGAATCAATAGTAGAGTAACTGAGGCAGAAGTACAGATAAATGACCTGGAGGTCAGAATGGTGGAAATCACTGCCACCACCAGAATATAGATAAAGGACACAAAGTAATCAAAGACAAAAATTAAAGACAAGGATAAAATATTAAAAGTAACAAGGGAAAAATGACAAATAACATAAAAGGTAATTTTCATCAGGCTACCAGCTGATTTCTCAACGAAAACTGTATAAGCCAGAAGGGAATTGGCACAAAATATTTAAAGTAATGAAAGGGAGGAACCTATAATCAAGAATACTCTACCCAGCAAGACTCTTATTCAGATTTGATGGAGCAATCAAAAGCTTTCCAAACAAGCAAAAGTTAAGAGAATTCAGCACCACCAAACCAGCTTTACAACAAATGCTAAAGGAATTTCTCTAGGCAGGAAACACAAGAGAAGGAAAATACCAACAGAAAATAAACCCAAAACAATTAGGAAAATGGTAATAAGATCATAACTATTGATAATTTCCTGAAATTTAAATGGATTAAATGTACCAACCAAAGACATAGACTGCCTGGGCAGATGAAAACATGTGTGTATGTATTTCCACTCACCACATCACTCTGCTTGACCCCCCAAACGCTATGTAATTATTTTATATTGTTAGGCTAATCATGTTCCCATATGGCTTTCAATTATAATTATCTTTTATTTTTAGTCTAGCGATTGATTGTGAAAACTGATGAACATATTTTACTATTTAAAAAAATGGTGTACATGTGAAAAAAAAATTTTTAATAAAATAAAAATCACCCCTCTGATAAGGGGAAAAGGGAAAAATTGGGAGATTCGGGTTGACATATGCATACTACTGTATATAAAATAGATAATTAATAAAGGCCTACTTACAGCACAACAAACTCTATTCAATACTCTGTAATGGCCTATAGAATATATGTGTATGTATAACTGAGTCGTTTTGCTGTACACCAGAAACCCACACAAATTATAAATGAACTATACACCAATAAAGTTTTTTAAAAAATCAGAAAGAGAAAAAAAGGAAAGAGCTAATGAATAGGGAGCAAATCAATTAACTGGAGCTTGTCACAAGGTCTAGTATACAAGTCAACATCATTTTTATTCACTAACAAGTCCCAGCTCGTAGAATAGTGCCTGGCACAGAGTAAGTGTAATATATTGTATTTGTTAAATAAATGATCATGGCAGAGCAGATGATCTGCTAGTAAGGAAGATAGAATAATTGGAGGTCGTGGTCAGAGTTGATGTTTGAAAAGGTGATGGAGGAGGTGAAGCATTATGGATAATGCCTCGTATGTCTGACATGCACATGCAATAGGAAACTGGTTTGGGGCCTTTTATGGGAAATAAGTATTTTTCAAAAAATTTAAATAGTCATTTCTCTACAAATGGGTGAATTGACATTCCCCAAATAATTATCATTTAAAGCCACTGAAACCATCAGGGGTTTTAATTCTACTTCATATGGGCAGAATAAACGAACAAAATACTAGTAGGAATGATCTTCCCTTCCAAATTAGCCTAGTCTAGTTCTTAAAGCCAGAAGCTCAGAGTACCTCTCATGATTTCTATTTTATTCTGTTTATCATAGGTGTGGACAATTTTAGGTTTACAATACTGTATCACCTTTCTAAAGTATATTGATCTTTTGGTAGGCTGAAAGACCTCTTTTTTTTTTTTTTTTTGCTTTTAGTATACAACTGAAACAGTGTCAGACTTTATTTTCTGGGGGGGCTCCAAAATCACTGCAGATGGTGATTGCAGCCATGAAATTAAAAGATGCTTACTCCTTGGAAGGAAAGTTATGACCAACCTAGATAGCATATTAAAAAGCAGAGATATTACTTTGCCAACAAAGGTCCGTCCAGTCAAGGCTATGGTTTTTCCAATGGTCATGTGTGGATGTGAGAGTTGGACTGTGAAGAAAGCTGAGCACCGAAGAATTGATGCTTTTGAACATGGAGAAGACTCTTGAAAGTCCCTTGGACTGGAGGAGATCCAACCAGTCCATCCTAAAGGAGATCAGTCCTGGGTATTCATTGGAAGGACTGATGCTGAAGCTGAAACTCCAGTACTTTGGCCACCTCATGAGAAGAGTTGACTCATTGGAAAAGACCCTGATGCTGGGAGGGATTGGGGGCAGGAGGAAAAGGGGACGACAGAGGATGAGATGGCTGGATGGCATCACTGACTCGATGGACATGAGTTTGAGTGAACTCCGGGAGTTGGTGATGGACAGGGAGGCCTGGCATGCTGTGATTCATGGGGTTGCAAAGAGTCGGACACCTGAGCGACTGAACTCAACTGAACTGAAAGTCTCATTAAAAATAGACTATTTGTAAAGATTTACAGACAGAATGGCAGTGGTCTAAGTTTTAAACAATGCCAGTCTTTTCCATTTAGCTAAATGCATCAAAGAAGTATTTTGATTTTGATGATTCATGTCTTTTTCAGATAGCTTGCATTAGTTCTTACCCTATTTCTCTCCCACATCCCACTGTGTAATTACTTGTACAAAGTAGATATTTAATAAATCTGTACTGACTTATCTTTAATTATGTAATAAGTTGTTCCCTGAAATACTCTTCTCTCTACTTCTTTCCCTGGTAAATTTCTCTTATGATCCAGTTCAAATATCATCTCTGAAATTATCCCCCATTCTTACAGGCAAATAATCAGGTCTCTGCCTTTAGAGTATTTCATTTTTCTATCATATCATCATTATTAGAAGGTATAGCTATTTCTAATCCTTGCCTTTTATCTACCAAGGAGCAGAGCAGGAACTTTAATTTATTCATCTTAGGGTCTCCATACCTTATAGGTGCCTACTGTGTATAAAGTGTTCCAGGTTTGTCTGGCAAATAGTATGACAGTGAGGAGACTTATTCTACAAGCACACTGTTGGCTTATGTTGGAAAATCCTGCCCTCTAAAGGGTTTTGCCTCTTTAAAATTTTCCTGAAGTTAGGATATTGCTGTTAGGTGAGTGATAATTAGTTGGTAATGGCTCTGTAATCCAACCAATGGATGGGAAAAGTTAGCCTTTTCGCCTATACCAACCTTTTTTCTTTTCTCTTTTTCAGAAAAATTTATGCAGTTTTTAAAAGTTAGAACTTCTTTTAATTAAGCATACAACATAGCTGATTTTCAATATATATTTATTAAAAGTACAAGTATCCCCCAGGATGTTAACTCTGACCATTCTTAAGGTGGTGGCATTTTTATTTTTTAACTTTTTGCTCTAGATGTAATTTTTTTTCATTCTTTGAATTTTCTATTTCATGATCTATTTTAGGAAAAAATTCCATTTTTTAAAAGATATGGTACATGATGGAAACATTTAAGAGAAGTAAATGCTTTGGTACAGTTTGGAACCAGGTAGCTGGTTCAAACGGAGAAGGCAATGGCACCCCACTCCAGTACTCTTGCCTGGAAAAGATGGATGGAGGAGTCTGGTGGGCTGCAGTCCATGGGGTCGCTAATAAGAGTCGGACACGACTGAGCGACTTCACTTTCTCTTTTCACTTTCATGCATTGGAGAAGGAAATAGCAACCCACTCCAGTGTTCTTGCCTGGAGAATCCCAGGGACGGGGGAGCCTGGTGGGCTGCCATCTATGGGGTCGCACAGAGTCGGACACGACTGAAGTGACTTAGCAGCAGCAGCAGCAGCTGGTTCAAAATGGACCAGTCCGTACTCTGGTAACAAATCTCAGTGGCTTAGGAAAGCAAAAGTATATTTGCTGCTGGCAGACTGGAGTTCTTCTACATACAATATTGCACATCCAGTCCACCTACATTTCAAAGTGGTTTCCAAAGTTGCTGCATCCAGAGTAGGGGGAGATGGAAGAAATCAGCCAGTTCTCACCTGCCTTATCACAAGTTGTTTGCCAGAGCCAAACAGAGTCACATGGCCCCAAGCTTACTGCAGAGTAGAGTGGAAAATGCAGGGGAGGGCATAGAATACAGTGTGTGCTGAGCATCAGTTGTCTCTGTTAACATGACTACAACTCGTTTCATTTTACAGTTACTGTAATGAATGTATGTTGGATCCAGACTGCGGTTTCTGTTATCAGATGAATAAATCAACCGTCATCGACTCTTCCTGTGTTCCAGTTAATAAAGCATCCACAAATGAGGCAGCCTGGGGCAGGTATGTTGCTCACTACATACCATAAGAATATACAATAAAATTTCAGCTTGAGACTTATTTTTAAACTTACAGAATGACTGCACTTACACACTCTACTTCTTTTAAATTGGTCTTCTTTTAAAGAATCTTTGTTCTTTACAATACTTTGCAACATATTCTGATGAGAGTGGGTAGAAATATTCCAACTGTATGCTTCACAAACTTAGCAAATAAACTCAAGCCTAGACTTCAGGAAATCCAAATTCCAGACCCAACTCTGCTCTAATAAGTTACAGGAGTCTGGACCTTGAGGCAAGTATCGCTAAATATTGCCAAGGTAGTTTCTCCCACTGGGTATTTTTTAATTATACCAATAATTTCCAAACTCTAAAACTTAAGTGAAAAACATAAAATTGTGAAGTCACAGTGAATTACTATCAATTTAAATTCTTTCATTCATATTGTACGTTTCTGGAAGTCAGAGAAATTAAACAAAATAAGGATAAAGCTGGTAATTATGGACATGTATGAGAAACTGTGAATCTTTCTCTATATGACAGATCCCATTGGTTTAGAGTAGGCACATAAATGAAACATTTGTGTAGAACAAATATCCCATATTTATGAGCTAACATTCATATTCATGGATACAGAAACATGTAAATATTATTTGACATGGCTTTTGCATTTTAAATTCTCAAAAAAAGATTACCATGCTCTCATGCTGTCTGCCTCCTAATACTGGGGAAGGCAAAGAAATCTGTAATAAAGTGCTTATATCTCCTAGGAGCCAGAAAGCATAATGTATCATTATTAATAATTATGCTGTTCTCATTAATCATTTTATTATGGAATTATTCCAAAATAATAGTAGTAAATTATATGATATTGAGTGAAAATCCAGATCATATTTTAAATACACTGATTAAAAAGAAATATGTAAAAGAAATACAATTATTACTTAAAATGAAAACTTGAAAGAGCTTCTTTTAAAAACATCTAGTGTATGCCTTTCATTAGTCAAGATTTATTAGGAAGTTAATTGATTAATTATTTCTGAATGTAATACTTTATAGTTTTAATCCTTTTGATTTTTTTCAATAGAAGAAGCCTAAAAGTTTCTAGTCAAGAATTATGAACAGTTTGAATTATGAACAGTTTCAAACTGTTTGTAGTTTCCTGTACTTCATAGAATTCATTTAAAAACTTATGGGGACACTAAAATTATGTTTATCTCTTTCTCACAAGAAGGTCTATAGGTCAGTGGTCTCAAAATAAGAGTTTTATTCTTTTTGCAACTAGCAAACTTTACAACTTTTTAATAGAAATGTGTATTATTTCTTTTATTTACACGTATTTTAGATTTTATTTATATTTTTGTACCATTATTCCTGGGCTACACCCACTACTAGAGAAAAGTGAAAATAGATAATACCCAAGTAGGAAAAATACAAAGAACTAAACAAAATATACAGGAAACTTTTATGCTTGTGGAATATTATTAATAGAATAATAACCTAAAAATCTTTACCTCCCACCTTAGAAAGAAAACAGATTTTCTCACTCTTCTCTGTGCTGAGCAGCAATCTTCCTCTTAGCTTGGTCACCATGCTGGGTTACCTCAATCTATCCTACAAAGAAAACAAAAAATGCAGGATGTGTTTATCATGAAAAATTCCTACAACAGATTCTCCAATTGTAGATAAAATAGCATTCATTATAATTTTGTTTATTTTGTTGATAGGTTTTATGCAATTACCTAGAATGGAATTTTCAGGGGAAAATCTACCTTTACCTTGGATTCCTATTCAAGATATACTATTTATAGATGTTTTGGGAACAAGTATTGAGGCAATGCGATGACATAATCACGGATCTCTGTTGTTGAAGTTGCCAAGTCATGTCTGATGCTTTGCGATCCCATGGACTGCAGCACGCCAGGCTTCCCTGTCCTTCACTATCTTTCAGAGTTTGCTCAGACTCATGTCCATTGTGTCAATGATGCCATCAAACCATCTTATCCTCTGCTTCCCCCTTCTCCTGTTGTCTTCAATCTTTCCCAGCATCAGGGTCTTTTCCAGTGAGTCAGCTCTTCACATCAGGTGGCCAAAGTATTGGAATTCTCAGTTCACGTACTTCAAGACTTCACATACTTCAAGACTAGCTTGAAGGATTTTGAGCATTACCTTGCTAGCATGTGAAATGAGCACAACTTTACAGTAATTTGAACATTCTTTGGCATTACCCTTCTTTGGGGATGGAATGAAAACACTTTTTCCAGTCCTGTGGCCACTGCTGAGTTTTCCAAATTTGCTGGCATACTGAGTGCAGCACTTTAATAGCAACATCTTTTAGGATTTGAAATAGCTCAGTTGGAATCCCATCACCTCCACTAGCTTTGTTGTGGTAATCCTTATAAGGCCCATTTGATTTCACACTCCAGGTTGTCTGGCTAAGTGAGTAACCAAACCATCATGGTTATCTGAGTCATTAAGACCTTTTTTGAATAGTTCTTTTGTGTATTCTTGCCACCTCTTCTTAATCCTTTCTGCTTCTGCTGGATCCTTGCCTTTTCTGTCCTTTATTGTACCCATCCTTGCAAGAAATATTCCCTTGTTATCTTCAATTTTCTTGAAGGAATCTCTTTTCTTTCCCATTCTGTTGTTTTCCTCTATTTCTTTGCATTATTCACATAAGAAGGCTTCTTGCATATTTTTTTTCTTGGGGATGACTTTGGTCACTGCCTTCTGTACAGTGTTACAAACCTCCATCCATAGTTGTTCTGTTTTTTCATAGTTTTTCTGGTAGGCATTCTGTCTACCAGATCTAATCCCTGGAATCTATTCATCATCTCCGCTGTATAATCATAAGGGATTTGATTTAGGTCATACCTGAATTGCCTAATGGTTTTCCCTACTTTCTTCAGTTTAAGCCTGAATTTTGCAATAAGGAGCTGATCATCTGAGCCACAGTCAGCTCCAGGTCTTGTTTTTGCTGACTGTGTAGAGCTTCTCCATCTTCAGCTGCAAAGAATCTCTAGTTGTAGCTGTTTCCTGAAAAACATCAGATAGAAGGGTAATACCATTCGTGATGAAGAGTATGCTGATTTTTATCTCAACATAACAAAAAGCATTTGTCCTTATAATTAACTACAATTAATTTGAAATAAAACTTTGTCAATCAGTATGCTTTTCCATGTGAGCATATGTGCTCAGTTGCTTCAGTCTTGTCCAAGTCTTTGCCATGCTATGAACTGTATGTAGCCTGACAGCTTCCTCTTTGCCTGAGATTCTCTAAGCAAGAATACTGGTGTGAGTTGCCAGGCCGTCCTCTAGGGGATCTTCCCAACTCAGGGATTGAACCCACGTCTCCTGCATCTCCTCATTGCAGATGGATTCTTTACCACTGAGGAAAAGCCTGTTATATTTTAATCAAAAAATTTTTTGTTTATCCCTGTTCTTCAAAAAAGATATACAAATGACAAAGCTCATGAAAAACTGTTCAGCAGCACTAATTATTAGGGAAATGCAAGTCAAAACTACAATGAAGTATTATCTCAGATGCCTTAGGATAAAAAAAAATAACAAAGAAAAATAAAACAATAATTGTTGCGGAAGATGTGGAAAAATTGGAAACTGTATGCACTGTAGATAGGAATATAACATGGTGCAGCCACTACGGAAAACAGTGTGGCGGTTTTTACATAATTTTAAGATAGAATTATGTCATCTAATAATTCCATTTTGGGTATGCATCCAAAAGCATTGAAAATAAGGTCTTGAAGTTTTATTTGAATAACGTAAAAAACAGCAGCATTGTTCACAATAGCCAGAAGTTGGAAGCGACTCAAATGCTACTTGACAGACAAATGGATAAGCAAACTGTATATACATACAATTATACGTATTTAAAGAAAAGAAATTCTGGCTACTACAACATGAATGAGCCTTGAATACAAGATGATGAGTGAAATGAGCAAATATCGTATGATTACATTAACATGAGGTACCTAGAGTACTCAGGTTTATAGAGGAAGAATGAAGAATAGTAGTTGCCACAAGCAGAGGGAAGAAGGAAATAGGGAGTTGTTGCTTAATGGTTATGGGGTTTCAGTTTTGGAAAATGGAATGAGTTTTGGAGATTGCTTACACAATAAGGTGAATATACTTACTGCTGAACTATGCAGTTTAAAATGATTAAAATTTTAAATGGTTAATTAAGATAGTAAATTTTGTGTATTGTGTATTTTATAATTAAAAACTTTTAAAAAGGAAAACCCATGTTAAAATCATTTAACATACTCCTAGAAAATTCAGTACACTGAACTAATAGAAAATCTTTCCTCCTGCCCATCATCCTCTGCATCTCCCACATGCATCCCACACAGAGGCAAATATAGGTTTAATTCACAGCTGAACTTGAGAGAAATGCCCAAATGCTACCAGTGAGAGTGAGAGCAGCAAAAGCCCATGTGGAAACCCAACAGCATACAAGAATATCAGAACAGAAGGCAGTCTAAAAGGTGAGAGGCTAGTGTTTTAGGTGCTAAGAAGGCAAAACTCCAAGTCTTACCTCTAGAACTATGATGGGCCACCTAGGCTCTGAAACAGAGACAAGAAAATTTGTTGGACTGTGCTGGGCAAAACTCTCCGTGACCCACTTGGGACCCTGAGTTGAAACAGTGTCACACATGAGAAAGCAAACCAGAAGCCTTTACCATAGGGAAATGTGGCTTCTAATTTCATACTGCCCTTGTGAAGGGGAGCCATCAGTTGAGAAACATGAATAGTAAAAAATCAAAATGTGGGTCCCAAACTGGAGACATCCATAAAGCTATCTTAGCAAACATGTAGTTATCAGAACCCAGGACATATGAGACTTCCATCGAAAGCAAATATGAGATAGCAGTAAAACATTTTAAACTATATCAATTTATGAAAAAAAGCTACCACGTGTGACAGACAGAAGAATGAACACAAAAAGAACCTTATGTTAGCAAAAAAATTTAAGAGACTTTAAAATAATGTTTAAAAGAAAAAAAAAAACAGGATATAGTATAATTTTTTCAATTATACTGAAAGTTGCACACTTATAATTTACACCACATATATGTATTTGTGTATGTATGTGTCTGTAGGAGAGGGGAATGGCACCCCACTCCAGTACTCTTGCCTGGAAAATCCCATGGACGGAGGAGCCTGGTAGGCTGCAGTCCATGGGGTTGCTCAGAGTCAGACATGACTGAACGACTTCAGTTTCCCTTTTCACTTTAATGCATTGGAGAAGGAAATGGCAACCCACTCCAGTATTCTTGCCTGGAGAATCTCATGGACAGAGGAGCCTGACAGGTTACAGTCCATGGGATCGCAAGAATCGGACACGACTTAGCGACTAAACCACCTAAACCACCTAAACCACCACCAACAGATAAGTACATTAGAATACTTTCTATTTATTTGTCTATGTCTATTCATCCACCTCCTCTTGTCCTGGCTTTCTATACACAAAAATATAAATAATCTATTCTGGAACTTCAAACATCCTGATTCTTTAAAAGTATTGCTAATTAGGGGTACTTTCTTAATGTGCTGATTCAGTGTTTGTTTCCTATAATATAACATGTTCGCTCTGTAATTAGATACATCAAAATAGCTAGCTAGATCCTTATTTGGCAATTCATTGTTCTAACTTGCGCTGATTCCTGGTTTATTGTATCCATTCAGCAGATATTTTTCTCAAAGCTGCACTCTGATACAACACCCAGCCTGTTTTCCCAGCCACCCACCTCTCTTCCATATAGAATTCTAGCCAGTCAAAACCCCCTGCTATCACCCTAATATCCATTATGATTTCCCATCTCTTTGCCTTTCCTCATTCTGTGTGTTCTGCCTAGGATTTATCCTCCTCTCTCTTTTGAATCTCTGCCTCTGACTTCTACGGATTATTTTTTGCCCAGATCAGATATCACCTTTTTTCTTTGCAGTCTCTTTGATTAGCCCCTGAGAACAATGCTTATTATATCCCCTGTTTTCCTCTAGCACTTAACTGTCTAACATATGATAATTATATTGTGTTATATGATAGTGATTTGAGTTTGGATGTATCTTGTCTCTTAGATGATAAATTCCAGTGTTCATATCCTGCACTATTTTAAATCCCTCAGTGCCTTACCAGACAATTCAGTCAATAATTATTTTTTAAAAAATGGAAAAAGCTGCCATCACCAGAAATTATATAAGGGTTTGAAAGTTCCAAATGAGAGGATACAATGTTCCCATCATTTTATTTTAGTGATATTGTCTACATTCTTACTTATTTCCAAGAAAGGAAACCTCTAAAGGAAAATGGGAATGATATGGTTTTAATAAACAATGTTAAATGTTTACATGGTACTCATGAAAACACTCAGAAAGTTGTAAAAAATAAAAATCATGTACTCCTGATATGCATACTATGCATTACTTGTAGTCATACTACATGAAAAAATACCTTTTTTTGAATTGGAGGGTAATTGCTTTACAATGTTGTATTTGTTTCTGCCATGCAGCAGCACAAATCAGCTGTACATAATCAGCTATACATAAATCCCCTCCATCTTCTGCCTTCCTCCCACCCACACAACTCACCCTGTAAGTCATCACAGAGCACCAGGCTGAACTCCCTGCATTATATAGCAACTTCCCATAAGCTATTTTACACATGGTAAAGTATGTATTTGATAATTATTGGAAGAAATATTTAGCACATTTCCTTGAAACATTCATTGGTATACTGCTGCTGCTAAGTCACGTCAGTCATGTCTGACTCTGTGCGACCCCATACACGGCAGCCCACCAGGCTCCTCTGTCCCTGGGATTCTCCAGGCAAGAACACTGGAGTAGGTTGCCATTTCCTTCTCCAATGCCTCATTGGTATACTAGGGAAGCAATATTTCTACGGTGACAATATATAATATTGACAGTATGGAAGTAGACCAAATAGCAAAAGGAAGTTTCCTCTTTATCACCTTTGTGTTTTAATCTGTAAAGACATTTATAAGTTTTACCTTTAGAAACAGGAATTTATTTTATCATTAACAAAATATGTTGTTGTTGTTTAGTCACTAAGTCATGACCAACTCTTTGTGACTCCATGGACACACTAGGCTCTCCTGTCCTCCACTATCTCCTGGAGTTCGCCCAAATTCATGTCCAGTAAGTCAGTGATGTTGTCTGACCAACTGCTGCCCCCTTCTCATTTTGCATCCAGTCTTTCCTAGCCTCAGGGTCTCTTCCAATGAGTTGGCTCTTCGCATCAGTTGGCCAAAGGTTTGGAACTTCACCTTCAGCATCAGTCCTTCCATTGAATATTCAGGGTTGATTTCCTTCGTATTCACTGGTTTGATCTCCTTGCTGTCCAAGGGACTCTCAAGAGTCTTCTCCAGCACCACAGTTCAAAGGCATCAATTCTTTTTCACTCAGCCTTCTTTACGGTCCAGCTCTCACAATCATACATGACTACTAGAAAAATCATAGCTTTGGCTATTCATACCTTTGCGAGCAAAGTGATGTCTGTGCTTTTTAATATGGTGTCTAGGTTTATCATAGTTTTCCTTCCAAGGAGCAAGTATCTTTTAATTTCACAGCTGCAGGCACTGTCTGCAGTGTTTTTGGAACCCAAGAAAAGAAAATCTGTCATTGCTTCTGCTTTTTTCCCTTCTGTTTGCCATAAAGTGATGGGAGTGGATACCTTGATCTTAGTTTTTTAATGTTGAGTTTCAAGCCATTCTTTTCACTCTTCTCTTTTACTCTCATCAAGAGGCTCTTCAGTTGCTCTTCACTTTCTGCCATTAGAGTGATATCACCTGCATTTCTGACATTGTTGATATTTCTAGATTCCAGCTTGTGATTCATCCAACCTGGCATTTCAGATGATGTCCTCTGCAAAGAAGTTAAACAAGTAGGGTGGCAATATGCAGGTTTGATGTACTCCCTTCCCAATTTGGAACCAGTCCATTGTTCCATGTCCAGTACTAACTGTTGCTTCTTGACCCACATACAGGTTTCTCAGGAAACTAGTAAGGTGGTCTGGTACTCCCATCTCTTAAAGAGTTTTCCATAATTTGTTGTGATCCACACAGTCAAAGACTTCTGTGTAGTCAATGAAGCAGAAGTAGATGTTTTTCCTGGAACTCGCTTTATGTATCTGATCCAACAGATGGTGGCAGTTTGATCTCTCTCTCTCTGTCTTTTCTAAACTCAACTATACATCTGGAAGTTCTCGGTTCACATACTGCTAAAGCCTAGCTTGAAGGATTTTGAGTTTTACCAAACTGGCATATGAAATGAGTGCAATTGTGTGGTAGTTCGAACATTCTTTGTCATTGCCCTTTTTTGGGATTGGAATGAAAACTGACTTTTCTAGTCCTATGGCCACTACTGAATTTTCCAAATATGCTGGCATATTGAGTGCAGCACTTTTAACAGCTTCATATTTTAGGATTTTAAATAGCTCAGCTGGAATGCCACCACTTCCAATACCTTTGTTCACAGCAATGCTTCTCACCGCCCACTTTACTTCACACTTCAGAATGTCCAGTCTGTGGTAAGTGACCACATCATCGTGGTTATCTGGGTCATTAAAACCTTTTGGAATAGTCTTCTATATCTTCTTACCACCTCTTAATTTCTTCTGCTTCTGTTAGATCCTTACTCTTTTTGTCCTTTATAGGAAAAAACAATAGATTGGGAAGGACTAGAGATCTCTTCAAGAAAATTGGAGATATCAGGGGAATATTTCATGCAAGGATGGGCCCAATAAAGGATAGAAACAAGCTATATCAGTATCTTATGTACAAGATTGGTATTTGTATTAGTTATTTATATTTAAAAGGATTTAAAATATTCACACTGTGCTCCTAAACTAATAACAATATAGTTCAATATTAATCTTTCCTAGCATTTATTTTGCATCAAGAGAAGTAACAAAAAATCTAATATAGAATTCTTTAGTCAATTTTGGTTTTTATAATTTTTAATTTTTTTATTGATTTATAATCTTTAAGGTGTATAGCAAAGTGATTCAATTATATATAAATATACACACATACATATATTATTTTTCAGATTCTTTTCTATTTTAAGTTATTGCAAGATATGTAATATGTTCCCTGTGCTATACAATAGGTCTTATTGTTTATAGTAGTCTGTATCTGTTAATCTCAGATTCCACAGTTATCCCTCCACCTCCTTTCCCTTTTGGTACCCATAGTTTGTTTTCTACATATGCATGTCTCTTTCTGTTTTTTATTTAAACTTTTTATTCTGTATTGAGGTATAGCTGATTAACAAAGTGATATTTTCAGGTGAACAACAAAGGGACTCAGCCATATATGTACATGTATCCATTCTCCCCAAAACTCTCCTATACAACTCTGCCACATTGAGCCACTATGTCTTTTCCCCATCCTTCTCGCAGCAACTATAAGTTCATTCTCTAAGTCTGTGAGTCTGTTTCTGTTTTGAAAATAAGTTCATTTGTATCACTCTTTTAGATTTCACATAAAAGTGATATTGTATGATATTTGTCTTTGTCTGACATAGCTCACTTAGTATGGTAGTCTCTGTGGCCACCCATATTGCTGCAAATGGAATTATTTCATTCTTTTTTCATGGCTGAGTAACATTCCATTGTGTATATACACCATATCTTCTTTATCCATTCATCTGTTAGTGGCCATTTAGGTTGCTTCCAGTATTGGCTATTGTGACTAGTGCTGCTATGAACTTTGAGGTGCACTTATCTTCTTGAATTTGCATTTTCTGCAGATGTATGCCCAGGAGTGGGAGTATTATATTATATGGTAACTCTATTTTTAATTTTTTAAACAACCTCCATACTGTTCTTCATAGTGTTTGCACCAATTTGTATTCCCACCAACAGTGTAGGAAGGTTACCTTTTCTCCACACCCTCACCAACATTTATTATTTGTAGATTTTTAATGATGGCTATTTTGACTAGTGTGAAGTGATACGTCATTGTGGTTTGGTTTGCATTTCTCAAATAATTAGAAATGTTGAGCATAGCTTCATGTGCCTGTTACCCATCTGTATGTTTTCTTTGCAGAAATGTCTGTTTAAGTCTTCTGCTCATTTTTTGTTTGGGTTGCTTGTTTTTGTGTTATAGAGCTATGTGAGCTGTTTGTATATTTTTTAAATTAATCCTTCATCAGTTGCATCATTTGCAAATATTTTCTCCCAGTACATAGATTATCTTTTAGTTTTATTTGTGGTTTCCTTTACTGTGCAAAAGCTTTTAGGTTTAATTAGATCCCATTTGTTTATTTTTGTTTATTGTTTTTCCTTTACTCTAGGAGACGGAGCCAAAGAAAATATTCCTGCAATTTATGTCAAACAGTGTCCTGCCTTTGTTTTCCTCTAGGAATTTAAAAGTATCTGGTCTTACATTTAGGTCTTTAATCTATTTTGAGTTTATTTTGGTGTACAGTGTTAGAGAATGTTCTAATTTCATTCTTTAAATGTAGCTGTGCATTTTTCCCAGCACCACTTATTGAAGAGACTTTCTTTTCTCCAGTGTGTATCCTTGCCTCATTTGTTGGACATTAATTGACCTTAAGTGCATGGATTTATATCTGTGCTTTCTATACTGTTCCATTGATCTTTGTGTCTGTTTTTGTGTCAGTGCCATGCTATTTTGAGGACTGTAGCTTTGTAGTATAGTCTGAAGTCAGAGAGCTTGGTTCATCCAGCCCCATTCTTCTTTCTGAAGATTGCTTTAACTTTGATATCTTTTGTGTTTCCATACAAATTAAAAAATTTTTTCTCCTTTTCTGTGAATAATGCCATTGATAATTTAGTTTGGATTGCAGTGGATCTCTAGATTGCCTTGGGCAGTATGGCTATTTTAACAATATTCATTCATCCAATCCAAGAATAGAAATATGCCTACTCAGTTGCTCCAGTCATGTCTGACTCTTTACAACCCTGTGGACTACAGCCCACCAAGCTCCTCTGTGCACAGGATTCTTCAGGCAAGAATACTAAAAGAGCTTGCCATGCTATCCTCCAGGGGTTCTTCCCAATCCAGGGATTGAATATAAATCTCCTGTATCTCCTGCATTGGCAGGAGCATTCTTTACCTACTGGGCCACCTGGGAAGCCCCATAAATAAGTATAGACATATACATATAGAAATACATAGTATATAGAAATGTGCCATATTGTATATTAATTTTGTACCCTAAAACTTTATCTAATTCATTGATGAGCTCCGGTAGTTTTCTGCTGCCACCTTTAGAATTTTCTGTGTATAATATGTATAATATCATGTATAATCTATCTATTATATCATGCCATCTGCAGATAGTGACAGTTTTACATCTCCCTTTTCAATTTGAATTCCTTTATTTACTTTTTTCTTCTCTGATTGCTGTGCCTAAGAGTTCTAAAACTATGTGAGAGTTGATATCTTTGTCTTGTTCCTGTCCTTAGAGTGAATGCTTTCACCTCTTCACCACTGACTGTGATGTTAACTGTGGGTTTATCATACATGGCCTTTATTATGTTGAGATATATTCCCTATATTTTATGCCCAATTCCTAGAGAGTTTTTGCCATCAAGGGATGTTGAATTTTATGAAAATCTTTTTCTGCATATAGTAAAATGATCATATGGTTTTTATTGATTTTATTACTGTGGTTTATCACATTGACTAATTTGTGAGTATTGTAAAAGTACTTTAATCCCTGTGATAAATCCCACTTGATCATGGTATATGATCCTTTTAATATGTTGCTACCTTAGGGCTTCCCTGGTATCTCAGCTGGTAAAGAATCTGCTTGCAATGCAGAAGACCTAAGTTCAATTCCTGGGTAAGGGAGATCCACTAGAGAAGGGATAGGTTACCCACTCCAGTATTCTTGAGCTTCCCTTGTGGCTCAGCTGGTAAAGAATCCTGCTGCAAAGAGGGGGACCTGGGTTCGATTCCTGGGTTGGGAAGATCCCCTGGAGAAGGGAATGGCTACCCACACCAGCATTCTGGCCTGAAGAATTCCATGTACTATAAAGACCATGGGGTTGCAAAGAGTCAGATACAACTGAGTGACTTTCACTTTCATGTTAGGTTTGTTAGCATTTTATTGAGGATTTTTGCATCTGGGTTCATGTGTGATATTGGCCTATAATTTTTTTGTGTGTGTGATATCTTTGTCTGGTTTTGTTATCAGAGTGATGACAGCCTCACAATTTTCCTCTTTAAGCTACATTTTTTTTAATGCTTTTGCTTGAATAATAGTCATTATGCTATATTAATCCCTTTAAGATCTGTAGCTGTGTACTATATGTTCTAAGTTTTATCTATCCATAAATAATTTCAGAGATTGTATGCCTCCTGGTTCTTCTCATGTCCAGAAGCTAAGACTCTCCTGGTTTTAGTGACTATCTATATTACAGATTCTGATGCTATTTATGTTGCAAAGTGTGCAAATCAGAAAAGAACAAACATTTGTGAATAACTCATCTCCCTCCTCGATGTTAGTCTGTCCAATTTCTTGGTTGACATTTAATTATAATAAACACAATTTAACAGTTTTATATAAGAAAGTAGTAATGTTCAGAATGTTTTGACTATCCTTCATCTGAGGCCAAAACCTTCCATTTCTAGTCACTTCCTTTACCTTCTTCATTTTTAGAAATTATTCTTCAGTTTGTATCATCTGAAAAGTAGTCTGTGAGTTTTTTTCTCACTGAAGAAAACTGTAGGACTTTTTATATGAGGATAAGGGTAGAGACATGAATTGCATGTACTTCGATCACAGTTTCAGAGAGCCTTATTTAGATTTGACTTTTGTAGATGTATTTTCATAGATGTGTTAATCATATTGGTAATGACACTGATGCTGGGAAAGATTAAAGACAGGAAGAGAAGGGAACAACAAAGGATGATTGGTTGGATGGCATCACTGACTCAACAGACAAGAGTTTGAACAAACTCCAGGAGATGATGAAGGACAGGGAAGCCTGGCATGCTGCAGTCCAGGGGGTCACAAAAAATCAGACACAACTGGGCAACTAAACAGAATGATTTTAGGCAAATAATTTTATATAATACTTAGGGCATGATATTATACCATATATAGAGATACAATTCTCCTTAAAAAATATTAAGAAGAAAATCAGTTAGCATTATTTTTTAATATTTATCTATTTATTTGGCTGTAGCAGCTTTAGTCATGTCACAGAATCTTTGCTCTTCATTGCAGCATGCAAAATCTTTAGTTGTGGCATGCAAACACTTAGTTGTGACAGGGATCTAGTTTCCTGATTAGGGGTCAAACCCAGGCCCCTGCATTGGGAGCACAGACTTTGGACCATGAGGGAAGTTCCAGTTGACATAATTTACCATGCCTTGATTTTAACACTTGGAAGGAAACATTATCCAACTGGAAATTAATACCATTGTCTTTTTTATTCAATTTTTATTTTAATTATCTTCTGTTCATGACAAGTGTGTTTGAATGTATTATTGTTCAAAATATCTGCTATACTGTCTCAGGAAGGATTAGATGTCCATGGCGCATTCAGTCTTATCCACATGACTTGCTCTGGCCAAGAAAATGGAAGTGGAACCAATCTGTGTCACTTCTAAACTAAAACTTTAAGAGAAAGGATTGGCCATATCCTCTTTTCCCTCTGCAGTAAAGTTGGCAGTGTCCCAGAATAGAAGGTGTTCCATTAGCTTTGGTCCCAGAGTAGAGACAAGGTGGAGCAGAATCACAACTGACCTCAGATGGACCAGTAGCAGGAGCAGCAAATTAGCCTAGTTTATGGCACTTAATTTTGGGGTTCTTTTCTTATCTCCATATAACCTACTCACTTCTGACTGATAAAGCAAGATGAACTGTTCTCCCCTGTGCATGTGGCATGAAATTTACTTACATTATAAAAGGAGGCTCATTTTTTAAAACTATTAAATAATATTACAGGGAAAAGTTGGCTTAAAATTCAACATTTGAGAAACTAAGTTCATGGCATCCGGTCCCATCACTTCATGGCAAATAGATGGGGAAACAATGGAAACAGTGACAGACTTTATTTTCTTGGGCTCCAGAATCACTGCAGATGGTGACTGCAGTGATGAAATTAAAAGACTGTTGCTCCTTGGAAGAAAAGCTATGAGCAACCTAGACAGCATATTAAAAAGCAGAGATATTACTTTGCCAACAAAAGGTCCATCTAGTCAAAGCAATGAGTGTGAGAATTGGACTATAAAGAAAGCTGAACACCAAAGAATTGATGCTTTTGAACTGTGGTGTTGGAGAAGACTCTTGAGAGTCCCTTGGACTGCAAGGAGATCAAACCAGTCAACCTTAAAGGAAATCAGTCCTGAATATTCATTGGAAGAAATTATGCTGAAGCTGAAACTCTAATACCTTGGCCACCTGATGGGAAGAACTGACTCATTAGAAAAGACCCTGATGCTGGGAAAGATTGAAGGCAGGAGGAGAAGGGGATGACAGAGGATAAGATGGTTGGATGGCATCACCAACTCAATGGACAAGAGTTTGAGCAGGCTCTGGGTGTTGGTGATGAACAGGGAAGCCTGGCGTGCTGCAGTCCATGGGATCACAAAGAATCGGACATGATTGAGTGACAGAACTTAATAGGAAAAAGAAAGATGTGGTGGTTAACAAATGCCTTAACTTTGAAGAATATTGCCATATGTGGTAGGAACTGCTAGGTTTACAAAATGTGAACGGCTTTCACTTTAGAAGGCAAAATTCTGATAGAAAAAGGAGGGACATTTTTTTAAATGAACAGGTAGAAGGTAAGGCAAGGCATTTGGAAATTTATTAGTATAAGGGATACATGGAAGGATAGCATCTGTGCTTTAAAATGTTGTTATATATTTTAATAAAGACATTTAAAGGGAAGACTACATACCTTACTATGATATAGAAAGAATAATAGCATTAGAAATCCAAATACTCTCAGGAAGTTTCTTGCTAGACAGCAGGTGTGAACTGAAATCCAGATATTGAAATTAAAGAGCTGCTACCTCTATACACATCATTTAGTATTCAAGTCCTGCCTACTTTCATGTTTCAGTGCTAGGTTCAGAAAAACAAAACCAAAAACAAAATTGCTTTTCCATTAGATATTTTCTGTGTTTGCAACTTCTACAGTTGTACAGTAACAACTGCATGTTTTATCTCTTGGATTTTGCACAGACATTCATGAATTAGTACCAATCAGAATTTTGTTTCAAAATAAGCCCACCATGGCAACCTGGAAACTGAGAGCAAAATGCTCTGTCCCTGTGGTTTCTGGGAAGAATTACTTATAACCCTGTCCACTGTATCATCACTTGTCATTTCTTATGATAAGTGCTGCCCTATTTCATTTAATAATTTAGTTTTAAAATAAATAGTTGCAAAGTATTAACCAACTTTATTTTCCTTTCAAAGGCAAAATGTGCCCTAGAACCCTCTAAGAAATAATTTTTTCCTTTTTGTTGTTATTTATTTATTTGATGTATGAGTTATGCTGGAACAATTGGAAAGTTATGAGTGTGAAAACTCATATATGTTAGCATTTTTATGTCTAATTATTGGTAGGTTGGATTTTCATAACAATTTAAATTCTATTCATGTTCATATGGCATTTGTAGCTGGAAATACAAAGTAGTTTATTTTTTCTGAAGGTATTTTATAACATTGGAAATTGATATTGTGCTATATGATTTTAAAAATGTACTTCAAAAGACACAGACATTAATTACCTCAAGATTTATAATCTAGAACAGCAACATTTATGCAAGCAGATTTCAAAGATACTGTAAATAAATGAATGTTTATTTACAAAGATATGAAAAAAAATTTTTTTATCATGTACACTCCTTAGTATCAAAACCATTTGGGAGAGCAAGTGTGTGAGTATATGTTGTAGAATGCACAAATATAGAATGAGTTTAATAAAAAAAATAATAACTCTGGCTTTCAAAAATTCAAATAATGGAAGGCTTGATGTTTATGGTGAACTATGAGGTAGATACAAAATACTGACTGTAAAATTTATAAAATTCTGTGTTCCTACCTTAAAATGTTTTAAAAAATGTTGAATTCCCCCATCATGGTGACTTACTTGAACTTTCTGTGACTCTTGTTGTTCAGACACTAAGTCACGTCTGACTTTTCACAACTGGACTGCAGCATGCCAGGTTTCCCTGTCCTTCACTGTCTACTGGAGTTTGCTCAAACTCATGTCCATTGACTTGGTGATGCCATCTAACCATCCCATCCTCTGTTAACCGCTTCTCCACCTGCCTTCAATATTTTCCAGCATCATGGTCTTTTCTAGTGTGTGGGCTCTTCGCTCAGGTGGCCAGAGTATTGGAGTTTCAGCTTCAGCATCAGTCCTTCCAATGAATATGCAGGGTTGATTTACTTTAGGATTGACTATTTTTTTTTCTTCCAAGGAGCAAGTATTTTTTAATTTCATGGCTGCAGTCAACATCTGCAGTGATTTTGGAGCTGAAGAAAAGAAAATCTGCCACTGTTCCCATTTTTTCCCCCATCTGTTTGCCATGAAGTGATGGGACTGGATGCCATGATCTAATTAAGATCATGTTTTTCTATGACATAGTTGAGGAAAATGTCTCTGAGCTATAAACCCAGTAATCATTAATTTGTTTTATGAGTTTTAAGCCTCATGAAAATATGCCATATATTATTCTCTTTCCCAACTTTATTGAGGTATGATTGACAAATGAAATGTTTTTATATTTAGGTTGTATTATGCAATATAATTTTATTAAGGTATATAACATAGTGATGTATATATTGTGAAATGCCTACCAGCATCAAGTTAATTTTGACATCCAGCACTTCACATAATTACCATTTATATCTTTGTATGTGGTGAGAACATTTAAGATTTACTCTCTAAGCAAATTTCAAATATAAAATTCAGTATTATTACTGTAATCGCCATGGTATACATTAGATCCTCAGAACTTACTACTTGTTTAATTGAAAGTTTATGCCCTTTGACCAACATCTGCCTATTTCTTCCATCCTCCAGACTCTGACAACAACTAGTCTACTCTGGTTCTATGAGCTTGACTTTTTTAGATTCTATATATAAGTGAGATCATACATATTTGTCTTTCTGTGTCTGATTTATGTTACTTAGCATAAAACTCTCCTCATTCATCCATATAGTCACAAATAACAGGATAATTCTCTTTTATACTTGAATAATATTCCAGTGTGTCGTGTGTTTGTGTAAACATATACATATATAAGACCATGTTTTCTTTGTCTGTACATCCATGGTGGGACAGTTAAGTTGTTTCCGTGTCTTGGCTCTTGTGATAAACACTGCGATGAATGCTCTTTTGATGAACAATCTTATTAAAGAATATTTCATTGAAAACTTAAAAATATGATGTGTGATATGCAGAAACCTATTTGTTAAAACACTTGAATATCCAAACTTTTGAAGCATCAGGGCAGAAAACTATAGTTCAGATAACTATACTGATTTTGGTTTTGTGGGTGCATGCTGATTCACTGAAAACTGCTGAGTACTTGAAAAATCATCTCATTTGTTTTAGCATTGAGCTCTTAGGAAGTAGTTGAATACACAGAACTATTGTTTGTTTTTCAGTCACCAAATCATGTCTGACTCTTTGAGATTCCATGAATTGCACCATGCCAGGCTTCCCAGTCCCTCAACATCTCCTAGAGTATGCTCTGACCCATGTCCATTGAGTGGGTGATGCCATCCAGCCATCCCATCCTTTATACCCTCTTCTCCTTATGCCTTCAGTCTTTCCCAGCATCAGGGTCTTTTCAGTGAGTCAGTTCTTTGCATCAGGTGGCCAAACTATAGGAACTTCAGCTTCAGCATTAATCTTTTCAATGAATATTAAGGACTGATTTCCTTTAGGTTTGACTGGTTTGATCTCCTTGCAGTCCAAGGGACTCTCAAGAGTTTTTCCAGCACATTTCAAAAGCATCAATTCTTCAGCATGCAGATTTCTTTATGGTTCAATGCTCACATTCATACATGATTACTAGAAAAATCATAGCTTTGAATATACAGACCTTTGTCAGCAAAGTCATGTCTCTGCTTTTTAATATGCTATGTTTGCCATAGCTTTGCTTCCAAGGACCAAGCATCTTTTAATTTCATGACTGAACTCACCATCTGCAGTGATTTTTGGAGCCCAAGAGTAAACTATTCACTGTTTCTAAGTTTCCCCATCTATTTGCAATGAAGTGATGAGACCAGATACCATAATTTTGGTTTTATAATGTTAATTGTTTTAACCAAGCTTTTTCACTCTCCTCTCTCAATTTCACCAAGAGGTTCTTTAGTTTCTCTTTGCTTTCTGCCATAAAGGTGGTGTCATCTGCATATCTGAGGTTTTCATATTGATATTTCTCCTGGCAGTCTTGATTCCAGCTTGTACTTCATCCAGCCCAGCATTTTGCATGATGTACTTTACATATAAGTTAAATAAGCAGGGTGACAATATACAGCCTTGACATACTCCGTTCCCAAGTTGGAACCAGTCCATTATTACATGTCCAGTTCTAACTGTTGTTTCTTGACCTGCATACAGATTTCTCAGGAGGCATGTAAGGTGCCTCTTGTTATTCCTGTCACTTTAAGAATTTTCCAGTTTGTTGTGATCCACAGAGTCAAAGGCTTTGGCAAAGTCAATAAAGCAGAAGTAGATGTTTTTCTCCATTTCTCTTACTTTTTCTGTGATCCAGCACCACATTGGCAATCTGATCTCTGGTTCCTCTGCCTTTTCTAAATCCAGATTGAACATCTAGAAGTTTACGGTTCATGTACTATTGAAGTCTCACTTGGAAAATTTTATTAATGTATGTTCAGTTCAGTTCAGTACAGTTGCTCAGTCGTGTCCGACTCTTTGTGACCCCATGGACTGCAGCACGCCAGGCCTTCCTGTCCATCTCCAACTGCCAGAGTTTACTCAGACTCACGTCCATTGAGTCGGTGATGCCATCCAACCATCTCATCCCCTGTCGTCCCCTTCTCCTGCCTTCAATCTTTCCCAGCATCGGGATCTTTTCAAATGAGTCACTTGTTCGCATCAAGTGGCCAAAGTATTGGAGTTTCAGCTTCAGCATCATTCTTTCCAATGAATATTCAGGACTGATTTGCTTTAGAATGGACTGGTTGGATCTCCTTGCAGTCCAAGGGACTCTCAAGAGTCTTCTCCAACACTACAGTTCAAAAGCATCAATTCTTCTGCACTCAGCTTTCTTTATAGTCCAACTCTCATATCCGTAAATGACTACTGGAAAAACCATAGCCTTGACTAGACATACATTTGTTGGCAAAGTAATGTCTCTGCTTTTTAATATGCTGTCTGGGTTGGTCATAACTTTTCTTCTAAGGACCAAGCATCTTTTAATTTCATAGCTGCGGTCACCATCTGCAGTGATTTTGGAGCCCCCCAAAATAAAGTCTCTCACTGTTTCAATTGTTTCTCCATCTATTTGCCATGATCTTAATTTTCTGAATGTTGAGTTTTAAGCTAACTTTTTCACTTTCCTCTTTCAATTTCATCAAGAGGCTTTATGATATTCTTCTTCACTTAATTCTTCTTCACTTTCTGCCATAAGGGTGATGTCATCTACATATTTGACGTAATTGATATTTCTCCCAGCAGTGTTGATTCCAGCTTGTGCTTCATCCAGCCCAGCATTTCACATAATGTACTCTGCATATAAGTTAAATAAGCAGGGTGACAATATACAGCCTTGACATACTCTTTCCCTATTTAGAACCA
Source organism: Bison bison bison (assembly GCF_000754665.1). Taxonomy (NCBI): domain Eukaryota; kingdom Metazoa; phylum Chordata; class Mammalia; order Artiodactyla; family Bovidae; genus Bison; species Bison bison. The sequence goes on from NW_011494735.1 coordinate 897,542, forward strand.
GTCTGTTGTTCTATGTCCAGTTCTAACTATTGCTTCCTGACCTGCATACAGATTTCCTAGGAGGCAGGTCAGGTGGTCTGGTATTCCCATCTCAGAATTTTCCAGTTTGTTGTGATTGCTGTATATTGAACATTCTTTGGGATTAGAATGAAACTGAACTTTTCCAGTCTTGTGGCCACTGCTGAGTTTTCCCAATGAGCTGCCACATCGACTGCAGCTGTTTAACAGCATCATATTTTAGGATTTAAAATAGCTCATCTGGAATTCCATCACCTCCACTAGCTTTTTCATAGTGATGCTTCCTAAGTCCCACTTTACTTCTAATTCCAGGATGTCTGGCTCTAGGTGATTGATTACTCCTTCATGGTTATCTGGTTCACAACCTTTTTGTATAGTTCTTCTGTGTATTCTTGCCACCTCTTCCTAATATCTTCTGCTTCTGTTAGGTCCATACCACTTCTGTCCTTTATTGTGCCTATCTTTGCATGAAATGTTCTCTTGGTATCTCTCATTTTCTTAAAGAGATGTGTAGTCATTCCCCATTCTATTGTTTCCTTAATTTTTTTTGCACAGATTACTTTGGAGGGCTTTCTTATCTCTCCTTGCTATTCTTTAGAAATATGCATTCAGATGGATATATCTTTCCTATTCTTCTTTGCCTATTGCTTCTCTTCTTTTCTCAGCTATTTATAAGGCCTCCTCAGACAACCATTTCTTTTTCTTGGGGTTGATTTTGATCACCACCTACTGTACAGTGTCATGAACCTCCATCCATAGTTCTTCAGGCACTCTTGTCTATCAAATCTAATGCCTTGAATCTATCAGATCTAATCCCTATTTGTCACTTCCACTCTATAATTGTTAGGGTTTGTTTTAGGTCATACCTGAATGGTCTAGTGGTTTTCCTTACTTTCTTAATTTAAGTCTGAACTTGGCCATATGGAGTGCATGGTCTGAGCCACAGTAAGCTCCTAGTCTTATTTTGGCTGACTGTATAGAACTCCATCTTTGGCTGCAAAGAATATAATCAATCTGATATGGGTATTGACCATCTGGTGATGCCCATGTGTAGAGTCATCTCTTGTGTTGTTGGAAGAGGTTGCTTGCTATGACCCATGTGTTCTCTTGGCAAAACTCTGTTAGCCTTTGCCTTGCTTCATTTTGTACTCCAAGGCCAAACTTGCCTGTTACTCCAGGTATCTCTTGACTTCCTACTTTTGTATTCCAGTCCGCTATGATGAAAAAGACATCTTTCTTTGGTGTTAGTTCTAGAAGGTCTGTAGGTCTTCATAGAACCTTCCAGCTTCAGCTTCTTCAGCATTACTGGTTGGGGCACAGACTTGGACTACTGTGGTATCAAATGATTTCCTTGGAAATGAACATAGACCATTCTGTCATTTTTGAGATTGCACCCAAGGACTGAATTTTGGACTCTTCCATTGACTATGAAGGCTACTCCATTTTTTCTAAAGGATTCTTGCCCACAGTAGTAGATATCATGGTTATCTGAATTAAATTCACTGATTCTGATCCATTTTAGTTCACTGTTCTCTAAAATTTCAATGTTCACTCTTGCCATCTCCTGTTTGACCACTTCCAATTTACCTGATTCAATTACCTAACATTCCAGGTTTGTATGCTATGTTGTTCTTTGCAGCATCGGACTTTACTTCCATCACTAGTCATATCCACAACTGGGCGTTGTTTTCACTTTGTCTCCATCACTTCATTCTTTCTGGAGTTATTTCTCTACTCTTCTCCAGTAGCATATTGGTCACCTACCGACCTGGGAAGTTCGTCTTTCATTGTCACATCTTTTTGCCTTGCATACTGTTCATGGGTTTCTCAAGGCAAGAATACTGAAGTGGTTTGCCATTGCCTTCTCCAGTGGACCACATTTTGTCAGAACTCTCCACCATGACCCGTCCATCTTGGTTGGCCCTACACGGCATGGCTCATAGTTGCATTGACTTAGACAAGGCTGAGATCCATGTGATCAGTTTGGTTAGTTTTCTGTGATTGTGGTTTTCATTCTTTCTGCCCTCTAAGGATAAGGATAAGAGGCTTGTGGAAGCCTCCTGATGGGAAGAACTGGCTTTGGGGGAATCTGGGTCTTGTTCTGATGGACAGGGCCATACTCAGCATAATTTTCTGTTGATGGGTGGGTCTGTGTTCACTACCTGTTGTTTGGCCTAAGGCCAAGCAATGGGAGGGGTATGGTAATGGCAACCTCCTTCAAAAGGGCTTATGCCAGCACTGTTATATTCAGTGCCCCTACCATGTGGCAGGCCACTGTCACCCAGGCCTCCACTGAAGATTCTTGGACACTCAAAGACAAGTCTTGCTCAGTCTCATGTGGGGTCACTGCTTCTTTCTCCTGGGTCCTGGTGCCCACAGGTTTGTTTGTGCCCTCCAAGAGTCTATTTCCCCAGTCCTGTGGAAGTTCTATAATCAAATCCCATTGGCCTCCAAAATCAAATTCCCAGGGGGTTCTTAGTCCCTTTACTGGATCCCCAGGTTAGGAAATCTGGTGTGGGTCCTAGAACTTTCATAACAGTGTGAGAACTTTTTTGTTATAATTATTCTTGAGTTTGTGGGTCATTTACCTGGTTCACTGTATGGTGGGACTAGTAGCAACCTCCTCCAAGAGAACTTATGTCACACTCCCTGCCTCCCGGGTCTGCTGCAGCCAGAACCCCTGTCCCCACAGAAAGCCACCGCTGACCCGTCTGTCTGCAAGAGACACTCAGACACTCAAAGGCAGATTTGGCTCAGTCTCTGTGTGGTACCTGGTGACTAAGATGGTAACGAATCTGCCTAGGTTCCACCCCTAGGTTGGGAAGATCTCCTGGAGAAGGAAATGGCTATCCACTCCAGTATTCTTGCCTGAAGAATTCCATGGACAGAGATGTCTGATATCTTGGAAGCAGTGAACATTTAGCAAATAATTCTTGATAATAGTGTTACAATTTTGCTCCTTTAGATAAAAATTAAGAAGGAAATAGTCTATGTCTTTTACAGTTAAACCAAGAAACATATTTAGTGCTGCTGCTTATTTAAGCTTGAGAATTTCTATGTGTTTATTTCTGGAACTCAGGGAACAGTCTGTGTCTGTTACCAAGACAGTCTGTTAAGGCAGCTCAGGAAACAGTCTATCTGTTACAGAGCTTACCCAAGAATCTAAAATGTGTAGAGAAAACAAACAGAAGTTTATCAACATCTGTATATAGATAGATAGATAGATGTTAATGTAAGAAGCTCAGGAATGAGTAGCTCAAAGAGGTGGCTTAGAATTCAGGCTTACGTAGCATTTTCAACAAAGGACAATAAATTTTAGAAAAGTCACAAGACAAAAGCAAATACCTTGAGTCTCTAGAGGTGGCAAATATAGGAAGGCAAATAAATGGGAAGCGAATGGGAGATCAAGGCTTGTTGGTAAAGTTTGTCACATAGGTTCCTCTAGTGCCAACTCCAGGCTGATAAGGGTCTACTATTGTCCACATAATTAATGTTTGTCCTTCTTGATAGAGAGAGAAGGAGAGATATATTTCTAAATTTATGTCCTGTTTTTAGGAAAATAAGGGAAAGGCAGAATGCTTTTCCTGGAGAAGGAAAATGGCAACCCACTTCAGTATTTTTACCTGGGAAATCCCATGGACAGAGGAGCCTGGAAGGCTCCCTGACTGCAGTCCATGAAGTCACAAGAGTCTAACATGACTTAGTGACTAAACCACCACCACAGCTTTTGCTGTTTCTTAATTGCCTTTAGATCAAAACAATTTTTATATTAAAAAGGCTATTTTGGCATGACATATTTTTGTTTCCTTGATTTGGTATAATAAAGGGAGATCACACACCTTAGGGATATCATTTGGGTCAGAGGAGCAGCCCAGGGAAGCTCAGTGGCAGAATACGAATTCAGGAAGTAAATTAGAAAGCATGAGGTGAAGATAAAGAGCTGGAAACTGTTATCATAAAGATATCCAAATTGGAAGGGCAAAGTAGATAAGTATCTGGAGAAATAGAATGAAGATAAAACAGTGCAAACATAGACAAGTTCCAGGAAGGCATCTCAGGAAACACAGTGAACATACTCAGCCTTTCCTGTGGTTAAGTTTTTTCTCATCTGCAAATCTCTCTTATCTGGGTAAGGAACTGCCTTTGAAGTAAGCAGAATTGCTCTGGTGTTGGAAAAGTCTCATAAAATTAACAGCTTTGAATTTTTCTTACAGGTTTAATGTTTTGCAGCTATATATTAGGGCTTCCTTGGTGGCTCAGTCTGTAAACAATCTGCCTGCAATGAAAGAGACCCGGTTTGATACCTGAGTCAGAAATATTACCTTGAGGAGGGCATGGCAACCCACTCCAGTATTTTTGCCTGGAGAAACTCCATGGACAGAGGAACCTGGCGGGCTACAGTCCATAGGGTCACAAAGAGTTGGACACGACTGAGCCAGTAAGCACCGCACAGCACAGCACAGTAGTATATATTAATATATTGTGTGTGTTGTGTGTGTTAGTTGCTCAGTCATGTCCAACTCTGAAACCCCGTGGATTGTAGCCCACCGGGCTCCTGTGCCCATGGGATTTTCCAGGCAAGAATACTAGAGTGGGTTGCCATTTCCTTCTCCAGGGGATTTTCCCAACCCAGGTATTGAATCTAGGTTCTCCTGCATTGCAGGCAGATTCTTTACTGTCTGAGCCACCAGGGAAGTCATTAATACATTGGGTATAGATATTTCTTAAATATATATTTAACATATAAAAAAACTAAAGATAAAATACTATGTATAAAATCAGATATTATTATCTACTTTGTACAAATAACTTTATGAATGTAGATGAAGAGTAGTATACCTTTGTTTCATTGAACTGCTTTGCAATCATCAGTTTCTTTTCTCAACTGGTTTCTATCAATTCTTCATGTCTTATAGTGCAACCATTTCATTTCAGGCAAGGAACTGTTTTCTGCTTTAGATGAGGAGGTGATATAAATTACTGAGAGCCTAAATTTGTAGAATATGTAATCCACAACTGGGAGCTGTCAGAGCCCTTCTAAAATTGAAATAGGAGTGGAGCTTATCACACTGTGAATTTACTTGTGATTTGTAACAGCAGTGTTACCTTGACTGATGATCTTCTTCATCCCACCCCACATATACACACCACTCCTAAAATGAGTGACATAAAACTGGTTGTGAATTAATCTGAATCTTTGGAAAGACACTTTCTAGCCCTTGTGAATTGGAGTACTCCTGAGTGAGATGTTCAAAGAAGTTAGTATTTTCCCAGTACCATTCATTCTTCTTTATCTCTCAGCTCAAAGAATTGAATGAGGTATTCTGTGCGTGCTGTTTTATAAAGAAAAGTCACTCACTACCTACATATTCTTTTCCCCTCATTCAAGAAGTTTGTGACTTTTGGCATTCTAAAATTTTGAATGACCCAAACCACAGTGGAATAATAATATACTTGCCCAAGAGAAATGATCAGGCACACCTCATGTATTTGACATAAAACAAGTTCAGACCATCTGATCCTCTATACCTTATTTTTTTATTAAATTCTTTCAAACTCTTAAAAGTAATAATATTCAGAGTTCTGAATTCAATAAAGCATTGCTTATCACCAACTTACCCCTAAGAGTTAAGTAGAATAAAAATGAATGGATAGAGGTTCTGACAGCGTAGCCCATAGAGACATAGGGAAGGACAGGTTTGTTTGTTTTCTTTTTAACCTAGTGTTTTTTTTAATTTATATGAATTTTCCTTTATATTCTAAAATATAGCATGTTCAGCTTAGTATTATAACTGTTATTACTTATCCATTAATTTTTCTAAACAACCCGGCCTACCATCTCATACTTTATCCCATCATTTAAAAAAGGAAAATCTTTGTTCTTTGGAAATATGCTTTTATTCTGTAGAACATGTGGTAATTTCAGAAGCATACAATAAAAAACATAGACCCATCCTGGAAACAAACACTCAGTTCACTAAAATTTTAAGAGGAATAGGCAAACTCTAGTGAAACTATTTCAGGCTTTTTCATTAGAATACCTGTGCCTCATTGATTTAAATGCTATAGTTAGAATTTTGTCAACACTGGATCTACAGTATAGCTAACTGAATAATACTTGAACATCTAATTTAATTTCTTGAACAAAAATATTGCTCTGAACAAAAAAGAAAATATTTTGTAAGCCTCTGGATTTATAATATTACCAATTGATTTGAAATGTAAACACTGAAAGTTTATTTTACGTCTCCAGTTTTTTTGGCTACATTTATTTTATATGTGGCTGTCTTACAGAGTGATATAATTTATCAACTAGTTCATTATTTTTTCCAGACTGGAAATATGGGAAGTTATTTCATTATAGCTAGCATATAATAAGATACTTTCCCCCTATTATTTCAAAGCACCCTATTCTCAGCCACTTAAATATTACTGCTCTCCAATACTTTATCTATAACCTACAATTATTTGTTTATGTTGCATTATGGTTATTTATATACCTGTTTTCCTCTAACTATCATCAAACTGGAAATTTCTCAAGGGCAGAGTTGAGATAATATTGTTCTATCTGCCAGACATTTTGCGTGGCACATAAGAATCTCTCAGTATGTGTGACTATTGTTGAAAGTATAGTAATAAAATGAGAGTGCTCCAGCCACCAGTCCTCTAGGTGTTTTGACAAAGAATCTGCCAATTTCATTCTTCTAGATGATTTTGTGTCATATGGACAAGGACTTTTTTGAGAAACTTAGAGTAGAAACGTCAGTAGTTAGCAATAAAGGTCATGATATCATCATATCCACTATAGCTCACAGGATTCTAAGCCTTATTCTATTTCCTCTTTTTCTATTTCTGACTCATAGTTGAGTATATGGGATTTTGGATTTTTTTTCAAAGATCTAAAATCAGTTTCTCTCTGGTATAACAGAAAGAAAGAACAATATGGAGTCAGAAGACTGATTTTTGTCTGTACTCAGTAACTAACCACAGTATGCCCTTGGGTCATTTTACTGTCTTTCATCAATTTGCTTATTGTTAAAAGGAAAGGAATGATTTTACTCACCATGCAGAATCATTGAAAAATCAAATGAAAATATGTGTAAAAAGAATATATACACTTGATTAAAAAGACCTAATTATAAATCTCATTTCCACAATCTATAGATAACTTCTATAATCTGAGCTAACTTCCTGATTTTACTGTGTAAACTGGAATTGCATACCTATTTGGCAAATATAAAATTTTAAATTTTCTTTCTTAAGCATGAAAGTATTTTGAGGTAAAAAGAGTTATTTTCCCTATAAATGCATTTTTAAGTTTATGAGAACTTTTGTCAATTCATTTTCACTAAATCTTACACAATTATGCTTAGTATTATCAGAATTTTTATTAAATTCCTTTGGTGAGTATGTTATTTGATGACATAATAATATCAGTTCAAGCCTTCTTGCGTTTTTCTCAAAGTAATAGATGTTCCACTTTACCCTCTATTTGTAAAACGTTTAAGCTGGTAAAAAAAAAAAAAAAAGTACACTGAAGAAATTATAAATAATTCATTAAATGCTATTGATAAGTGTATTCCTCATAAACAGTCAACTGCTCTCTCTACGTGTAGCTCATTTTCTTGAGTGGTAAAGTAATGACACTCAAACTCCAGTAGTACAATCTACCCCAGAATGACTGGTTAATTTTTTGAAGTCTTGTCCCTACTCTTCACATTTTACATTAATTTAGCCCCTACTTGTCATAAAGAAATAAACAATATTGTGCGGGCAAAATTTAAGAGAATATTCATGAGCAGTTTTCCTCCTCTTGAAAGAAGTGATTATGTCCTTACACCATTTGGCAATATAATATTGGTGAAGCAATAGGAAATCACTCATACTGGAATTTGTCCAAAGTTGAAATTTTAAAATATGGAGTTACCTAAGATTTGTCAGGGTAGGTATAAGAGAATTTCCAAGATTGACATTCTTCAGTATAAAATGGAAACCCCAGTTCAAAAATGTATACAGTGTAAGAGCTCTGTTTAATTAAAATTTCAAATTAAATCTTTTAAATTATTATTTTTAATTTTAAATCAAATGGAAGTAGTGGTGGAATTCAGAGATGGTGGTAGTAGCAGCAATGTTGTTAAATCTCCCTGAACTCTTTCATTCCTACTATCTGAATAAAAGCAAACAATTGAAAGGAATGAATGACCTTATTTGAATCTTGATTCAAACAAACTGAAAAAAAAAAAAAAATCTTTTAACAATTCAACCAGAGAAATCTGAACAGTGATTGGCTATTTAATGATATTAAGAAATTCTTAATTTTTTAGATGCAATAATTAAGATACATATTGAAATAGTTACAGTTGAAATATAGATACTGCAGATTTGGTTCCAGATCATTGCAGTAAAGCAAATATCACAATAAAGAGAGTCGCACAATTTTTTTTTCTCAGTGCATATATACATTATGTTTGCATTATACTGCAGTCTATTAAATATGCAGTAGCATTATGTCTAGAAAACAATGTAATTATCTTAATTTTAAAAGCACTTTATTGCTGGAAAATGTTAACCATCATTTGATAAGACAGAGTTGCTACAATCCTTCAATTTCTAAAAAATTAAGTATCTGTGAAGCACAATAAAAGGAGATGTGCCAGTAATATTATCTGGAATTTGCCTATAAATAATCTGAGAGAGACGAGAATTAATGAGTGTGTAGATTTGGGGGGATTTAGGAGGAGAGGCTGCACCACACTGCTTATGGGATCTTAGTTCCCCACATAGGGATTGAACCTTGGCCTTTGGCAATAAGGCTATGGAGTCCTAACCACTGGACCTCCAGGGTAATTTCCCAATGGGTGTTTAGATGAAACAGAATTGTCTTTGCATTTATAGTTGTTGAAGATCTTTATTATGGATATATCAGGTTAATAATACTCGTCTTTTGAGTACATATGAGCATATTTGTAGTAAAAGAAAAAGTTAATGTTATATCAAAATAACTTGATTTTAGTTTAGATCAATGACTAAAAATTAAAATACAAAATGATAGTTAAGCAAATAGAAGTGATGAAGTGGAATATGAAAATATATGTAGTTAAGGCAACAGAAATCATTAAAAAAGAAGAGAAAAATAACAAAGTTCAGATAAGAGAAACACAAGACAAACAGATGATAGATTTAAACCAATTGTATTAATAAACTACTTTAACTGTAAATGATCTAGAAACTCCAAATGAAAATGAGAAACTGTCCAAGTAGATTTGGCTAACAAACACATGAAAAGATGCTCAACAACACTCATTATCAGAGAAATGCAAATCAAAACCACAATGAGGTACCATCTCATGCCTGTCAGAACAGCTGCCATCAAAAAGTCTACAAACAATAAATACTGGAGAGGGTGTGGAGAAAAGGGAACTTTCTTACACTGTTGGTGGGAATGCAAACTAGTACAACCGCTATAGAGAACAGTGTGGAGATTCCTTAAAAAACTGGAAATAGAACTGCCTTATGATCCAGCAATACATACCAAGAAAACCGGACATACACACCAAGAAAACCGAAATTGAAAGAGACACGTATACCCCAGTGTTCATTGCAGCATTGTTTACAATAGCTAGGACATGGAAGCAACCTAGATGTCCATCAGCAGATGAATGGATAAGAAAGTTGTAGTACATATACACAATGGAGCTATAAAAAAAAAAAAAAAAAAACCACGCATATGAGTCAGTTCTAATGAGGTCAATGAAACTGTAGCCTATTTCACAGAATGAAGTAAGGCAGAAAGAAAAGCACCAGTACAGTATATTAATGCATATATATAGAATTTAGAAAGATGGTAATGACGAACATATATGCAAGACAGCAAAAGAGACACAGATGTAAATGATATCATTGGACTTTGTGGGAGAAGGCAAGGGTGGGGTAATTTGAGAGAATAGCATTGAAACAAGTATATTACCATATGTGAAATAGATGACCAGTCCAAATTCGATGCATGAAACAGGGTACTGAAAGCCGATGCACTGGGACAACCCAGAGGGATGGGATGGGGAGGGAAATAGAAGGAGTTTCAGGATGAGGAGATACATGTACACCCATGGCTGATTCATCTCAATGTATGTCAAAAACCACCACAATATTGTAAAGTAACTAACTAGCCTCCAGTTAAAATAAATAATTTTTTTAAAGCAGTATTTAACTATTTTCTGTCTAGGGGAGAAAAAGCAATTTAAATATAGAGACATTTATGAACTTAGAAGGGAAGGGATGGGAATAGCATTAGATACAAAGAGATACTTCATAATAATAAAAGGACCAATTCATCAAGAAGACATAAAAATCTTAAATGTATATTTCTCTAATAGCAGAGTTCAAAACTGCAGAAAGCAAAAACTAGATCCACAATTATAATTGGAGTTTTTCACCACTCTCTCAGTAGTTTAGAATACAGACAAAAATAAAAAAGATGTGGAAGACTTGAACAGTACTGTCCGCCAATGGGACCTAGCCAACTTTATATATAGCACAATACATACTCTTTTCAATGGAACATTACTAAGGCGTAGTATTCTGAGTTATAAAACAAGTTTCAACAAGTGTTAAATAATTAAGTTCATATAAAGTGCATTCTCAGACCACAAGAAATTTAACTTCAAAATCAATTTTAAAAAAAGTTTTCACAAAAATTTTCTGCATATAGGAAATTAAACAACACACTGCCAAGTAGCCCATGGTGTAAAGAAGTCATAGGGTAAATTAGAAAATATTTTCAACCCACTAAAAATGGAAAGACATCAAAAATCTTGGGATGCAGCTTAACGCAATGCTTGGGGCAAAAGTATGGTTTGAAGTAATTATATTAGAAATTAAGAAAGATCTGAGATCAATGATCTAAAAATTTCCAATTATGAAGCTAGAAAATGAAGAGCAGATAAAATCCATAGTAAGTAGAAGAAAAGAAAGGATACATAAAAATCAATAAAATAGAAAACAGGAACAATAGATAATATAAATATAATCAAAAGCTATTTTTAAAGAGAGCAATACATTTGATTAAGTTATACTTCAACTCATCAAGGAGTAAAAAAAAGAGTGAACATATACCTCATTAGAATTAAAAGAGAAGACTTAGATGAAGTGGACAAAATCTTAGAAGACACAAATTACCAAAACTGACACACACAAAAATTGAAAACTTAAATCACCTTTTATCTATTTTATTGATTTATCCTCTGAAATCAATCAATATAATTCATCTTACAATAGACTAAAGGTAAAAGTACTTATAATCATCTCAGCATATACAGAAAAAGTTTTTGATAAAATTCAATACCCATTTGTGATTAAAAATATTCTCAAAGGATAGTATTAGAAGAAAGCCTCCTAAAACTGAAAAGACATTTGTGGGAAAACCGTACCACTAACATAATACTTTATGGTGAAAACAGTATTTTTCCTCTAACATTGAGAACAAGGTAAGAATATCTATTCCTACTACTTCTATGAAGAATTTTATTGGAAATCTTAGCTGGTATAATAAGGAAAGAAAAAGCATGCAAGCTGGAAAAGGTGTATTCTATTTTCAGATTATACTATTTTTACACAAGAGCTATTAAAACAAATAAATGAAGTCCAGGTCGGTTCAGTTCAGTCACTCAGTCATGTCCCTTGGAGTGGGAAATGGCAAACCTCTCCAGTATTCTTGCCTGGAAAATTCCGTGGGTTTGCAAAGAGTCAAACATGACTGAGCCACTGAGCATACACACACGTCAGCATCATACAGTGTGAGATGGTTCCTTTGTCTCTCCCCTTCAGTCTACATAACTCAACAAAGGATCACAAAACACCAAGATGCTGGAGAGACCTGTGCATCTGAACATGGGTAGATTGGAACACATAGAGGAGGCAGAACCAGGGAAACAGTGGTGCCCCAATCCTGGTCCTTGGCTGCAATGGAGACACCCATGATCCCAACTCTCCCCACCACTTTCTCCCTCCCATAGTGGTGGTGCCCATGACCCAGGTGACCCCAGACATGGCAGAGGAGCCCCCCATCACCATGCGCTCAGGGGTGACAACAATACCATTAATAGCAGCAGCAGCACCCAAGGTACCAGGAACCCTGGAGGAACTAGCAACAAAGACAAGGGCACAAGGGACACCTCTGGCAGAAGCAGTAGAGGGTGGAAAGTGCTGGTTCTCCAGTGCATCCAGAAGCAGCCCAGATGAGGGATACCAAAAACGTGCGTTAATGCCACCTACTGAAAAACAAAGGCCTTTAATTATCAGTCTGTTCAATTGTTAAAACCAAAACTTTACAATTCCATTTACCATTGTATCAAAAAGAATAAACTACCTAGGGATAAGCCTGCCTAAGGAGACACATGACCTGTACTTTGAAAACCATAAGATGCTGATGAAAGAAATTGAAAAAGACACAAACAGATGGAAAGATATATCATGTTTGTGGATTGGAATAATCAATATTGTCAAAATGACTATACTACCCAAGGCAATCTACAGATTCAATGCAATCCCTATCAAAAGAATTTTAGAATTTGCATAGAGACACAAAAGGCCCCAAATAGCCAAAGCAATCTTGAGAAAGAAACATGGAGCTGGAAAAATCAGGCTCCCTGACTTCAGACTATACGACAAAGTTACAATCATCAGAACAGTACAGTACTGGACCAAAAATATAAATATAGATCAATGGAACAGGATAGAAAACCTGGAAATAAACCCATACACCTATCGTCAGTTAATCGATGACAAAGGAGGAAAGACTACACAACAATGGAAAGACATTCTCTTCAACAAATAGTTCTGGAAAAACTGCACAGCTACATGTAAAAAAAAAAAAATGAAGTTAGATTATTCTTTAGCATCATACACAAAAATAAGCTCAAAATTGGTTCAAGACCTAAATGTGAGACCAGACACTGTAAAACTCCTAGAGGAAAACGTAGGCAGAACACTTTCTGACATAAACCACAGCAATATCTTTTTCAACCCATCTCCCAGAATAATGGAAATAAAAACAAAAATAAACAAATGGGGCCTACCTAAACTCAAAAGCATTTGCATAGCAAAGGAAACAACAAACAAAACAAAGACAACCCACAGACTGGGGAAAAATATTTGCTCAAATGATGTGACCAACAAGGGACTAGTTCTCAAATTTACAAACAGCTCATGATGCTTAACAGCATTAGAACAACCCAGTCAATAAATGGGCTGAAGACCTAAACAGATATTTCTCCAAATAAGAAATATAGATGGCCAATAGGCACATGAAAAGATGTTCAACACTGCTCATTATTAGAGAAATACAAGTCAGAACTACAATGATATATCACATCACACCAGTCAGAATGACTATCATCAGAAAATCCACAAACAAGAAATGCTGGAGAGGGTGTGGAAAGAAGGGAACCCTCCTACACTATTGGTGGTAATGTAAATTGGCATAGTCATTATGGAGAACAGTATGGAGGTTCCTTAAAAAACTAAAAATAGAGCTACCATCTGGTCAGATCAGTCGCTCAGTCGTGTCCGACTCTTTGCGACCCCATGAACCACAGCACACCAGGCCTCCCTGTCCATCATCAGCTCCCGGAGTTCACTCAGACTCATGTCCATCGAGTCAGTGATGCCATCCAGCCATCTCATCCTCTGCCGTCCCCTTCTCTTCTTGCCCCATCCCTCCCAGCATCAGAATCTTTTCCAATGAGTCAACTCTTCCCATGAGGTGGCCAAAGTACTGGAGTTTCAGCTTTAGCATCATTCCTTCCAAAGAAATCCCAGGGCTGATCTCCTTCAGAATGGACTGGTTGGATCTCCTTGCAGTCCAAGGGACTCTCAAGAGTCTTCTCCAACACCATATTCAAAAGCATCAATTCTTTGGCGCTCAGCCTTCTTCACAGTCCAACTCTCACATCCATACATGACCACAGGAAAAATCATAGCCTTGACTAGATG
>NW_011494735.1:911648-911998 GCF_000754665.1 Bison bison bison
AGCCCAGAAAAATAAAGTCTGACACTGTTTCCACTGTTTCCCCATCTATTTCCCATGAAGTGATGGGACCAGATGCCATGATCTTCGTTTTCTGAATGTTGAGATTTAAGCCAACTTTTTCACTCTCGACTTTGACCTTCATCAAGAGGCTTTTGAGTTCCTCTTCACTTTCTGCCATAAAGGTGTGTCATCTGCATATCTAGGTTATTGATATTTCTCCCAGCAACCTTGATTCCAGTTGTGTTTCTTCCCATCCAGCGTTTCTCATGAGGTACTCTGCATATAAGTTAAATAAACAGGGTGACAATATACAGCCTTGACGTACTCCTTTTCCTATTTGGAACCAATCT
>NW_011494735.1:912098-913023 GCF_000754665.1 Bison bison bison
TCAGAGAGAATAAAAGAAAAACGAATTAAAAGAAATGAGGACAATCTCAGAGACCTCCAGGACAATATTAAAGGCTACAACATTCGAATCATAGGGGTTCCAGAAGAAGAAGACAAAAAGAAAGACCATGAGAAAATACTTGAGGAGATAATAGTGGAAAAGTTCCCTAAACTGGGGAAGGAAATAATCACCCAAGTCCAAGAAACCCAGAGAGTCCCAAACAGGATAAACCCAAGGAGAAACACCCCAAGACACATATTAATCAAATTAACAAAGATCAAACACAAAGAACAAATATTAAAAGCAGCAAGGGAAAAACAACAAATAACACAATTCCCATAAGGATAACAGCTGATCTTTCAATAGAAACTCTTCAAGCCAGGAGGGAAAGGCAAGACATACTTAAAATGATGAAAGAAAATAACCTACAGCCCAGATTATTGTACCCAGCAAGGATTTCATTCAAGTATGAAGGAGAAATCAAAAGCTTCTCAGACAAGCAAAAGCTGAGAGAATTCTGCACCACCAAACCAGCTCTCCAACAAATACTAAAGGATATTCTCTAGACAGGAAACACAAAAATGCTGTATAAATTCGAACCCCAAACAATAAAGTAAATGGCAACAGGGTCATACTTGTCAATAATTACCTTAAACGTAAATGGGTTGAATGCCCCAACCAAAAGACAAAGACTGGCTGAATGGATACAAAAACAAGACCCCTACATATGTTGTCTACAGGAGACCCACCTCAAAACAGGGGACACATACAGACTGAAAGTGAAGGGCTGGAAAAAGATTTTCCATGCAAATAGGGACCAAAAGAAAGCAGGAGTAGCAATACTCATATCAGATAAAATAGAGTTTAAAACAAAGGCTGTGAAAAGAGACAAAGAAGATCACTACATAATGATCAAAGGATCAAT
>NW_011494735.1:913123-916888 GCF_000754665.1 Bison bison bison
TCCATGTCCAGTTCTAACTGTTGCTTTCTGACCTGCATACAAATTTCTCAAGAGGCAGATCAGGTGGTCTGGTATTCCCATCTTTTTCAGAATTTTCCACAGTTTATTGTGATCCACACAGTCAAAGGCTTTGGCATAGTCAATAAAGCAGAAATAGATGTTTTTCTGGAACTCTCTTGCTTTTTCCATGATTCAGCGGATGTTGGCAATTTGATCTCTGGTTCCTCTGCCTTTTCTAAAACCAGCCTGAACATCAGGAAGTTCATGGTTCACATATTGCTGAAGCCTGGCTTGGAGAATTTTAAGCATTACTTTACTAGCGTATGAGATGAGTGCAATTGTGCGGTAGCTACCATATGACCCTGCAATCCCACTCCTGGGCATATATCCAGAGAAAAACATGATCTGAAAGGATATATGCACCCCATTATTCATTACAGCACTGTTTACTATAGCTAAGACATGAAAGCAACCTAAATGTCCATTGATAGAGGAATGGATATAGAAGATGTAGTATATATACAATGGACTATTATTAAGCCATTAAAAAGAATGAAATAATGCCATTTGTAGCAACATGGATGGGCCTAGAGATTGTTAGACTGAGTGATGTAAGTCAGACAGAGAAGGAGAAATTTCATATGACATCCCTTGTATGTGGAATTGAAAAAGAAATTATGCAAATGAACTTACTTACAAAACAGAAAGAGACTCACAGACTTAGAAAACAAACTTATGGGTTCCAGGGGGAAGAATGAGGAGAAAGGATAGTTAGAGCGTTTGGGATGGACATGGACACAGTGCTATATTTAAAGTGAATAACCAACAAGGACTTACTGTACAGTGCATGGAACTCTGCTCCATTTTTGTTGTGGCAACCTGGAAGGGAGGAGAGTTTGGAGAAGAATGGATATGTGTATATGTATGGCTGAGTCCCTTCACTGTTCACCTGAAATTATCATGATATTGTTAATAAGCTATACCCCAATAGAAAATAAAAAGTTTAAAATAAAAAAATCAAGTTCAATTCAGTTCAGTAGCTCAGTCATGTCCGACTCTTTGCAACCCCATGAACCACAGCATGCCAGGCCTCCCTGTCCATCACCAACTCCCGGAGTTTACTCAAACTCATGGCCATTGAGTTGGTGATGCCATCCAACCATCTTATCCTCTGTCATCCCCTTCTCCTCCTGCCCAAAGCTTTGCCTAAAAAGAAAGTTGCTTGCTATTCAATTTGCTATTCAAATATACCAACAGAAGAATGATTCATCTAGCACCATGAAAAACCACAGTAACACAGTATCACACACACACACACAGAGAAATAATAATAATAATAAACTTCTGAAACCAAGCTTAAAGACTGGTAAGGTTGGTATCTTAACTAATAAAGAACTCAAAATAGCTATCATGAAGAAACTCAACAAGCTAAAAGAAAACTCATAAAGGCAATTCAGAGTGTTCAGGAATAAAATTAATTATCAAAAGGGATATTTTGCTAGAGATTGAAACTATAATAAAGAACCAAATAGAAATTGTAGAGCTGAAAATTTCACTAACTGAGCTGAAAAATTCTTGCAAAGCATTGGAAATAGTACTGACCATATTGAAGAGAGAATTAGCAACCTTGAAGATAAAAATCTAGAAGTGATTTAAATAGAGAGAGAACTGACTTAAAAAAAAAAAAAAGACACCCTATAATAACTATTGGACACCATTAGAAAAGACAACATAAAGATAATGAGTATCCCAGAAGAAGAAAAAGAAGGTAACAGAATTTATTTGAAAAAGTAATAACTGAGAACTTTCCAAACCCAAGGATAGAACTATGTATTCAAATCAACAAAGCTAACATAACACCTAATTATCTAAATACAAAGAGATGTTCTCCAAAATACATTGTCAGTCATAAGGAAAGAATTTTAAAGGCAGCTTTGGCAAAAATGGGCACCAGTTAGGCTGATGTCCCAGTAGAGTATCAGTGCATTTCTCAGAAGAAACTCTATAGGCCAAGAGAGAATGAAATGAAGAATGAAAACTGAAAATATTGAAAGATTTAAAAACTTATCAGCCAAGAATATTCCAGTGAGGTTATCATTCAGATATAAAAGAGAAATAAAGGCTTCCCCAAGACAGGCAAAAGCTGAGGGAGCTCATCACTATTAGACCTTCCTTATAAGAAGTGTTGAAATGAACCTTTCTACCTGAAATGAAATTGCAAAGATACATAAAACTTGAGTAAGTTGATAAATAGAGTCAGAAAATTACATTTCTATGTCAGAATAGGTTATTAAGCAATTATAGCATAAATGTTGAAAGAAAGCTTTAAAAATGACCTCAATTTGGCAACAAATTTGCAACATAAAAGGGGGTAATTTGTGACAATAAAAGGGGAAGAAGAAGAAAAGGATGAAACCTGAAGATAAAATTCTATCTTAAGGGAAAAAAAAAAAAAAAAGACTATTTATATAAACCTCCTGGTAACCACAAAGCAAAAATGTAGAACAGACATAAAAACATTTAAAAATTTAAAAACATAAAACATTATGCAGAACCACCAAAGTAAAATAGCAAACAGAAATTCAAGGAAAAATAATCAATGGAGATATTGAGCAACCAGTAAACAAAAGATAAAATGGCAGTTCTAAGTCTGTATCTGTTGGTAATCACCCTAAATGTAAACAGACTGAATTCACCAATCACAGTACACATTATGCCTGGGTGGATTAAAAGCAATATCCAACTATACACTTCCCCCAGGAGACTCAGCTCAGCTTTAAGGACAAACATAGGTTAGAAATGAAGTGATACTTCGAGCAGCCAAAAGAAAGCAGGTGTAACCATACTCATATCAGAAAGGAACGACTTTATGCTAAAGAAGGTATTAAGAGACATGGCCCCATTAAAAATTATTTTTTGCTCAGTTCCCTAACCTGAACCAAGGTTTTGATCTAGAACCTGCTGGCTGAAAATACACAATTAGGTCCCTAGGAGGAAGAACACTTCAACAACCCCTCTTCTAGGTTTCTCCTGAGGAAGAAACGTCCATAGAAGTATGGAGAACTTGCTGCCTGAACTCCAATGGAGAAGAAGCTGCAGGTTTCCCTGGTAACTGATGAGCCACGCTGACGTCATTGGCCCCGTAAGTGATGCATCCTCCTCTGCTCCGGGTTGTGAAGGTTCCTGCGGTCCTTAGTCCGCCACCGCCAGCCACGGTGGGGTGTAGTTCCATGACCTTTCGCTTCAGACAGCGCGACTGAACAAAGAGAAGAAATACAGCTCCACCCATCAGAACACCGACACAAGCTTCCCTAACCAGGAAACCTTGATAAGCCACCTGTTCAAACCCACACACAGCGAGGAAAAGCCATAATAAAGAGAACTCCACAAACTGCCAGAATACAGAAAGGACACCCCAAACTCAGCAATTTAAAAACAAGGTGAAGAGACAGAGGAATAGCCAGCAGATAAAGGAACAGGATAAATGCCCACCAAACCAAACAAAAGAGGAAGAGATAGGGAATCTACCTGATAAACAATTCCGAATAATGATAGTGAAATTGATCCAAAATCTTGAAATTAAAATGGAATCACAGATAAATAGCTTGGAGACAAGGATTGAGAAGATGCAAGAAAGGTTAACAAGGACCTAGAAGAAATAAAAAAGAGTCAATATATAATGAATAATGCAATAAATGAAATTAAAAACACTCTGGAGGCAACAAATAGTAGAATAACAGAGGCAGAAGATAGGATTAGTGAATT
>NW_011494735.1:918114-918778 GCF_000754665.1 Bison bison bison
AAACCCATCACAAGCACGGAAATTGAAACTGTAATCAAAAATCTTCCAGCAAACAAAAGCCCAGGTCCAGACGGCTTCACAGCTGAATTCTACCAAAAATTTAGAGAAGAGCTAACACCTATCCTGCTCAAACTCTTCCAGAACATTGCAGAGGAAGGTAAACTTCCAAACTCATTCTATGAGGCCACCATCACCCTAATACCAAAACCTGACAAAGATCCCACAAAAAAAGAAAACTACAGGCCAATATCACTGATGAATATAGATGCAAAAATCCTAAACAAAATTCTAGCAATCAGAATCCAACAACACATTAAAAAGATCATACACCATGACCAAGTGGGCTTTATCCCAGGGATGCAAGGATTCTTCAATATCCGCAAATCAATCAATGTAATACACCACATTAACAAATTGAAAAACAAAAACCATAGGATTATCTCAATAGATGCAGAGAAAGCGTTTGACAAAATTCAACACCCATTTATGATAAAAACTCTCCAGAAAGCAGGAATAGAAGGAACATACCTCAACATAATAAAAGCTATATATGACAAACCCACAGCAAACATTATCCTCAATGGTGAAAAATTGAAAGCATTTCCTCTAAAGTCAGGAACAAGACAAGGGTGCCCACTTTCACCATTACTATTCAACATAGTTT
>NW_011494735.1:919075-921142 GCF_000754665.1 Bison bison bison
TACTCAGCCATTAAAAAGAATACATTTGAATCAGTTCTAATGAGGTGGATGAAACTGGAGCCTATTATACAGAGTGAAGTAAGCCAGAAGGACAAACACCAATACAGTATACTAACGCATATATATGGAATTTAGAAAGATGTTAACGATAACCCTGTGTACGAGACAGCAAAAGAGACACTGATGTATAGAACAGGCTTATGGACTCTGTGGGAGAGCGAGAGAGGGTGGGAAGATTCGGGAGAAAAAAAAAAAAAAGAAGGTATTAAGAGACAAGGATGGATATTAAGTCACGATATTTATTAACATATATGTACTTAATATAGGAATGTCAAAATAAATAAAACAGTTATTAACACATCTAGGGTAAAAGCTGGCAGCAGTACAATAATCATGGGGACATTTAACACCCCATTACATCAGTGGAAGAGATTCCTTGGTGGCTCAGATGGTGAAGAGTCTGCCTGTAATGTGGAAGACCTGGGTTCTGTCCCTGGGATGGGACGATCTCCTGAAAAAGGAAATGGCAACCCGCTCCAGTATTCTTGCCTGGAAAATCTCATGGACAGAGGAACCTGGCAGGCTACAGTCCATGAGGTTACAAAGAGTCAGACATGACTGAACAACTTCACTTTCACTTTCTTTTCACTTACATCAATGGATAGATAATCCAGAGAGAAAGTCAGCAAAGAATATCAGCCTTAAACATTATTAGGTCAGGTGGACTTAATACGTGTATACAGTACATTCCATCCAAGAGCAGCAGAATATACATTCACAAGTACACATGGAACAGTCTCCAAAATAGATCACATGTTAGGGCACAAAACAAGTCTAAGTAAATTTAAGAAGTTTGAAATGATATTAAATGTCTTTTCTGACCACAACAGTAAAAATCTAGAAATCAGCAATAAGAAGAAATGAAGATTTCTCAACACAAATGAAAATATGACATACCAAAATCTGTGGAAGGCAGCAAAAGTGCTGCTTAAAAAAAAACTTTTATAGCAATATAGGCCTACCACAATCAATGAGCTAAATGTCAAATACACAATCTTAGCTTACGCCTAATGGAACTAGAAAAAGAAGGAAAAAGACCCTGCATAGCCAAACAATCCTGAGAACAAATCTGGAGGTATCATGCTCCCTGATTTTAAGGTATACTACATAGCTGTAGTTTTAAGAACAGCATGATAATGTCAGAAAAACAGACATACAGATCAATGGAAGAAAAGTCAGAGCCCAGAAATAAACCCACAAATATACAGACAACTAATTTACAATTTAGTTTTTTTGGGCTGTCTGAGGAGGCCTTACAAATAGCTATGAAAAGAAGGGAAGTGAAAAGCAAAGGAGAAAAGGAAAGATATACCCATTTGAATGCAGAGTTCCAAAGAATAGCAAGGAGAGATAATAAAGCCTTCCTGAGTGATCAACGGAAAAAAAATAGAGGGAAACAATAGAATGGGAAAGACTAGAGATCTCTTCAAGAAAATTAGAGGTTCAAAGCACGATAGTGGATGCTTGGGGCTGGTGCACTGGGATAACTCAGAGGGATGGTATGGGGAGGGAGGAGAGAGGAGGGTTCAGGATGGGGAACACATGTATACCTGTGGCAGATCCATTTCAATATTTGGCAAAACTAATATAATATTGTAAAGTTTCCAAAAATAAAATAAAATTTAAAAAAAGAAAGAAAGAAAATTAGAGATACAAAGGGAAGATTTCATGCAAAGATGGGCTCGATAAAGGACAGAAATGGTATGGACCTAACAGAAGCAGAAGATATTAAGAAGAGGTGGCAAGAATACACAGAAGAACTGTACAAAAAAGGTCTTCACAACCCAGATAATCACGATGGTGTGATCACTCACCTAGAGCCAGATATCCTGGAATGTGAAGTCAAGTGGTCCTTAGAAAGCATCACTACGAACAAAGCTAGTGGAGGTGATGGAATTCCAGTTGAGCTCTTTCAAATCCTGAAAGATGATGCTGTGAAAGTGCTGCACTCAATATGCCAGCAAATTTGGAAAACTCAGCAGTGGCCACAGGACTGGAAAAGGTCCG
>NW_011494735.1:921551-922177 GCF_000754665.1 Bison bison bison
CAGACCACCTGACCTGCCTCTTGAGAAACCTGTATGCAGGTCAGGAAGCAACAGTTACAACTGGACATGAAACAACAGACTGGTTCCAAATAGGAAAAGGAGTACGTCAAGACTGTATATTGCCACCCTGCTTATTTAACTTCTGTGCAAGTACATCATGAAAAACGCTGGGCTGGAAGAAGCACAAGCTAGAATCAAGATTGCCAGGAGAAATATCAATAACCTCAGATATGCAGATGTACCACCCTTATGGCAGAAAGTGAAGAGGAACTAAAGAGCCTCTTGATCAAAGTGAAAGAGGAGAGTGAAAAAGTTGGCTTAAAGCCCAACATTCAGAAAACGAAGATCATGGCATCTGGTCCCATTACTTAATGGCAAATAGATGAGGAAACAGTGAAAACAGTGATTGACCTTATTTTTCTGGGCTCCAAAATCACTGCAGATAGTGACTGCAGCCATGAAATTAAAAGACGCTTACTCCTTGGAAGGAAAGTTATGACCAACCTAGACAGCATATTCAAAAGCAGAGACATTACTTTGTCAGCAAAGGTCCATCTAGTCAAGGCTATGGTTTTTCCAGTGGTCATGTATGGATGTGAGAGTTGGACTATAAAGAAAGACTGAGG
>NW_011494735.1:922277-952218 GCF_000754665.1 Bison bison bison
TGATGCTTTTGAACTGTGGTATTGGAGAAGACTCTTGAGAGCCCCTTGGACTGCAAGGAGATCCAACCAGTCCATCCTAAAGGAGATCAGTCCTGGGTGTTCATTGGTAGGACTGATGCTAAAGCTGAAACTCCAATACTTTGGCCATCTGATGCGAAGAGCTGACTCATTTGAAAAGACCCTCATGCTGGAAATGATTGAGGGCAGGAGAAGAAGGGGACGACAGAGGATGAGATGGCTGGATGGCGTCACCGACTCAATGGACATGCGTTGGGTGGACTCCGGGAGTTGGTGATGGACAGGGAGGCCTGGCATGCTGTGGTTCATGGGGTCGCAAAGAGTCGGACATGACTGAGTGACTGAACTCAACTGAACTGAATTTACAAAAGTTATGACCCATACCATACACTGGAGACAGAAAAGTCTCTTTAATAAATGATGTCAGGGAAGCTGGACAGTCACAAATAATAATGAAAGTAGATGCTGTCATACATGAATGGATAAAACTGGATCAAATGGATTGAATGCATGCATGCTATTTCGCTTCAGTCATGTCTGATTCTTTGTGACCCTATGGACTGTATCCCACCAGGGTCCTCTGTCCATGGGGATTCTCCAGGCAAGAATACTGGAGTGGGCTACGATGCTCTTCTCCAGGGGATCTTCCCGACCCAGGGATTGAACCCATGTCTCCTATAGCTCCTGCATTGCAGGTGGATCCTTTATCACTGAGCCACCACAGAATGGATTGAATTCTTGAATGTATGACCTGAAACCATAAAACTCCTAAAAGAAAACATAAGTAGTACACTTTACATTGATCTTAATAGTATCTTTTTGGATACTGGCAAGAGAAAAATTGGAAAAAGTGAAAATAAATTAATGGGACTGCCATCAAACTAAAAAGCTTCTGTACAGCAAAGGACACCATCTCCAAAATTAGTGGAATGGGATATAATCATCAGCCCTTTAGTACTGAGCACACTGTAGTGTATACAGAATTCAATTATAATGTTCATATAAATATTAGATAATGTTGTAAGCCAATTTTACCTTAATTAAGAAAAAAAATCAAAAAGGATCCCATGTCTTCCTTACCCAGTTTCTCTCTGTAATAACATTTTGCATACCTGTACTGCAATATCACTGTCAATAGCTTGCCTATTGACATTATTGCAATCCACCAGTCTTATTCAAGTTTCCCCAGTTTTATTGTATATGTCTGTGTCTTTTATGTCACAGTTGTACACCTGTGTATCCACTAGCACAGATAAGATACAGTTCCATCACAAGGATCCCTGACATTGCTGTTGTAATCACAACCACTTTCCTCCACTCTCCCCCACTCAGACCTCTCCATCCCTTCCATTAACTGCTGACAAACATTATGTTTTCCATTTCAATAATTTTATCATTTAAGAATGTGACCTTTTTTACAACCTATTTTAAAGGTTACATACTTAAAGGTCTTAAATAACCTTTAAGTATGTAACCTTCAAAGACAAGCTTTTTTAATCAGCATAATTCTCTGGAGATTTGTATTGATATATCAATAGTTTGCTCCTTTTTATTGCTGGCTAGTATTGCATAATACTGGCTGTTACACTTTTTAACCATTCACCGATTGAAGGATATCTACGCTATTTCCAGTTTTAAATTCTGAAAAGTTATTTTGAAATATTTTAATTTAATTATTACATGACAAAACTTAAAACAACTAAATTGTTTTCCGTATGTAATTAAACACAAGAGAATTTTCAAATATTACAACGTTAACCATTTGTAAACTGTCTAAAGTACCTTTAAGATCTTTTTCCTGAGTTGAACTATAAGGAAATTTACTTGAATTTTATAATATACAGATAAATGGTAAATGTAGTAATCATCCTGTGTCACTTCTAATTGGAGCCTAGGAGAAATATATCTAGTAGTATTTAGGGAAAAGGGATTTTGTTCTAGAAAAAGGTAATTCGTAAGACATCTAGGGTCAGCTAGATATTTCCCATCTAATGAGGTGGATGAAACTGGAGCCTATTATACAGAGTGAAGTAAGCCAGAAGGAAAAACACCAATACAGTATAATAACGCATATATATGGAATTTAGAAAGATGGTAACAATAACTCTGTGTAC
The DNA here is from genome assembly GCF_000754665.1 of Bison bison bison. NCBI lineage: Eukaryota > Metazoa > Chordata > Mammalia > Artiodactyla > Bovidae > Bison > Bison bison. Next base: position 924,410 of record NW_011494735.1, read on the forward strand.
GAGACAGCAAAAGAGACACTGATATATAGAACAATCTTATGGACTCTAGGGGAGAGGGAGAAGGTGGGAAGATTTGGGAGAATGGCATTGAAACATGTAAAATATCATGTATGAAACGAGATGCCAGTCCAGGTTCGATGCACGATACTGGATGCTTGGGGCTAGTGCACTGGGACGACCCAGAGGAATGGTATGGGGAGGGAGGAGGGAGGAGGGTTCAGGATGGGGAACATATGTATACCTGTGGCGGATTCATTTTGATATTTGGCAAAACTAAAACAATTATGTAAAGTTTAAAAGTAAAATAAAATTAAAAAAAAAAAAGATTAACTTACAGTCTGTTGGGCAATGAAATGGTTCTGACATATCCTTCATTTCATTTTCAAAATGATTGAGAACTTTTGGCCTGATATTTCAACTTCAGAGGTTTCAGGAAAGATCAGGGAAATCAACTCTAAAATACAAATTTCTCAACAATTTTAAATTTGTTTTTGTTTTGAAATTACATTCTTCAGAGTCCTTGTAAAATTGATTTGCATATTCAAATACAAATGGTCTTGTGGTTTTAAATAATCTGTTCTGCTTTAGCTAAGAGTTTGTTATTTTAAGCTTTCTCAGACAGCAGTCAGTATCAGAAAAAAGGCTGTAAAAATTTCAGGGAACTTGCTAGCTAAGAAAGTGTTTAATGAATAACTAGCCGTTAATTGTCTCTTGCTGGTTTATTTAATTACCCATCAGTCCCCAACCTTTTTGACACCAGTGACTGGTTTCATGGAAGACAATTTTTTCACAGACAGAGGGGTGGAGTGGTTCAGGTGATAATTGAGCAATGAGGGAGATAAATGCAGGCCATAATGAAATTGATAGGGAGCAGCATATGAAGCTTCACTCACATGCCTGCCACTTACCTCCTGCTGTGCAGCCCAATTCCTAGCAGAGATTCGGGGACCCCTACAATTACCCATGAAACTAGATGAATTCTCCCCACAGCTTTCTGCTCTCTGCCTGTGTTTCTAAAATGTCCATTCAGCTATCTTTTCTTTTTTCCATTCAACACACAAAAGTGAAGAAAAGGCCAGGTAACTCTCCTTTCTCTGTCATGTGTCAAAGATCTTGACTGAACTGCCCACTCAGATCCAGTTTCCAAGGTACCTGACTTACTGAGGAAGTGTCACCCCCAACTCCTTTCACATCCCTTTGCCTTTTAATGAACAGGTTGTTTATACAGAATAGATTTTTATTCAGGTATAGGTGATTTACAATATTATATAATTTTTAGGTGTGCAACATAGTGATTCACAATTTTTAAAAATTGTACTCCATTTATAGTCATTATAAAATATTGGCTGTATTCCCTATGCTGTACAGTATATCATTGTAGTTCATTTATTTTATATACAGTTGTTTCCACCTCTTAATTCCCTACTTCATTTTGCCTCTCCCCCTTCTCTCTTCCTACTTGTAATGACTAGTTTCTTCTCTATTATATTTGTCAGTATGTTTCTTTTTTGTTGTGTTCACTGGCTTATATTATTTTTCAGATTTCACACATAAGTCATGTCATACAGTATTTGACTTTCTCTACCTGACTTATTTCTATGCATAAAGCCATCCCTATTCATCCATGTTATAGCAAACAGCAAATTTTCATTCTTTTTTATGGCTGACTAGTATCCAGTTGTGCATGTATATACCACATCTTCTTTATCCATTTATCTATTGATGGACACTCAGATTGCTTCCATATGTTGGCTATTGTAAATAATGCTGCTAATAACATTGGGGTTCAGGTATCTTTTCAAGTTAGTGTTTCTGTTTTCTTCAGATTAAGTACCCAGGAGTAGAATTGCTGGATCAAATAGTAGTTCTATTTTTAGGTTTTTGAGGAACTTCCACAGTGCCAAGTTACATTCACACCAGCTGTGTAGAAGGGTTCCCTTTTCTCCACATCATTCCCAACATTTGTTGTTTGTGGTCTTTTTGATGATAGCATTCTGACCAGTATGCGGTGATATCTCACTGGGTTTTTTATTGTGTTTCCCTGATTATTAGTGATGTATATGTATCCCCTCCCTCTAGAGCCTCTCCCCACCCCCAACCCACCCCTCTCGGTCGTCACAGAGCACCAGGCTGGGCTCCCTATGTTATATGGCAGCTTCCTGCTAGCTACCTATTTTACACATAGGAGTGTATATTTGTCAATGCTACTTTCTCAGTTTGTCCTAACCTCTCTTTCTCCCACTGTGTCCTCAAATGCAAAAGCTTTTAAGTTTAACTAGGTCTCATTTGGGCTTCTCTGGTAGCTCAGTGGTAAAGAATCTGCCTACCAATGTGGGATATGCAGGCTCAATCCCTAGGTCAGGAAGATCCCCTGAAGAAGGAAGTGGCAATCCATTCCAGGGCTCTTGCCTGGGAAGGCCCATGGATAGAGGAGCCTGGAGGGCTAAAATCCATGGGGTCACAAGAGTCGGACACGACTGCAACTAAACAACGGCAAAGTCTCATTTGTCTATTTTTGCTTTTGCTTCCTTTGCCTTAGGAGACAAATAAAAAAAAATACTACTGTGATTTATGTCAAGGTGTTTTACTTTTGTCTTCTTCTCCAAGTTTTATGGTTTCTGGTCTTACATTTATTTAGGTTTTTAACTCATTTTGAGTTTGCTTTTGTATGTGGTGTGAGGAAGTGTTCTAATCTCATTCTTTTGTGTGTAGCTTTCCTGTTTTCCCAGCATCACTTATTGAAGAGACTGTCTTTTGTCCATTGTATTTTCTTGCCTCTTTGTCATAGATTAACTGGTCATAAAAATGGGATTTTTTCTGGGCTCTCTGTTGTGTTCCATTGATCCGTGTGTCTGTTTTTCTGCCAGTATCATACTATTTAGATTACTATATCTCTGTAGTATAGATTGAAGTCAGGGAGGGTGATGCCTCTAGTCCTACTCTTTTTTTCTCAAGGTGTTTTTGCTATTCAGAGTGTTTTGTGTTTCCATACCAATGGAATACTACAAACAACTATATGCCAATAAAATGGATAATCTATAAGAAACAAATTCCTAGAAATGTACAATCTTCCAGGACTGAACCAAACAGAAACAGAAAATATGAATAGACCCATTACAGTACTAAAATTGAACCAGTAATAAAAACTCCAAACTTTGCATCACAGGTGAATTCTACCAAATATTTAGAGAATTAACACCTATCCTCAAACTATTAGGAAAAAATAGCAGAGGAAGGAATACTTCTGAATGAATTCTAAGGGGCCAGAACCTCTCTGCTACCAAAACCAGAGAAAGATACCACACAAAAAAATTATAGGTCAATAACACTGATGAACATAGATATAGAAATCTTCAATAAAATATTAGCAAACTGAATCCAACAATACAGTAAAAATACCATACACCATGATCAAGTGAGATTTATCTCATGGATGCAAGGATGGTTCAGTATCCACAAATCAGTCAATGTGATATATCACATTAACAATTTAAAGCCTAAAAGCCATGTGATAGTGCCAGTGGATCCAAAAAAAGCTTTTGACAAAATTCAACACCCCTCACTGACTCAATGGACATGAGTTACAGCAAACTCCTAGAGATGGTGAAGGACAGGGAAGCCTGGCATGCTGCATCCATGGGGTCGCAGAGTCAGACAAAACTTAGCAACTGAACAATAATAATAACATCCATTTATGATAAAAACTCTTCAGAAGGTGGGTATATAGGAAACATGTGTGCATACTCAGTCACTTAGTCATGTCCAAGTCTTTGCGACCCTGTGAACTGTAGCCTGCCAGGTTCCTTTGTCCATGGGATTGTCCTGGCAAGTATACTGGAATAGGTTGCCATTCCTCCTCCAAGGAATGTTCCCGACTCAGGGATCAAACCAGTGCTCCTGCATTAAAGGCAGATTCTTTACCACTAGGCCACCAGGAAAGCCATAGAGGGAACATAATTCAGTATAATAAAGGCCATATATGATAAACCTATGGCTAACATGACACTCAGTGGTGAAAAGTTAAAACATTTTCTCTAAACAAGACAAGCATGCCCACTCTTATTCATTGTGTGTGTGTGTGTGTGTATGTGTGTGTGTGCTCAGTCACTCAATTGTGTCCAGCTCTTTGTGACCCCCAAGGATTATATAGCCTGCCAGATTTCTGTCCATGGAATTTCCCAAGCAAGAATACTCGAGTGGCTTGCCATTTCTTTCTCCAGGGGATCTTCCCTACCCAGGGATCAAACCCAGTCTTCTGCATTGGCAGGCAGATTCTTTACCACTGAGCCACCTGGGAAGCCCTTTATACAACATGATATTAGCCATTTTAGGTAATCAGACAAGAACAATAAAAGGAATCCAGGTTGCAAAAGGAGAAGTAAAACTGTCACTGTTTGCAGGCTGCATGATTATACTATATACAGAAAATTCTAAAGATGATACCAAAAAACTACTAGAGCTCATCAGTGGATTTGGTAAAGTTTCAAGATACAAGAGCAATATACAGAAATTTGTTGCATTGCTATATAGTAATAATGAGTTATCAGAAAGGGAATTTGAGGGAATACCATTGCATCAAAAAGAATAAACTATCTAGGAATAGACTTACCTAAGGAGGTAAAAGACCTGTACTCAGAAAACTACAAGTACACTGATGAAATAAATTGAAGACAACAGAAATGGGGAGATTAGAAGAATTAATATTGTTAAAAAGACCATACTACCAGAGGCAATATCAGAGTCACTACAATCCCTATCAAAATACCAGAAGCATTTTTTAAAGAATAGATCTTTCAGTGAGAGCTGTCAGCAGTATTTACAACTTCTTCAAAGCTTTTTTTTTTTTAATACATGTTTCAATAGATCAGTTTTAAGTATGGTTTTTACATGCCAATAGCCTATGGGAGTAAGGACTGTGAAAGAAAAAAAAAAAAATCAGAGGCACTAAGAACCTGAAAGAAAGAGTATAATGTGGGTGGCTGCTGCTGCCTGGAAAAACTCATCATTTATCCTGTGGCCCTCTTCACAACAGATGCAGAATCCTTCTTCCCTCCCCTTCTACTACCCTTGTTTTCAGCTACTGGCCTCTCTTCCCTGGATTACTTCAGAAACCTTTTAAACTCATCTCCCTGCTTTAGCCCTGGCCCCTCCACAACCACTCTATTGTGTTCTCCACAAAACTCCCACAGTAACCCTTTACAACTGGAAGCCAGATCACACTGCTATTGTAGACTCTCATGGCTTCTCATGAATAAAAACCCATAAATAGAAACCACCCCTACAAAGTCCTATACACTCTGCTCATGTGAAACACGCTTCTCTGACCTCGCCTTCCAATACTGTCTTCCTTGCTCACTTTGCTGCAGCTTCTGTTCTTTCAGATACTGAGCAGGCTTCCATCTTGGGCTTTCACACTTGCCTGGAAAGCTTTCTCCTCAGATACCTACTGGGAGCACTCCCTTCCATCTCTGCTCAATCATCGCTTTACATTAGAGTCCTTACCTGAGATCCCTATTAAAAAAAAAAAAAAAAACTATCCCTGCTGGACTCTGTACTTTTAACTCTTTTGTTTCTCTTTTTAGTAATAATGATACTATGTTAATATTTATAAATATAAACATATTTGTATGTTTATCTGTTTTTTCCTGTGCGGCCACTTAAAATGTAAGCTCCATGAAAGCAGAGATCTTTTCTGTTTAGTGCTGTGACACCATAGACTGGAAAAATACCTTGAGCCTAGGAATCATGTGGTAAATATTGTTGCATAAAGTAACCAATCTGTGTCCCCTTTGTGGTATACTGTAGTTAGCAAAGGTGGCAGAACAACCTAAGAGCAGAGGAACCGGGGAATACTAAAGGAAGCATAAGTATATAGCATGAGAATAGTATGAATTGGTTTTGACACGTAATAATAATTATTAACTTAGCAGTTTTGAGAATGAATGTTAAATTCTATCCTCATGATTGTGAAGTTGTCAGTTTTATTTGAAAACTGTGTTGCTCTACATAGTGTTGCTCTAGTGTTGCTCTGCATATCTTGATGTATATTTAATCAGATGTTTACAAGATTAGAACTATAATATTTTTCCAATGAAATGAACCTTTTATTATTATGAATCATTTATGCTTGATGACTAATTTTGCCTTAAAATCCGTTATGTCTTTTATTGTGTGGTTTCACCAGTTTTCTTTTCATTAATTTTGTTTGTCACATCTTTTCATTATTATTGCAGCTATCTGCATTCATATACTTAGGCATGTCTTCTGAATAGCATGTGTAGTAATTTCCCCTCCATTCTAACCAGTGCCTGTTCATCAAATTACATCTTGTTTACATTTATCCACATGCAAAACAGTTTTCTGTTCATAATTTCTTTCTCTTTTCTTGAAAAATAGTTGATATACATTTTTATGTTAGTTTCAGGTGTGCTACATGATCTGACATTTGCATACACTATGAAAGGATCACCGTAGTCATGTGCACCATACACATTTATTAATAGTATCTGCCATATTCTTTATGCTATATATTACATCCTCATGGCTTATTTATTTTATAACTGGAGGTTTGTACCTCTTAGTTCCCTTCATCTGCTTCTCCCAACAATTCCTACCTGCCTTTCTTCCGACAACCACCTGTTTGTTTTCTGTACCCGAGTCTGTTTTGTTGTTTTCTTTGTCTTAGATCTCACATATAAGTGAGTTCACATCGTATTTGTCTTTGTCTGACTCATTTCAATTAGCATAGTACCTACCCTCCAAGTCCATCTGTGTTGTGGCAGAAAGCAAGATTTCAACTTTTTATGGATGAGTAACATTCCAGTGTGTGTGTGTCTGTGTGTGTGTGTGTGTGTGTGTGTAACATGTTTTATCCATTCATCTATCTATGGGCATTCATCTATCCAAGGTTGTTTCCGTATCTAGGCTGTTGTACATAACATTACAGTGGGCATAGAGTACATTTATCTTTTTGAATTAATGTTTTTTTTCTTTGGGTAAATACCCAGAAGTGGAATTGATGGATAATATGGTAGGTCTATTCTATTATGAATTTTTTGAAGAATCTCCATACAGTTTTCCACAGTGGCAGCAACAGGTTGTATTCCCACCAACAGTGCACAGGTTTCCTATTTCTTTACATCCTTGCCAATACTTGTTATTTATGGTCTTTTTAATAATAGTCTTTCTGACAGGTGTGAAGTGATATCTCATTGCAGCTTTGCATTTCCTTGATGGTTAGTGATGCCAAACATCTTTTGTGTGCCTACTGCCCATCTCTTCTTTGGGAAAATATCTGTGAGGATCATCTGGTCATATTTAGTTGTGTGGGTTTTTTATGTTGGGTTGTAAAAATTCTTTATATGTTTTTGGTATTAATCCATTATTGGTTATATCATTTGCATAAATCTCCTCCCTTTCTGTATATGACTTTTTCATTTGGTTGATAGTTTTCTTCACTGTGCAAAAGCCTTTTAGTAGGATATAATCCCAACTATGTATTTTTGCTTTTGTTTCCATGCCTTGAGGAGACAGGTCCAAAAAAATATTCCTAAGACAGGTCAAAGAACCTACTGCCTATGTTTTCTTCTAGGAGTTTAATGGTTTCAGTTCCTAATTTCAATTATTTTATCTATTTTGAGTTTATTTTTGTACATTGTCTGATAAAGTAATTTAGTTTGATTCTTTTTTTTAATTTAAATTTATTTATTTTAATTAGAGGCTAATTACTTTACAATATTGTATTGGTTTTGCCAAACATTAACATGAATCTGCCACAGGTGTACACATGTTCCCAATCCTGAACCCCCCTCCCACCTCCCTCTCTGTACCATCCCTCTGGGTCATCCCAGTGCACCAGCCCCAAGCATCCTGTATCATGCATCGAACCTGGACTGGCGATTCATTTCTTATATGGTATTATACATGTTTCAATCCCATTCTCCCAAGTCATCCCTCCCCCCACCCTCCCACAGAGTCCAAAAGACTGTTCTATACATCTGTGTCTCTTTTGCTATCTCGGATACACAGTTATCATTACCATCTTTCTAAACTCCATATATATGCATTAGTATACTATATTGGTGTTTTTCTTTCTGGCTTACTTCACTCTGTATAATAGGCTCCAGTTTCATCCACCTCATTAGAACTGATTCAAATGTATTCTTTTTAATGGCTGAGTAATACTCCGTTGTGTATATGTACCACAGCTTTCTTATCCATTCATCTGCTGATGGACATCTAGGTTGCTTCCATGTCCTGGCTATTATAAACAGTGCTGTGATGAACACTGGGGTACACATGTCTCTTTCAATTCTGGTTTCCTCGGTGTATGTAGATGTCCAGTTTTCTCAACACTGTTTATTGAAGAATGTCTTTTCCCCTTGTATATAATCTTATATTCTTTGTTGTTGATTAATTGACCATACACATGTGAATTTATTTCTGTGCTCTCCGTTCTGTTCTTTTGATGTATATGTTTATCCCTGTGCTAGTATCACAGTGTATTGATTATTATAGCTTTTTAGTATAATTAGAAATCAGGGAGCATGATACCTCTAACTCTGTTCTTTCTCAAGATTTGTTTGGATATTGAGTCTTTGAGTTTCCATAAAAACTTTGTAATTATTTGTTCTAGGTCTGTGAAAAAAAATGTACTTGGTATTTTAGTCAGAACTGCATTGAATCTGTAGATTTACAAAGATAGTATGGACATTTTAACAATTTTATTCTTCTAGTTCATAAGCATGATTTATATATAGCCATTTGTATCTTTTAATTTCTTTCATTAATGTAATATAGTTTTCAGAGTACAAGAATTTAATATTGTATTCTGTAACATTACTAAATTTACTTATTAGTTCTAATAGTTTTTGATAGTATCTTTTGAATTTTCTATGTAGTGTATCATGTCACTAGCAAACAACAACAGTTTTTTTTTTTCTCCCTTTCTGATTTGGATTCCTTTTATTTTGTTTTTGTATTCTTTTCTGATTGCTGTGGCTAGGAATCCCAATACTATGATGAATAACAGTGGCCAGAATGGACATGCTTATTATCACTTTGACCTTAGAGGAAATGCTTTCAGCTTTTCACTGTTGAATATGAAGTTGACTGTGGGTTTGTCATATATATCCTTTATTATATTTTGAGGTATGTTCCCTCTATACCGCCTTTATTAAGAGTTTGTATTATAAACAAATTTTGAATTTTTCAAAAAACCTTTTTTGCATCTATTGAAATGATCATATTTTTTTTGCTAAGGTGGGGTTTCATATTGATATATTTGCAGCTATTGAACCATCCTTGCTTCCCTAGGATTAATCCCACTTAATCATGGTGCATAATCCTTTCAACGTATTGTTGAATCAAGTTTCTTAATATTTTGGTGAGAATTTTGACATCTATTTTCATCAGTGATGTTGGCCTATAATTTTATTTTTTTGTAGTGCCTTGGTCTGGTATTATCAAGATGATGCTGGTCTTGTATAATTAGTTCAGAACTGTTCCATCCTCTCATTGTTTTGGAATAGTTTAAGAAGGATGGATGTTAGCTCTCTAAGTTTTTGTAGAATTCACCTCTGAAGTCATGTGGCTTGGACTTTTGTTTGTTGTGCGTAGTTTTGATTACTGATTCAATGTCTTTGCTGCTAATTAGTCTGTTCATATTTTTTATTTCTTCCTAAATCAGTCTTGGGGGATTATAGATTTCTAGACATTTAGCCATTTCCTCTGGATTGTCCATTACATTGGCATATAATTGTTCATATTAACTTTTTATGATCCTTTGTAATTTTGTTCTGTTGGCTATAACTTCTCTTCTTTCATTCATGATTTTATTGATTTGAGCCCTTTTTTTCCTTGATGTATCTAGCTGAAGTTTTATCAATCTTGTTTATCTTTCCCAAAGACCAGCTCTTAGTTTCATTGGTCTCTTCTATTACATTTTTTAGTCTCTATTTTATTTCTGCTCTGATCTTTCTTATTTCTTTCTTTCCATTAACATTAATATTGGATTTTTTTGTTTTTCTTTTTCTTCTAGTCCTTTTGGACTAGAAAGATTAGATCATTTATTTATGATTTTTCTCATTTCCTATGGTAGGCTTTTATCACTATAAACTTAGAACTGCTTTTGCTGCATATTATATATTTCAGTGTGTTTTTATCCACTTTTACTTGTTTCTAATCTTTTTTTTTTTAATTTTTTCTTTGATTTTGTCAGTGACCCGTTGGTTGTTTAGTATTGTTTACAGTCCACATTTGTGCATTTCATAGGGTTTTTTTTTCTTTTAGTTGATTCATAATCTAATACATTTGTGGTCAGAAATAATAATTAATGTAATTTTAATATTCTTAAATTTTGACTGTTTTCTATCCGGGGAAAGTTCCTTATGCTTTCTTTCTTTTTTTTTTTTTAATGTGTGTTTTGCCTGTTTTTCATGGAATGTTTTCTGTATATCCACTAAACCATCTGATCTAATGTGCTGTTTATTGCCAGTGTTTCTTTACTGATTTTCTGTCTGTATCGTCTTTCCATTGATTTATGTGGTATGTTAGTCCCCCCACTAGTATTGTCTTACTGTCAATTTTTTTCCCTTTATGTTTGTTTCTATTCCATTTATGCATTTAGGTGTTCCAGCATTGAGGGAATATATATTTGTAATTGTTGTATCTTATTCTCGATTAATACTTTTGTCATCATGCAATGTTCTTCTTTGTCTCTTGTTACAGTCTTTGTTTTAAAGTCTATTTTGTCTAATAGAAATGTTTATACTTCAGCTTTCTTTGATTTACATTTCATGCAGTATCTTTTTCCATCTTTTCAATTTCAGTCTGTGTGTATCTTTAGATCTGAAGTCATCTTGTAAGCAGCATATATGCAGATTTTGTTTTCGTATCTGTTCAACCAGTCTATACATTTACATTAGAGCATATTTTTGATTTAAAGTTAATTATTAATTGGCATGTATTTATTGCCCTTTTGTTCATTTTTTTTCTGGTTATTTTGTAGTTTGGGATTTTTTGTTTGTTTTGGGGGGCTCCTTTTGCTTGGTCTCTCTTCCTTTGTAATTTGACTAGTTTTGTGTTATGCTTGAACTCCATTCTTTTTTGTGTGTTTATCTGTTATAAGTTTTTGGTTTGTTATTACTGTGAAGTTCATATTTAACTACATATATATGTAATACACATATATAAATATATGATCATTTTAAATAATCATATAATCTCTTAAATATATCTCTTAAATTCAAACACATTCTAACCACCTTAAATTTTAATACTCCAATGTTTAATGGTTTTGACATCATATTTTACATCTTTTTGTTTTGTGTATCTCTTAAACTTTTATCGTGAATATAGATGATATTGATACTTTTGTCTTTTAACATTCCTTCTAGCTTAATGAGGTTTTGTTTTGCTACCTTTAGTGTATATTTTCTTTTACCAATGAGATTGTCCCTTTTATGATTTTTATATTTGTAGTTATGCCCTTCTTTTCCACTTAGAGAAGTCTCTTCAACATTTCTTGTAAAGCTGGTTTAGTGGTACTGAATTCTTTGAGCTTTTGCTAGTCTGCAAAACTCTTTATCTCTTCTTCAAATCTAGTGATAACCTAGCCAGATAAAATATTGTTTTTGGAGTTTTTTCCTTTAATTTCTTTGAATATAGCATGCCACTCTCCTCTAGTTTCTGCTGTAAAGTCAGATAGTAGTCTTTTTAGAGTTTCCTTCTATATAGTTGCTTTTCTCTGGCTGTTTTCTTAATATTCTCTCTTTATCTTTAATTTTTTCCTTTTTATTTATTGTGTCTTTGTATAGACCTCTTTGGATTAAGTTTGTTTGGGACTATCTTTGCTTCCAGGACCTAGATGTCTGTTTCCTTGCCAGGTTAGGGAAAATTTAAATACTTCTGTCTTCAAATAATTTCTCTACTTCTTTTTCCCACTGTTCTCCTGTGGGATCCTTATAATATAAGTTTAGGTATAACACTTATTGTCTCTGAGTCTCTTTAACTTACCTTCATTTTTTGATTTTTTTTTTTCTGTTCGACTTAGATGATTTCCATTAATCTGTCTTCTCTAGATCATATATGTGTTTCTCTGTAATATCTAATCTACAATGATTCTTTCTAGTGCACTTCTTAATTTCAGGTATTGTATTTTTTAGCTATTTGGTTCTTCATATCTTGTAATTGTTGAAATTCTCACTGTGATCATCCATTCTTCTCCTTAGTTCACTGAGCATCTTTATGATGATTTCCTTGAATACTTCATCAGATAGATCACTTATCTCCATTTTGTGTAGTTCATTGTCTGAGTTTATTTCTTGCTCCTTCATTTGCAATATATTTCTTGGTCTGCTCATTTTGCTCAGTTCTCTGTGTTTATTTCTTTGTTAGGCAGTTCGTTACATTGCCCAGTCTTGAAGAACTGACCTTATATAGAAGATCTCCTATGTGTCTGGGCAACACAGTCCCCCCTGTTCACTAGAACTATATGCTCTAGGGGTACTTTTAAATGAGATGTATATGCTCTTCTGATGTGGGGAGACTGACTGCTTTGGGCATGTGGTAGGCTGGACTGGTTCCCAGCCCAGGTGGCTCATGTGGTGACTGCAGGTCTGCTGTTATATGGGGCCAAGTCCCTCCTAGACTTTCTGCACTAGCACCTCAGCGTTGGTGCTAACACTGGGGCAGGTTCCCAGCACTACTAGGCTATAGGAAAGATTCCAAAATAGTACTTGCCAGAGCCAGTGTTCAGTTCAGTTCTGTCGCTCAGTCATGTCCAACTCTTTGCGACCCCATGGACTGTAGCACACCAGGCCTCTCTGTCCATCACCAAGTCCCCAAGTTTACTCAGACTCGTGTCCATTGAGTCAGTGATGCCATCCAATCATCTCATCCTCTCTCGTCCCCTTCTTCTCCTGCCTTCATTCTTTCCCAGCATCAGAGTCTTTACAAACGAGTCAGCTCTTCACATCAGGTGGCCAAAGTATTGGAGCCAGTGTTATCACAGTATAATTAGCTCTCCAAACTTGCTGTTGCCAGTATCTCCTTCCCATAGGAAGTCCCAATTGCCTCCTACCTCTCCAGGTAGCTCTCCAAGATCAGCAAGTGGGCCTGACACAAACCCCTCTGTGCTGGGAAGTCAGAGCATGTAAGATTTTGCATATGTCCTTAACAATGGAGTCTCTGTCTTGAAGTCCTTCAAGCTCTTCTGAATGTAAGCCTCACTGGTTTTTAGAGCCAGACCTTCTGGGAGTTCATCTTCCTGGTACAGAATCCCCAGGCTGGGGAGCCCAATGTGGGACTCAGACCTATCACTCTCTGAGGAGGATCTCTATGATTGTGATATTCCTCCCACTTGTGGGTCACCAACCTGGTAGTCCTGATTATAGCCCATCTTTGGCTCTACTACCCATCTCATTGTGGTTCCTTATTTATGTTTTTAGTTATGTAAAATCTTCCCTGGTAGTCTTCAGGTTGTTCTTATAGATAATTGCTCTATAAGTAGTTATAATTTTGGTGTGTCCATGAGAGGAGATCCAACCAGTCCATCCTAAAGGAAGTCAGTACTGAATATTCATTGGAAGGACTGATGGATGAAGCTGAAACTCCAATACTTTGGCCATCTGATGTGAAGAACTGACTCAGTAGAAAAGACCTTGATGCTGGGAATGATTGAAGGTGGGAGAAGACGAGGATAACAAAGTATGAAATGATTGGAGAGCATCACCTACTCAATGGACATGAGTTTAGTAAGCTCTGGGAGTTGGTGATGGACAGGGAAGCCTGGTATGCTGCAGTGCATGGAGTCGCAAGGAATCGGACACAACTGAGCAACTGAACTGAACTCATGGGAGGAGATTATTTCAGGGTTTTCCTCCTCTACTATTTTGGCCATCCCATCATAATTTCTTGTTCCATATTTTTTCTTCTGTTTTTTTCTAAACTTACATTCATAAATATATGACTATATATAAGAAGAAATATGTGTGTGCTTAGTTGCTCAGTCATGTCCGACTCTTTGTGACCTGATGGACTGTAGCCCACCAGGCTCCTCTGTCCATGGGGATTCTCCAGGCAAGAATACTGGAGTGGGCTGCCATGCCCTCCTCCAGGGGATCTTCCTGACCCAGGAATAGAACTGGGGTCTTCTGCATTGCAGGAGGATTCTTTACTAGCTGAGCTACCAGGAAAGTCCAAGAATAAATATATATGTTTATATTTATTTATATATTAAGAATATATACATATATAAATAAATTTATATTTATTTATATATTAAGAATATATACATATATAAATAAATATAAATATATATGTATATATTTCTTCTTAATACTGTATCCTTCAGAAGCCTTTTTTACAAGAGTATTGATATACAGCTCTCCCAAGAGTTGTCTGAAATTTTGCTTATTTTTGCATCACTGTTCATTGATAATAATCTGTTCACAAAAATCTAGATTTACAGTTTTTTTTCATAATACTTTGAAAATGTCATTTCATAGCCTTCTGAATAGGCAGATGCCAGGCTAGTTATCATTTATTTTAAAGTATTCTTTGCTTTCTTTAGATGCTTTAATCCCTGTTCTTTGTCTTCAGTATTCTGTAGTTCCCGTAATGTACATCGATATGAATTTAATTTTACTTATCCTGCTAGTGATCATTGTTCTTCATAAATATGAAGTCTTGTTTCTTATCAATCACCAAAAATTCTCAGTATCCTGTATCTCAAAATATTGTCCCTCTTCCCAAATTCTCTCCTCTGTCCTTCTGGAATTTCAGTGAGATGCATGTTGGCCATCACATTCTGCCCTCTCTGTCTTTATTTCATGTCTTTTTTAGTGCCATGTTCTGGGAACATGTCAGATCATTCTCCAGTCTTTGATTTTCTTCACTGGGGTCTAATCTGATGGTTAGCACATCTATTGAAGGGTTTCTTTCCTGTGGCTATTTAAGTCATATTTGATTCTTTTTCAAATCTGATTATTTTATAGTCTTTTATTCATATCTTCAGTTCAGTTCAGTTCAGTCTCTCAGTCATGTCCGACTCTTTGCGACCCCATGAGCTGCAGCACGCCAGGCCTCCCTGTCCATCACCAATTCCTGGAGTTTACCCAAACTCATGTCCATCGAGTCGGTGATGTCATCCAGCCATCTCATCCTCTGTCATCCCCTTTGCCTCCTGCCCCCAATCCCTCCCAGCATCACTTAGCTATCTTCTTTAAATCATTTAACTATTATTATTATTTTTCTTTTTTTGCTTCTAGGTTTTGTTGCTATTCCTTTTCATAGAATGTCCTTCTACTATTGTCACAAGATCTAGCTCCTACTTGCCATTCAGATCTCACTTCTCTGCAAGACCAGGGACATTAAAAACTTCAAGACAGTGACAACAGAGCATTAAACCAGCTCTTCTAAGCATGGGCCTGTGCAGTAGCACATGCCACACATTCATGAAGCTGGCCTCATTTTTCCTGACTAGTCAACTGAATGCCCATGTCCACTTAGTTTTTCTCTATGTTTTTCACTCTGGTATTTCTTTCTTCATGACAGTTACCATTATCTGAAGTTATTTATTTGCTAGCCCATCTCCAGCAGCTAGAATATAAAATCTGTGCAAGAAGAAACTTCTCTATTGTTCACTGCTGTAGCACCTGGAATGGTGCATGGCTCAATAAATATTTTGTTTTATGAGTGGATAACTTAGTTCATTATTTTTAGGGTTACAAAAGCAATTTACTTTAAGGTCAAAGATATTCTAGAATGACTTACCCTATCTCTAAAGCCAGAAAATCTCAAATATCATATGTATGCATTTAATAGATATAAAAGTAAACCCACAATCAGAATTTTAAAGGATTAGCTTAGAAGCAAGAAAAATATTCTTCCCATTCAGATGCTCAAAGATGGCTTCTGGGACCAAAAGCCCTTAAATGACTTATGTTTTTGTTTAAATAATACAAAATGATGTTTGATCATGTTGTTTATTATAGAAAAAAAAGATTGATATTGTCAAGGCTGCCAAGAACATATGAAGGTAGATTTTACCTATTTTTTTTAGTAACAATTTTATTTTATTCTTTTCAGAGTTCCAGTAAAGTTCAAAACTATCACATGGACTAACTAGGTTTTATTATCTGGAAAATTTCAGTGATATTGAAATTTATTATTAGTATATTATCTTGCTGCTAGATTTTACTGTAACCTTGATCCAAGAACAGTTAATCCACTATGGTCAGATAACTGAGTACCAAGCATCACAAGAGGAAATGAATTTGAATTTGTTAACTTCTGTAATTTCCCTATACTTATATGATTTTACAACTTTATCAGAATGCACTTTAAAATATTTTTATGAATGTATAAATTATTCTAGTCTAAAAATCACTCTAAAAAATTTCTAGTTGGTTGTTTAATTAATGTACATTTTAACTAAGTTTTTGTTAATGCACAATAATTGAGAAATAGGTTATAGATCTCCCCAATAACAGCAGCAAAACCATGGATTAAAAATGTGACAGTCAATTGCCAGAGCTCTTTCTTACTGCACTTTCTTTTAATTTAGGTGGTAAAGCCTACAGTGGTTTTTTAAATGGTGCTTTAGCTATTTAGAATTTTACAATGGTATGACAGGTAAGGTAAAAGGCATTTTAATGAAGTGCTGGACATTATACCTGATAGGCATAATATTGCCTGAGGTCTAAGAAATGAATGACCATGTTCTGATCATGATCTTAGGTTTTTATCTATGCAACCTAGTCCCTACCATTGAGTTTACTTTTCATTTTTAACGATTGCTTTAAAATAATCATGATCTCTTCAAATAAGTCTTTAACAATAAAGAATGTTCCATCTGTTCATTACTTAGCTCTTTATAGTTCCTAAATGTGTATTTTTGTTGTAATGATCTATACGGGGCTTTCTGGTTAGTTATATTCAATGAATAGTGATAGAATCTTATAGTTGTAAGTGCTCTTAAAAATGATTGAGTCTGAGGGTAGTGATGTGCCCTTCTCCAGCCATTTCTTCATCATGTCTTACCCTGGCACACATTACTATTTGGTTACAGTCTGCTTTCCTAATGAGGTCCAAGCAGCCTGGGAATCTTCCTCAACACAATATTGACTGTCCTCCAACTAATAATTCCTAGATCCTAGTTCTTCATTTTATAGATGAGGAAACTGAATTTCAGTCATTTTAAATAATTTGTTAAGACTGACAAAGCCAACTAATTAATGGCCAAGCTAGAACAAGAAGGTAAGTCAGCTGACTCCCAATTAAATCCTGTTTCTCTCAGCACTAGTACCTTTAGTGAATATTCCTACTCTAATAATCTTTTTATTCAACTACCGGGCTTGGAAAAAAAAATACAGAAATATAATAATATGTATACCCACTTGCTACATAGAAGACACCCAGGAAAACTGAGTAACTCCTTAAAATGGTCCAACCCCTCACTTAAATAACATCTTCAGCTTCAGCTAAAGACAAAAGAAGATATTGGGTAGGGAGGGGAGTCAATTATGGAATCAACTATCTGACTTTTAAAATAATCTCATAGTGGAATACTACCAATTTTAAATCTTATCTTTGTGCCAAAGAAAATTAGGCTATGCCAAAAGATCAGCCTCTCAAGTAGATTGTCATCATCTCTAAGGGAATTTCTCTGTTTATGACTCTGCTACCCATACAGCCTCCTTTGGGAATGGGCCTGCCAAATCTTACTGAGAATAAGTTGCTTTTCTGTTTTTATTATTTTCAGACAAGACTTTACCCACAAATTTTTCTTGGTTTACAATTCTCATTCAGAACATGTCAGTATCAATTACCTCTCTGCACAAATGCCAAGGATCTGCAGTTGTATAGCTGGTGTGGGAAGCTCAGAGGCAGTTTTAGAATTTCCCTGATTTCTCTGTGTACTAAGAAGATTGGAATACTTCCAACTAAATATCTTGATAAGTATTGTGTATAAGTTTTCTTCACAACGATCTGTTTTTTATGGAATTGAAGAAAAAACTGGCATCTATCTTCATAATATATTTTGTATATAACAGCTTCTTTAGTTCAGATCAGGAACAAATTCTTACTCTAATGATTCAGAAAGGTTGCAAATTATGCTGTTATAAATTTGATTCTCTCTGGACCAGTGAACTGAAAGGTCTACCAATTTTCTTTCTGGGTAATGTGAACTCATGGCTCAACAAATGCTCCTCAATAGTCAGACTTTAGTTGTGGGAAGATATTATATTCCTCTTTGTACTTTATTTTTATGATAGGCCTTTAAATGCGCTTAGTTACTGCATGTCACTGACATCCATCTCCATCTTTCAATTTGCCATTAGTTGTACAGACCAATTTGTATCCTTGATTTGTTCAATCTTTTTGACCTACGAACTCGCTGTATCTCAAGATTTTTTTTTTTTTTTTGAGTTATCATACTTGTTTCCTTTATTTGCCTTGCTCATCCAGTGGCAGTGAAAATGAAACTTATTTTTACTCTAATCTTGGAAGTTACTCTGCATAGTTCCCTGAAAAAGTATACATTGGGGGTGCTAATGTTCAAAATTAAGATAATTCTCCAGATGGTTGTACATTTCCTGAGGTGGGAATGGGGGGTAAGGGTGATGGGGTTGCATATAGTTTAAAGACAGTTTCATAACCTCAATTTATTTTGGGGGCCATTTATAGAGTATTTGAACTTCATTTACTATAAAGGAGTGTGAGAGATTTTTATGTTTGTACAAAGGTACCATGAGAAATGTTCTAAAAGCTTAGGAAAACCTTGAGTAGAGGTGATGTGTCCCATAAGTCTATGGGACACATAGCTAGTGCTACCTTAGCACTAGCCTGGGGTATTCCTTGGAAGTACATGCAGGTACCTTGTAAAGAGGCTGAACTCAGAAGGCAAGGCTAGAGGACCTACGTAGGAGTGAAGTACTGGCTCTACAGTGTGAAAAAATTAACAGGCTCTTATACATAAGAGTATGTTGTAAATTTTTTATGAATTAAAAGTTACATGGGAATATAGATTTTAATGGCACCCCACTCCAGTACTTTGCCTGGAAAATCCCATGGATGGAGGAGCCTGATGGGCTGCAGTCCATGGGGTCGCAAAGAGTCAGACATGACTGAGCGACTTCGCTTTCACTTTTCACTTTCATGCATTGGAGAAGGAAATGGCAACCCACTCCAGTGTTCTTGCCTGGAGAATCCCAGGGATGGGGGAGCCTGGTGGCTGCCGTCTATGGGGTCACACAGAGTCGGACACGACTGAAGTGACTTAGCAGCAGCAGCAAAGGTTTCTTTTGCCTTTCAATTTCTTATTCAGATCAATTGATCTTCATTTCATATTCAAAAGCCCCTTGGAAATATAGATTTTAATTTACTGTAAAAGTTTCTTCTTTTGCCTTTCAATTTCTTATTAAGATTAATTGATCTTCATTTTATATTCAAAAGCCCCTATATTAGTAATCTATTCCTATATTATAAAACCCCCAAATTTAGCAGCTTCACACAATAAACATTTAATGGTGCCATATAGTTTATATGCGTCAGAATCCAGAAATAGCTTGAGAGATTCTAGCTCAGTGTTGTTCATAGACTGCTGTCATTTGAAGTCCTAACTGGAGCTGAAGAATTCACTTCCAAGGTGATTCACTCATATGCCTGGCAAGTTAATGCTGGTTGTTGTCAGTGATGCCTGAGTTTCTTTTTGTGTATAGCTCCGCTTCAGGCTGCTTGAGTGTTCCCATGACATGGCATCTGGCTTCCCCAGAACAAGTGATCCGAAAGACAGACAGGCAGGAGTCAGAATATCTTTCATGAACTAGCTTCAGAAGTCATACTCTATTATTCCACAATATTGTGAGTGAAAGTCACTCAGTTGTGTCCTCTCTGCAACTCCATGGACTATAGCCTGCCAGGCTCCTCTGTCCATGGAATTCTCCAGGCAAGAAACTGGAGTGGGTAGCCTATCCCTTCTAGAGGGAATCTTCCCAACCCAGGAATCGAACCAGGGTCTCCTGCATTGCAGGTGGATTCTTTACCATCTGAGCTACCAGGGAAGCCCATTAGTTACCCATGTTAACCCTATTCAGTGGAAACTACACTGGGGCATGGGTACCAGGAAGTGGAATCACCGGAGGACATCTTGCAGGCTGCTTCCCACAACTCCAGATAAAAATCATGTGTGAAGTAGATTTTAATCAAAAACAATAGCTTTCATATTTGTTCAGACAGAGTGTATACTTTTGAGTATGTGTCTATGTAGATATACATAGACACATATATGTAGATATACATAGACACATACTCAAAAGTATACACTCTGTCTGTATATCTACATAGACACATACTCAAAAGTATACACCATGGGTGGAGGAGCCTGATAGGCTGCAGTCCATGGGGTCATGAAGAGTCGGACATGACTGAGTGACTTCACTTTCACTTTTCACTTTTATGCACTGGAGGAGGAAATGGCAACCCCCTCCAGTGTTCTTGCCTGGAGAATCCCAGGGACGGAGAAGCCTGGTGGGCTGCTGTCTATGGGGTCGCACAGAGTCGGACATGACTGAAGCGACTTAGCAGCAGCAGCAGCAGCCTATATCTACCATAATTAGCATATAACATATATCTATTAACTGTTTTATTTTAGAGCACACTTGTATTGGGAATATGATTAAATTATCTTTTTTGTGTTTATCATTCTCACAGAATAAAAGCTACCAATATGAGACAACAAAAATTAGGCAATTGTCCTCATCATCTATGTAAAACAAACTGAAGTATTTAGCTATAAGAGGAGCTGGGTTATTAGACTAGCTCCTCATTTGTGTCAAATCACCGCTTATATATATTTTACATATTACTGTTGTTTATGAAAACAGAAAATCATTTTCTGCTACAGAACCATAATATAAATGAGAAAATATTGAGCTGAAATGGGAAAATAACATAATTATAGCTCAGGAAATGCAAGTCAGAAATCCAAAATAAGTTCAGTGTATGCTGAAAATGTTGTCATTTTTTAATGTACTTAAAAATAATTATATTGCAAACATAATACAATTTTACCATTGTTTCCCAGTTGAAAGGCTTAGGGATGCTTGCATGCCTACTTTAAATTCCTTGAAGAGATATATGTTGTTTTCTTAGCACCAGAACTTATACAAATAATAAAAATGAATAGTTTTCACTATTCATTAGTTAGTTATATTTACCCTAAGCAATGTATCAAATAAAATTTTTAGGTAATTTTTTAAGTTTTAAAGAATGATCAAAAAGCAATCTACTGCTGCAAGCAATCTTGCACTGTCAAGAGTAAAACAAACCATCTTTCTAAATGGAAATTTGTCAATACTTATCAAGAGATTTAATAATGTTCTCAACCTATGACTAGCAACCCCACTTCTAGAAATGTGTAATAAGGAAATAATTGGAGAGGAAGTCAAGATTCACGGCAGCATTATTATTATTTAAAATATTGTAATAATATCCAGTAAACAAATGATAAAATAAAAGATGCTACATACTAATTATGGTATTTAGTGTACAGATTACATGTTGTAACCAAATGATTTATCTAAATAAAGTTTATTTCAGTCAATTTCAATGTTCCAGAGGTGCTAAGTCTTGTAACTCTGCACCACAGCATGGTCAAGGGACAGAGGTCTCTACTCTCTTTCTCTGTTAATTTGAAGAATAATACCTTCTACATAGTTTCAGCCAACTCACCATTACCATCACTTTGTGCCAGCCCATGGGAATGGGGAAAAAGGAATGGAGAGCAAGCAGCTGTCTTTTAAGAAAATGACCTGGAAGTCATATACCTTATTTCTGCTCACATTCCAATGGCTAAAACTTAACAACTTTGTCACATTCAGATAAAGTTAGAATGTTAAGGTCTAAACCCTGCATTGTGAGAGTGGATGAAATGTGAGAGCTACCATGCATAACCTTGAAAACATTATTTTAACTGAAAGAAGCCAGTTGTAAAAGGTCACACACTATACGATTCCATGCAGTGCCCATAATGGGCAAATCTCTAGAGACAGAAAGTAGATTTATGGTTGTCAGTGGCTAGAAGGAGGCAGGATTGAGGAGACTGCTAACGAGAGTGGGTGATAAAAATTCTTCTGGAGGTATTCCAAACTTAGCGATGATAGTGGCACAACTCTGAATATACTTTAAAAACAAACAAACAAACAAAAAACACTGAATTATATACTTGAAAATGATGAATTTTATGGCATGTGAATTATATTTCAATAAGGCTGTTGTAAAAGAAAAAACTGCTCCTGTGCAGAAAAATACAAGGCAACTTTCTTTTCTCAACTCTTAGGTGGATAAAAGAGAAACCACTCCACCCCAAAAAGCAGAAGTCAGCCTTTCATGTGCCTTCAGCCTGAATTCATGCTCCCTATGTCTGTAAAGCCTCCAGCTAAGGTCTTAATCTAAAGTGGGTCCCGGTTTTACAGCAGCCCCCTTGGGTCTCGCAGAAGCAAGTGTGAATTCTCTTTGGAAATATCAACCTCAATCAAAACTTCAAATCATTCACATAGGTAAAATTCCAAGGAAAAAAAACTGTTCACAGACCAAATCATTAAACATCTAAGGATACTAGCCACCTGAATGGGAATCAAATAAAAACAGGACAGCAGCAATTACCTGCAGAGGTTTCAGGTATTAGGTTTGTTTTTTTTTTTTCTAGATATATATATACATATATATAATCACAATTAATATGTTTTAAAATTAAAAGAAAATTGAAAGTATGAGCAAGGAATAGACAGATTTTTAAAATAATTATATCATTCTAGAAATATGATACGTTAAGTTAAAATTTTGGTTATAAATTTTTAACAGATTTGACTTAGTAGAATTGGTGAACTGGAAGACAGATATTAAAATGTATCCTTAACAAAGTCTAAAGAAACAAAAAGATGAAAAAATATGAGAAAGAGATCAGAATATAAAATGGATTTGGATAAGAAGTCTAATAAATTTCAAAGTGGAGTTCTAGAAGGAGAAAATAGAGGGAATGGGGAAGAGACAGTATTTGAAAATATAACTGAGAATATTCCAGAATATTTGAATCCACAGATTTAAGAAAGTATCCCTAACAGTATAAGTAAGATGCTATCCACAATAAAATGTCTTAGTGTGAAACTGCTAAACAACAGAGGGAAAAAAATCTTAAAAACAGCTAATGAAAGTAGAAAAAGAAATCATTTTTCAAGGCAAGAACAATTAGATTAACAGCTTATTTTTCAACAGAATCCAGAAGAGAATTGAATTATATTGTCAATAAGCTGAGAGGAAATAGACATCAACTTATAATTCTTTGTTCATTGAAAATATCTTTCAAGAGTCATATTAAAGGGCTGTCAGTTTCTCAGAAATTCTTTGAATCTCAAAACGTGACAGAAAAGGTACTTTATTCAAGCAGTTGCCGCAGGGAGAGTAGCCAATGGAAGTTTCTCTCTGAAAATGAAGGTGAAGATTTTATACAGGAAAGAGATAAAAGCAGCCATGTGCCAGCTGCAAGGTTGATGGGTGTTGGTCAGGCAGGTGTCTTATAGAAAGGAGATGTCTTCCTTGCAATTTGACCATCAAAGGCCATTATGTCCTCTTCTAGGAATTGTTGGCTCAAAAGAGGGATTTAGAGGGAGAGGGTTAGTTTCTCAGTACCAGAGAACAAGGAGGTGGTGTAAATCAGAGCAGAAAATGTTGACAGTTTCCCAAAGCCTGTCCCCTTAAATACAAGGAGGACAGAGTCTAGCATCTGCCAGCCTTAATGGGGCCTGTTGAGATAAAAGTAATTAGAATGGGAGTCAATTTAAGGGTTAAAGTTTCCTTTTGCTTCTGTTCTGAGATAATGTTCTAGGATCATTTGTTTTGAAAGGATGTTGCTGCTTAGCTAAATGACCCTAGAA
The DNA here is from genome assembly GCF_000754665.1 of Bison bison bison. Classification (NCBI taxonomy): domain Eukaryota; kingdom Metazoa; phylum Chordata; class Mammalia; order Artiodactyla; family Bovidae; genus Bison; species Bison bison. Next base: position 948,346 of record NW_011494735.1, read on the forward strand.
ATTATACATTTAATGAGAAGAGCAGATGAATGAACAGCATTTGGAGGAATGTTCAAAGCTGAATTTCTGACAGAAATGTCTGAGATGCCCAGGCCCATTTACTCAAGGCAGAGTCCATCCCAGAAGTCAGAACAAAGTTGCTTATACAGAGAACACTTTGTGTGGCTTCATATCAAAAAGGTTCTGAGGGATGTACAAATACACATCATCTCCAAAGATTGTACCAGAACCCCACACTGGAGACTAAGATAGAGGCAAAGATGACTTGGCAATTCCATATGAATGTTAGAATCAGCTTATTTATTACAAGAAGCCTGCTAAGATTGTAATTGGGTTTTGTGTTGACTCTTACAGATCAATTTGGGGAAAACTGCTATCTTTAATAATGGACAGAGTATATCTCTGAATTTATTTAGTCTTTAATTTTTCTGCAGTGTTTTGTAGTTGTTAGTATATACACCTTGCACATTTCTGTCAAATTTGTTCCTAAATATTTCATATTTTGGATGCGGTCGTTAATGGAATTGCTCTTAATTTCCAATGGTTTGCTTTTGTATATAGAAATATAATAGAATTGTATATGTTAATCTTAAAAAGATAACCTTGCTAAATACACATATTCTAGTAACTTTTTTTTTTTGTTAATTCCATTGGATCTTCTATATATATAGCTGGGTTCTTTGCAAACTTTACAACTTTCAATAGCAAATATAGTTACATATCTTTATGACACAGGAAACATGAAGGAATTTTTTAAACCAGTTCTAGAAAATACAGACCATAATGGAGATTATAGATGTATTGCTGAACTTTGATTCATGAAAGAATACCTTAAAGAAAGTGAAAAAAGAAGCCCTACGGTGATTGAAAATATGTACAATATATATACTTGGCAAAGTCTTAGTATTTAGAGTTGTGCTACCTAATAGGGTAGCCACAAGCTATTGTGGCTTTGGCACTTGAAATGTGTCTTGTCTTAACTGAGATGTGCTATAAATGTAAAATGCAAACCAAATTTCAAAGACTTAGTCAAAAAAAAAAGAAGTATAATATCTTCTTAAAAATTTTATATTGAATACACGTTGAAGTGAAAATATTTTCAGTTCAGTTCAGTCATTCAGTCATGTCCAAATCTTTGCGACCCCATGGACTGCAACACGCCAGGCTTCCCTATCCATCACCAACTCCCAGAGCTTGCTCAAACTCATGTCCATGGAGTCAGTGATGCTATCCAACTATCTAATCCTCTGATAAGATGAAAATATTTTAGATATATTCAGTTAAGTAAAATATATTACTAAAATTTATTTCATGTGTTTGCTTTTGCTTTTTAAATGTGGCTACTAGAAAATTTTTGATTATATATGTGGCTCACATTATATTTCCATTGAGTAGCCCTAATCTACAGTATACCTAGATGTTTCTGTGAACCAATTAGAAAGATAAAAATAAGAAAAATGGGGAAGAACAGACACTTTAAAAAGTAGATACTTGAATGGCCAATAAAAGTTTGGGAAAAGTGCTCTAGATTTTAAATAAATGTAAATTAAAACTATAACAGATTACCACTTTCGTCTACCACAGAAGCAGATAATTAAAAAAAAAAAAAAACTGATTAGGTTCAGTGCAGAGCTATCCCTTGTCTGCAGCTGGGGAGAATCTAAATTTGGTGCAACTCCTTAGGAGTTATCCATGAAGTTGACTGTGCATGTATCTATCATCCAACAGTTTTACTTCCTCTAGTAGAGAAATTCTTAGACACATGCACCAGGGAACATGTTAAAAATATGTCCATAGAAGCATTATATGCAGTTTTTTTAAAACTGGGGGTGGGGAAATGGTTGAATGGATACATCGGTATATTCATACAAGTATATACTATTGACCACTGAAAATGAACTATAAGCAAAGAATCAACATGGATGACTCTCAAAAACTTAATATTAAAGAATGAAGCAAGTCATAAAAGAAAACATGTGGTATCCCATTATATAAAATTCAAAATCAGGTACAACCAAGCTATTTATTTTTTAAGAATATAGATACTATTATTATACAGAGAGACATCATGATTATCACAGAATTAATGATAGTCACTATCTGTGGGCCAAGGGAGGGGATACAATCAGAAAGTAGTCAAGAGACATCTTCTAAAATCTACTACTGAAGTAGTTCTTAACCTGGTTGATGAGTATATCAGTTATTATCTTATTGTTTTTTAAAGCATACATACATATTTTATAAGTTCTTTGTATGTATGATAGATTTTAATAAATTACGACAGGCTTTAAAACAGTTATAGCACTGAAACTCACTTTCTTTGTATGCATGCACACACACACACAGAAACTAGATTTTTAAATATGTATGGGCAAAGAAGGGCTTCCCAGGTGGTGCTAGTGGTAAAGAATCTGCCTGCCAGTGTAGGAGACCTAAGAGATGTGAGTTCAGTCCCTGGGACTGGAAGACCCCCTGGAGAAGGAAATGGCAACCACTCCAGTATTCTTGCCTGGAGAATCCTGTGGACAGAGGAACCTTGGAGGGCTATAGCCCATGGGGTCACATGGGGTCATGCACAATAACATGGGGTCATGCACAATAACATATGGTCATGCACAATGGGAAAAGAACTCTAAGGAAGTAAACCAAAATATTTATTTAATGATGAGGATGCATGTAGATGAGTAATTCAAGGAAAAGTTTGAATATTTAGTCTGTAGGGCAGCTTTGATTGTTGAGCTGCTTTCTGATAGATGTCAGCATTCCACTGATTGTGCTTATTAAAAACATAATCAGCATTATATCACTACAGACCCTAAACAGGCAAGCTTGAGTATTTTTAGGAAAGTTCTAGATGCTTCCTAATTCTTTTGCACATATAGAAATTTATGACTAGTTCATTTGAATGTACATAAGTCTCCAAAAAAGTGGAATACTTTTTATATGTTCCAGCAAGAATGTGTAATAGAATATTATTTTGATTACTATGTAATTGTTCTTACTATATATACTCATATTTTGGTCAAATGTTTATGATGAATGAACCCTATTACATATAACAGTATCACATATTATCTTACCAGTAAAACTTGTATTTAGTAAATAGTAATACTTCTCACTTGGTGGACTCATGGCTAGCAAATGTCAGTTTTGCATCAATAGACTTAATGAATTTGTCCTTTTTTATTTTTAGATGAAGGAAATATGAGCTAAGTTTCTCAACTATTTCCATTTACTCTGCAGCATAATTCATTTATTTATTCACAGGCCACCTTCTCTTATCTCTTACCCTGGCTATTTTTTCATTTTCATCCTAAAACTTATGATAATGGTCTCAAAGACAATGCTTACATTACTGTACAGAAATACCAATAAGTTCATTCATGATTGCATGAAGGGGAAGCTTGTTTCAATAAAGACTAAAGAGAAAGCTAAGGAAGTTTAACAATTTACTAACAGATTAACAAAAAGATTGTGACTAGGATAAATAAATAAAATGAGCTGAAGGAAAAAATAATGCCCTAGGACTCCAGATGATGTTACTTCCTTCTCCTTTAGAAAGCCTATCATATTCACAAGGAAATATTGCAATTTATAGCATTTTCTAGAAGAAAAAAATATTCTTTTTTGTCTTTGGACTGCAGCCTGCCAAATACATGCATTTTGTTGTAGCAAGAATGATTACTGTTATTTTTATAAAAATAATTTTATTGCCTGATTTTAAAGGAAGGTAGTCAAGTCAAGGCTATGGTTTTTCCTCTGAGAGTATCCATACATACTCTTACATGTATGGATGTGAGAGTTGGACTGTGAAGAAGGCTGAGCACTGAAGAATTGATGCTTTTGAACTGTGGTTTTGGAGAAGACTCTTGA
>NW_011494735.1:952318-952571 GCF_000754665.1 Bison bison bison
TCACTGACTCAATGGACGTGAGTCTGAGTGAACTCCGGGAGTTGGTGATGGACAGGGAGGCCTGGCGTGCTACGATTCATGGTGTCGCAAAGAGTCGGACACAACTGAGCGAGTGAACTGAACTGAGCAAGCCCCAGGTTAAAGAACTTGCTAAATGTCATTGGTAATGGCAACCCACTCCAGTACTCTTGCCTGGAAAATCCCATGGACGGAGGAGCCTGGTAGGCTTCAGTCCATGGGGTCTCTAAGAGTC
>NW_011494735.1:952689-954474 GCF_000754665.1 Bison bison bison
AGACACGACTGAGCAACTTCACTTTCACTTTTCACTTTAATGCATTGGAGAAGGAAATGGCAACCCACTCCAGTGTTCTTGCCTGGAGAATCCCAGGGACAGTGGAGCCTGGTGGGCTGCCGTCTATGGGGTCCCACAGAGTCGGACACGACTGAAGTGACTTAGCAGAAGCCAGTAAGTAGTTAAGCTGGAATTCAAGCTTAGGTCTGTCCTGTTGCACAGTTTGTTCTGTCAGCCTCTGTACAAAACAGGCCATACTCCCAAATCCATCTTCATTTCCTTTGTAGCTTTTAACCAGATCAAGTCATTCCTGATATATAGATCAGAGATTTATCTTAACATCTAGGTTGATAATACTGTTTTAGTACAAGACCCTAATTTTAACTTTTTTAGAAGAAAAAATTTACAGAATAATTGTGACTGATCTGACTCCTATAAAAATTCCTGCTATTAGAAGTACTAAGGCAAGAGCAAAGCCAGATGGGGCCAAAAAGAAGCCCAGAGTAGCCTATTTACTTCAATCTCAAATTTAAGTAACACTCAGCTTTCCAAAGAGAATAATCTTTTACCTTTTATAGGAAAGAAGGGATTTAGATACTATGTTTAACCTCTTCAGCTACCTCCCACACTCCACATAGGGTATGTGAGGATAGTACAAAATGATTCACTCAACAAAGCTGAGCCTATATTCTCTGTCTGAAGTTTCTCCAACTGCTAAAACTTTGTGACATTTGGTTTTCTATGTTATTATCAGGCAGCCACACTAATCTAACCATCCCTGAGGACACACCTCTGAATTTTGTGTTCTCTCTGTATATACCAATGTATGCTTAGAATGTATTTCAGATGGTTTCGGACCTCCTTTATTTTAAGGGATAGAATTTTGAGACCTATTATCAACCACAAGGGTCCTTTTGGAAAAACTTCTACCTAAGGTAAACTCAAGCTTTTCTCAATAGGAGACTACCTTTTACTTTTTAATAAAAGTATAGCAAGACTTCCTTTTTTAAGTATGTGCTTCTCACCCTAAAATTTGTCTTTATCTAATAGACAAGAGTTTGAGTAAACTCTGGGAGTTGGTAATGGACAGGAAGGCCTGGCGTGCTGCAGTCCATGGGGTCACAAAGAGTCGGACACAACTGAGTGACTGAACTGAACGAAGACTTTGGCCTTATTTCTAGGCATACTTCCATGACCATGGTTATCCTAACTCCACAGAGTACAAGTTTACCTAGGATCCAAGCTAGAACCCAGACATTGAGGAATTCCCAGGTCACATGTTCATGCGACACCCATAATCTCAGACTGTCCATTGCTTCTTCGTTTGCCCAGAATAGTCCCCATCACCTGGAGAAGGCAATGGCACCCTACTCCAGTACTCTTGCCTGGAAAATCCCATGGACGGAGGAGCCTGGTGGACTGCAATCCATGGGGTCACTAAGAGTCGGGCACAACTGAGCAACTTCACTTTCACTTTTCACTTTCATGCATTGGAGAAGGAAATGGCAACCCACTGCAGTGTTCTTGCCTGGAGAATCTCAGGGATGGGGGAGCCTGGTGGGCTGCCGTCTATGGGGTTGCACAGAGTCGGACACGACTGAAGCGACTTAGCAGCAGCAGCAGCAGCAGTCCCCATCACCGGGCACTAGAGATGACCTCCTAAACAACTCTGCTAATACAGGCAGATGTGCCAAGTCCCCTCCTTCAGAATATGTCAAAGTCCTACTCAAACCCACCCTCCACTTTTGTCCATTGCTGCCAGACCCTTTGCTCTTTGTAAAAAAA
>NW_011494735.1:954758-963988 GCF_000754665.1 Bison bison bison
AGTTGGCACCTACCTTGTAGTAAATGTTTGTTGAATGAGGAAATGATTTAACATTTAATTTTATCTATTCTAATGCTTATTCTCATGCCTAGAACCCACGAGCATTTATTTGTTGAAATATTAAATTAATCACATGAGTAATTACTTGGAGTTAAAATATATGTGGCTTTAAATATATGAAAATTCATATGAAGATTAAAAGGTATATTACATTGCTAATTCATTCTATCCTTAACATAAAATTGCTTTGGACATAAAGTAATTTCAAAAGTATAAGATGGTTTTATTGTTAAATTGTCAAATGGTGAAAGTAATTTATTCATTTGAAGATATTTTGTGAGCCCTAACTGTGTGCATGCCTCTAGAGTGGGCCTGGAGGCACAAGGGTGATGGGAGTGAGTACAGTGGAGGAGGTGCCAGGTCAGGCTGTACAGGGGCCTCCCCCTGGTGTGAAGCCACATCGTATTTTTAGGAAGATGAATGTGATGGTGAGTATGACACAGTTTTCTTTGCTCCAGTGCCAAGAACAGATCAGAAGGAAGAATTTGGTGGATTTCAGTGGATCTCTTTAGCTTAATATTCACCCATATGGTAGAAAAACCATCTTTTACTAAGAGGAATTAAGATACATCTTTTCTGTTTTATAACTCTGTCTCGTCGCTAATAAAAAGGTGTTTCAGAAGTTTCTGTACAAATCAGGATGTGAGAAAACAGGAAATTGTGGTTATAATGCTTAATTTGTGAAGCTATTACATTTTCACTTTAGCAGTAATATGAGGTAAAGTAATGTGAAACTGCCTTACAGTTTATAATTTTATGATAATGATTTCCATCTCATTGTTTATAAAATTTTTATATCAATAACAAATGGCACTATTTCCTTTTAAGTAATTGCTGAGATATTACATGTGTATTTTCATCATACTCCAAGCAACTTCTAGGAATACTTTTAATTCCTTATAACTTCATCAGATAAAGTTGTTAGGTAATTTCATGTTTTAGAATATGTATTATTTAAAGATTGCTACACTGCCATCTTGGGGCTTCCCAGATGGCTCTAGTGATAAAGAACACGCCTGCCATTGCCAGAGACATAAGAGATATGGGTTCAATCCCGGGTTGGGATGATCCCCTGGAAAAGGAAATGGCAACCCACTCCAGTATTCTTGCATAGAGAATCCCATGGACAGAGGACCCTGGTGGGCTACAATCCATAGAGTGGCAGAGTCGGACACAACTAAAGCAACAGCACCGCACGGCACAGTTCCATCTATTATATTAAAACAACTGTTCTCCTTGTCATACATTTGTACTGTTAACATCACTGTCCTCAAATAAATCAGTTATTGAGTTTTTTATGTGATATTTTAGTGTCCAGTACATATAAGCATTCTTTTTGTTCTACTTATTGTTTTGTGGTTTGGAGAAAAATGGATACTGAATCAAAAAAGAATGTTCAAGACACAGAGGCCCAGGTCAGCCACGATGCTGCTTATTTTAATTCCTAATGCTCTTTAGGAAGCATTTTGTTCTACTCACTTTAGAAAGAGATTTAAATGACTGGCTTTACTACCAGCATTAAGGAAGAACACTGACTTAGGAAACATTTCAAGCACTTTTTAATCTCAATTCATTTTCCATTTAAATTCCATAATAAGTAAGTACCCCAAGAAAGAGGTTTTCGTATATATGTTAACTGGTGGGATGATTATGTTGAATGTGAAAGAAACAGAGAACACTGAATTTTAAATGTAATTTCAATTACACAGCAGAGGAAATCTTGGGAAAATCTCTTAAAAGACTTATAGGCAAAATGGGAAGAATGATGCTATTGCTTTGGATTATTAGGAGAATTAAATGAGTTAATGAGATCCAACCAGTCCATCCTAAAGGAGATCAGTCCTGGGTGTTCATTGGAAGGACTGATGTTGAAGCTGAAGCTCCAATACTTCGGCCACCTGATGCGAAGAGCTGACTCATTGGAAAAGATCCTGATGCTGGGAAAGATTGAGGGCAGAAGGAGAAGGGGACAAAAGAGGATGAGATGGTTGGATGGCATCACCGATTCAGTGGACATGGGTTTGGGTGGACTCCAGGAGTTGGTGATGGACAGGGAGGCCTGATGTGCTGCGGTTCAAGGTGTCGCAAAGAGTCGAACACGACTGAGCCACTGAACTGAATGTATTAAGGTGTTTTGTATATTGTGAAACTTTATACAATATTAGCTAATTTCATTAAATGATGATTTACAGTTATTCAAAGATATTTCTGTTGGGAGCACAATTTTCATAATGAAGCTATAGAACTCACATTTGATGGAAGGCAGCTGTAGAATGGATTGAAAAGAACTCAGGAACAAATTATGCCATTGTTTGTATTAAGATAGCCTACAGCAGTAAATCAGCTACATTCATTCCCATGCACCTGCAAATAAAAACAAGAGAGGGATCCTGGGAGGCACTCTTGCAGTGGAAAGAAAATCAGATCAGTCTTGGTGTGGTTTGAAATGACACAGATGGATTTTGCAATGCCTGTGGTATGGAAACGTACTACGACAGGCAATAACTTTTAAAATTAAATAGAGATAATATTCTTAGAATTAAAATATTTTTAATGATAAATATATCTGTCTTCTGTAATGTTTACAATATAATGGAGAAATTGGTGTCAGATGACCAATGACCAGTTTAATGGAAACTGATTGAAGTATTTTATTTTTTTGTTTAACAAACATTTATTGAGCATTGCTTATGTGTAAAGTGTTGTGCTAAGTACTAGCCTATGAAGCCCAGGAAAGGAAGAAGGAAGATAGAAGTACTGTGTGCTCACTGGAGAATTGTCCCCAAGTGAAACAGAGGCTGTAAAAGAAATCAAGTAGGTTGGAGTAGGAAATACCAATCTACTGCAGTATTCCTGCCCAGAAAATTCCATGGCCAGAGGAGCCTGGTGGGCTACAGTCCATAGGATTGTAAAGAGTTGGACACAACTGAGCACATACACACAGGGAACTAAGATCCTATACACCTTGGAGCAACTAAGCCCACACACCGCAACTGCTGAACACACACACCACAATTCAGCGCAGTGAAGGACACCACACGACACAAAGAAAAAATCCTGCACCCTGCAACTGAGACCTGACACAGGAAAATAAATGAATGAATAGATATTTTTTTAAAAAGTCAGGTAGGAGAAAGAATCTTTCAGTGTGGAAAAACCTCAAGTCTCTGGATTGAAACTTGAGAGGGACGGTATAACTCCCCATCATGGAATCCTTGTCACAGCGTAGTCACATGAAGGCCAATCCTAACCCTTTATATAATTGTATTACCGATTTTTGACTCATTGGAAAAGACTCTGATGCTAGGAGGGATTGGGGGCAAGAGGAGAAGGGGACGACAGAGGATGAGATGGCTGGATGGCATCGCTGACTCGATGGACGTGAGTCTGAGTGAACTCCGGGAGTTGGTGATGGACAGGGAGGCCTGGCGTGCTGTGGTTCATGGGGTCGCAAAGAGTCGGACATGACTGAGCGACTGATCTGATCTGATTACCGATTTTACTTGATTTAGTATTTTTTTTGAAAATTTGTTTTTCATTATTATAATATTAAATTATTAAGTAGTAACTAGCAGAATAACTCTACTGAATACATTAAGCCTTTTCATTCATTCATTTTACAAATAAATGTCTACATTGTGCCACATACCGGACATAATTTAAGATAGCACAACAAGTGGCTATCAGCTTATATCCCAGTGGTTGGAGCAGTGTGCCTGCAGCAAACCCCATTTAGTGTCATCCCTCTCATTTCTTGTCTTCCCCAATGGCTCAGTGGTAAAAACCTGCCTGCCAATGCAGGAGACGTGGCTTCAATCCCTGGATCAGGAAGATCCCTTGGAGAAGGAAATGGCAACCTATTCCAGTATTCTTGCCTGGGAAATGCCATGAACAGAGGAGTCTGGCAGGCTACAATCCATAGGGTCACAAAAGAGTCAGAAATGACTTAGCCATGAAACAACAACCTCATTACTCACTGTCCTAGAGCCCATAACACACAAATGAGCTTTTTCTCTGTGTTTGCTGCTACTGTTTCCATTACACTGTTTCCCTGACTCCATTCCATTTGATTCAGTCTCTCCTTTCCACCCAGTACTTCAGAATTCCTCATATGACTGCCTCATAATGGCAAAAAATGAAAGAAGAAAGGGAAGGAAAGGAAGAAAGCCTGAAATCAAAATTAAAAAAATAATAATAACATTGATTTCCTTGACAAAGAAAGTGTTAGTCACTCAGTCATGTCCAACTCTTTGCAACCCCATGGACTGTAGCTGCTCAGGCTGCTCTGTCCAGAGAATTCTCTGGACAAGAATACTGGAGTGGGTTGTCATTCCCTTCTCCAGGGGGTCGTCCCAACCCAGAGATAGAACCCAGGTCTCCCACATTGTAGGCAGATTCTTTACACCTGAGCCACCAGGGAAGCGGGAAATTCTTAATATGATTCCTAAAGGAATCCTAGAAAATATTTAGTAGAGAATAATTGGAATAAGTATGGCATTTCCCACAATGACTACATAGGGAATATTTATCTTTTTATACCATATTTCAAATTTGAAAAAACTTTTTTTCAGGAATGGATCTGTGTGTCTATTCTGATACACTCTGTGCAACTCTTCTGTGGACCTGTAAAATTTGAATTAGAATCACAGTCAGTACTCTATCATAGAATTTAGCCTTTATCTTGTTAGAACTTCTCATGTTGAGAAGAACAGAGACACACTTTGTTTCCTCAGTTACTGGGAGCTTTATGGTAAAGGTGCGTAGAAAAGTAAATGGGGAAATGAGAAAAAGACTCACTTCTATGTAGCCCTGCTTCATGGAGATCTAGAATACTAATCATCAGACTGGTAGCTGACTGCTCTTGGTCCCTCTCTTCTGCACTTCCCCCATCACTATCAACTACATCACTCTTCTTCTGACCTCTCTGAGTCTTTCCACTTATGTATTGATCTATCCTCTTCAGATATTTCATATTCTGCTTTCCTGAGAGAGGAAGACTATAGATTGTTTCTCAACATTCTCTGGTATAAAGCATCCACCCTATACCAAAGCTGTTGATGCATTGGTGTCAAACATAGTTATATCCAGGCAGGCAGTTTATGGGACACAGTATTACTATTTGCATATGGGAGACCTCTCCCCCACTCCCCCAAGCTGTGTGTAGAGACGGGCCTTGTGAGATTCCTGAGAAGGGAAACAGTGTTAGCGATGACTATGGTATACAAATATGCCAACCAAAGCTTTTGAAGCATTTTGCACAATATGAAGGAACAGCATGATGGAGAACATATGTAATTCAAAGGCAAGATTTCCCTTCCTTTCAGTGCCAGTCAAAGCAGAATGGCTAATAACTTTAATGTCTGCCTTTAGTATGGGAAAAATTTTAGAGTGAAAAAAAAAATGGAAAAAGAATCCCAAGATTAGTTGTCCTCAGTTCAATTCAGTTCAGTTTCTCAGTCGTGTCCAACTATTTGCGACCCCATGAATTGCAGCAGGCCAGGCCTCCCTATCCATCACCAACTTCCAGAGTCTACCCAAACTCATGTCCATTGAGTCAGTGATGCCATCCAGTTATCTCATCCTCTGTCGTCCCCTTCTCCTCCTGCTCTCAACTTTCCCTGCATCAGGGTCTTTTCCAATGAGTCAGCTCTTTGCATCAGGTGAAGTATTGGAACTTCAGCTTCAACATCAGTCCTTCCAATGAACACCCAAGACTGATTTCCTTTAGGGTGGACTGGTTGGATCTCCTTGCAGTCCAAGGGACCATCAAGAGTCTTCTCCAACACAACAGTTCAAAAGCATCAATTCTTCAGCACTCAGCTTTCTTTATAGTCCAACTCTCACATCCATACACAACAATTGGAAAAACCATAGCCTTGGCTAGAGGGACCTTTATTCGCAAAGTAATGTCTCTGGTTTTCAATATGCTGTTTAGGTTGGTCATAACTTTCCTTCCAAGGAGTAAGTGTGTTTTTTTTTTTTAAACTTCATGGCTGCAATCACCATCTGCAGTGACTTTGGAGCCCAAAAGAGTAAAGTCAGCTACTGTTTGCACTGTTAACCCATCTATTTCCCATGAAGTGATGGGACCAGATGCCATGATCTTAGTTTTCTGAATGTTGAGCTTTAAGCCAACATTTTTACTCTCCTCTTTCACTTTCATCAAGAGGCTCTTTAGTTCTTCTTCACTTTCATCTGCATGGTTTCATGCATATATGGTGGTTTCATCTGCATATATGAGGTTGTTGATATTTCTCCCAGCAATCATGATTCCAGCTTGTGCTTCCTCCTGCCCAGCGTTTCTGATGATGTACTCTGCATATAAGTTAAATAAGCAGGGTGACAATATACAGCCTTGACGTACTCCTTTTCCTATTTGGAACCAGTCTGTTGTTGTTCCATGTCCAGTTCTAACTGTTACTTCCTGACCTGCATGCAGGTTTCTTAAGAGGCAGGTCAGGTGGTCTGGTATCCCCATCTCCTTCAGAATTTTCCAGTTTATTGTGATCCACACAGTCAAAGACTTTGGCATATTCAATAAAGCAGAAATATATGTTTTTCTTAAACTCTCTTGCTATTTTGATGATCCAGCAGATGTTGGCAATTTGATCTCTGGTTCCTCTGCCTTTTCTAAAACCAGCTTGAACATCCGGAAGTTCACGGTTCACATGTTGCTGAAGCCTGGCTTGGAGAATTTTGAGCATTACTTTACTAGCGTGTGAGTTGAGTGCAATTGTGTGGTAGTTAATATCTTCTGCTTCTGTTAGGTCCATACCACTTCTGTCCTTTATTGAGCCCATCTTTGCATGAAATTTTCCCTTGGTATCTCTAATTTTCTTGAAGAGATCTCTAGTCTTTTCCATTCTATTGTTTTCCCCTATTTCTTTGCATTGGTTGCTGAGGAAGGTTTTATTATCTCTCTTTGCTCTTCTTTGGAACTCTGCATTCAAATGGGTATATCTTTCCTTTTCTCCTTTGCTTTTTGCTTCTCTTCTTTTCACAGCTATTCTCTTGGCAGAACTGTATTAGCCTTTGCCCTGCTTCATTCTGTACTCCAAGGCAAAATTTGCCTATTACTCCAGGTGTTTCTTGACTTCCTACTTTTGCATTACAGTCCCCTATAATGAAAAGGACATCTTTCTGGGGTGTTAGTTCTAGAAGGTCTTGTAGGTCTTCGTAGAACCGTTCAACTTCAGCTTCAGTCTGACCAGCATTACTGGTCAGGGCATAGACTTGGATTACTGTGATATTGAATGGTTTGCCTTGGAAACAAATGAGGTCATTCTGTCATTTTTGAGATCACATCCAAGTACTGCATTTCTGACTCTCTTATTGACCATGATGGCTACTCCATTTCTTCTAAGGGATTCCTGCCCACAGTAGTAGATATAATGGTTATCTGAGTTAAATTCTCCCATTCCAGTCCATCTTAGTTTGCTGATTACTAGAATGTTGATGTTCACTCTTGACATCTCCTGTTTGACCACTTCCAATTTGCCTTGATTCATGAACCCAACATTCCAGGTTCCTGTGCAATATTGCTCTTTACAGCTTTGGACCTTGCTTCTATCCCCAGTCCCATCCACAGCTCAGTGTTGTTTTTGTTTGGCTCCATCCCTTCATTCTTTCTGGAGTTACTTCTCCACTGATCTCCAGTAGCATATTGGGCACCTACCGACCTGGGGAGTTCATCTTTCAGTGTCCTATCTTTTTGCCTTTTCATGCTGTTCATAGGGTTTTCAAGGCAAGAATACTGAAGTGGTTTGCCATTCACTTCTCCAATTTACCACAGTCTGTCGTTCCTCTCCACCATGACCCGTCCATCTTGAGTGGCCCTATACGGCGTGGCTTAGTTTCCTTGAGTTAGACAAAGCTGTGGTCTGTGTGATCAGATTGGCTAGTTGTCTGTGGTTGTGGTTTCAGTCTGTGTGCCCTCTGACACCCTCTCTCAGCGCCTACCGTCTTACTTGGGTTTCTCTTACTTTGGACATGCAAAGCATAGCCGCTGCTTCTTACCTTGGAAGCAGAGTAGCTCCTCTCGGCCGCTGCCCCCGACCCCTGACGTGGGGTAGCTCCTCTCAGCTGCTCCTGTGCCTGTTGCAGCCTCTGATCTTTTGTCCTATGAGTCACTAAAGTTTTGAACTATGAATTCAAAACTGAAAACAATCATCATCTTAGTAGATGTACTTTCCCCTCAATTATCCATTCTTCCATTTAGTCCTACCCACATAACCTTATATTCTAGATAATATTTTGAGTTTGATGTCCCCACACTGCCAATTTCATGGCATTTCCCATGTTTCCACATGTAAAGATTCCAGGTAATCTTTACAAAGTAGACCACAACAGGGCTGGCTGTAGGTGTGATGATGCAGTAAGAAAAGGAATGGTGAAGTATTTTCTTATTAAGTAATACAGTGAAGAAATTTTCTTACATGAAATGGGGTTGAACCTTGAAGCTGATGAGAACTCTCTCCAAGGCAGAGTTGAGGGCTCCTCTGACTTGGTGATTCTTTACAGTCACTGCAGAACGTCAGAGACATGGCTGGGAGGAACAGAGAGGCAACCAGGGACCATGTCCTCTTATTTGTGTCCATAATTGTACTATCCATTGTACTGTTTGCCAATTTGATACCAAAATGAAAGTAACTGAAGTCAAATCTAAGACATTTTGACCAGTCTTCAAACCCAGACCATCCTCTGTGTCTTGCCCTAACTTATAACTATTATTTTAATGGCTCCTTTATTCTATTCAGCTGTGGTACCCTAATTGACTTAACTATCCTCCATTGTAGTGAAAAAATATGAAGAAAGAATGAAGAATAATGAATGTAGTGAAGAATAATGAAGAATATCTTCATTATTTCTAATTATTTAACTATTTTATGCCTGTGATAAATAAAAGTACAGTGACAGTGTATCTTCCAGCATACAATATTTTTCCATTTAGATGATTTCCTAAGGATACATTTCAGGAATGACACTTTGGGTCAGGAATAATTGGGTATGAATTCAGATCAGATCAGTCGCTCAGTCGTGTCCGACTCTTTGCGACCCCATTAATAGCAGCACGCCAGGCCTCCCTGTCCATCACCGACTCCCAGAGTTCACTCAGACTCACGTCCATCGAGTCAGTGATGCCATCCAGCCATCTCATTCTCTGTCGTCCC